>NC_062216.1:174533453-174901578 GCF_902686445.1 Sciurus carolinensis
AGGATACCTATCAGTACACAGTAGCAGGTCAAGCCAGTGCCGAACACGAGGTAAACAACCCTTCACAAGAGAAGACATGCGGCCAGAAAGCACATGAAAGGAGTCAAAGCTCCAGTCACTAAGGAAATGTAGATTAAGACCACAGTGAAATTCTACTGCACATCCAGTCCAGTGACTACTGGAGACCAACAGCATCAAATGTGGCAAGACACAGATCAACAGGATTCCCCAGGCATGACTGGTAGAAGTGAAAAATGGCACCATGATTTTGAGTAGGTATTGGTCAGTTTCTTAAGAACTTTAATATCAGGCTGGGGATGTAGCTCAGCTGGTAGAGTGCTTGCCTCACAAGCACGAGACCCTGGGTTCAATCCCCAGCACCGCCAAAAAACAAAAACAAACTTTAATATCCACCTATCCTATGAGCTGGTAACTCCAGCTCCAAGAAAAGAAGACCTTTTTTTCTCAGAAAACTGTATGTGAATGCTAAACTAGTGTTATGTTTAAATTTTGCTTTTTCTCCTTCCACATTTTTCATTCATGTACGAGAGCTGTACATGACAATGGGATTCGTGGCTACATATTTGCACATGCACACGCAGCGCATGTAATTTGGCAGATACCACTCCCCAGCATGTCCCCCTCCTGTCTCCTGGTCCATTTCTCTCCTGCTCTCCCTTCGATTTCCATGGGATCCCCACCCTCTGCCTTTCTTTTCCTTTTTCCTGTTAAACTTCCACATGTGAAACAAAACATACGCCCCTTGCCCTTCTGGGTTTGGCTTATTTTGCTTAGGTAATGGTCTCAAGAAAAATGAAATTATATGGTTTGCAGGAAAATGTAAAAAGTTATTTTTAGTAGCCCCCAAATTGCAAAAATTCCTACCTATCTATCAGGTGGAAGTGGATATTTATTTTGTAGAATATTAATTAATACAATAGCATACCACTCAGAAATAAAAATAATTGACTGTTGATATGTGAGACGACACGGAGAAATCTTGGAAACATGGTGAGGGAAAGAAGCCAGACTGCAAAGAGCGCACTCTCTATGGTCACATTTATACAGAGTTCAAGAAAGGCAGACTGACCGAGGGTGACGGAGGCCAGAGCAGTGGTCACCCAGTGGGTGGGGAGTCCCAGGGACCTAAGGTGACAAAATGTTCTAAATCCCTGTGGAGCGCACAAAGTTCATCCAATGGTATACGGACATCTGTGTGTCATCACATGCACATTTTACCCCAAATGTTTGAAAAAAGAAACGTAGAGTCTGATATGACTTATTCATAATAAGCCTTTTTTCCCCAGTTTTCATTGTCAATTTCCTTTTGAGACCATGGCCAACCATGAACCACGGTCCTGTTCCCATTCCCAATAAAACTCTCATTACTTTCCACCCTGTGAAATAAAGTCAGAGGTGCTTTGCAGCCCTGCCCGCTGTAGTCCTCCGACGGCCCTCGGTGCGTCAGCAGGCCGCTCCTCTGGACTCCTTCCCCGTGGGTCCCCTAGCCACCGAGGGCCTGACCACCCAGCCCTCCCATCCCTCGCTGCTCCCACAACCAGAGCAGGACATCCAGTAACAGATACCTTATTTCCTTCCAGACAGTCAGTGGATTCTCACTTGAAAGCGATGCTAAAATATGGGGAAGTGAAGTACAAATGGCTTCTTTTCTGCATAGTGAAGAACGGGGTCTCCATGGCCCATCTCCCAGTTCTGTCTGAGCTGTTATGGTTGCTCCAGGTCCTGTTTTTATGGAAGAAGCTCCACGGGAGACTCTACATGTTGGCTCCGTTTTCTAATGTTAGTATTAGGTAACAAGAATCTGCAAATAATGCTCCTTTTTTAGGAAAACAAATCTTTATATTAAAGTGTAAACATTAAGCCATTTTAAAGAACACCACTGAATGAAAAAAACACATACTTGTGATCATTTCTTCTATCCGTTCTCCCTCTTTATTATTTTGTCTTCTTCCTCTTTTTCTCCACGGCAGTCCTGAGATTGGGCCACTCAGGTCTTCTCCTGAGGAACCACAGTTGATTCAGGGCTCCAGACGCTGCCCCTCTGGATGTACGCTGTGTGTGACACTGTGCTTCTTGCAGAGTGCCCCCAGCCAGCGGCTGAGCGGGGCAAGGGTGCTGAGTTAGGTCCAGGCCTGCAAGACAGGACGCTCGTCAGGTGGACAGCTTTGGCGCGAGGCTCTCCATCAACCTGGCTGTGCCGCAGCCTGAGACTCTGCGCTCTCCTTGTTGACGTCTGGCCTGCGTCATGGTCTGATAATCTCCTTGTCTTCCGCTCCCTCCCCCTTGTCCCTCACCGGCATTTTCTCAATAAGTCTTTCGTCTCATCCCATCTTGGTGTCTGATGTCCAGCAGAGCACGCTCCTCCTTGGCCTCCTTTTCTTCCTCTGCCTCTTCATCCTCCTTTTCTCTCTTCTCTCTCTGCCCCACATGTCTCTTCATCCTGCTTCTCTGCCTTCCGTTTTTCTTGTCTTCCTCTGAGTTTTCCCTCTACTAGGCTCTCTGTGGAATTTGCTTTCCAGAGATATTGGAAATCAAACAGCCCAGGGGAAGGAACGCGGCCGATCTGATTACAGAGCACAGTTGATGATTTTAACGCTTCCATCCAGAATCGATGGACATGTGTTGAATTAGGACTCTGGTAACCGTGAAGACATGAAGAACTGGGGGAGGGTAACCGCGACAGAAGAAATGCCTGGTGGATTTCAGAAGGGCAGGGGTGTGTTACAGTGTACAAAAGCTCCAGGGGAAAGAAACTACAGGGAAGAACATTTCGGCTTAAGACAAAAGTGTACCAAAAGGAAGAGATATACCCCAACAAAATCACTGCCTGAAGAAGCCGTCAGCTCCTCGTTAGCAGAAAACATGTTTAATTGCAAACAAAGTCTAGAAGGAAAATCTGAGGCCAAAACCATTCAAGTAGGAATGTGCTTTCTCTATTGACTGCTGGAGATGTTAAATCCACAACTGCTAAGAACACTAGGATATTTTGATTCAAATTTATAATATAAATCACAAAATGGTTATGGCAAGGTTTTCTTTGGGCCAGGCTGTTTCAAATGTGAAATGAACGACAATCACAATTACAGCAAACTTCCTAAGTCCACTGCCTGATGTGAGCAAAGCAGGGGCTTGGGCTGGTCTTCACCCAGTAATTGAGGCAGCATCTGCCGCAGAAAACAGTATTCCTCTGCAGTAGATATGCAGTTAGTCAACCATTTTCTGAATGCCCTGCCCAATGCAATAAGACATGAAAAGAAATAACATAATAAGGAAGAAACCAACTGTTGCTTTTCTAAACAGATGTTTGTCTAGTCAGAAGTACAAATGTAAGAAAAAAATATGCCCAAGATACATTTTAGTATAAAACTGTCCAGAAATGAGGCTGAATATAAGGTCAATGTAAAAAAGGTTTCCTGATACACAAATCCCTAACTTCTTCCCTGAGCTTGATAGATAGATAAAATGCCCATTCAATATTGCTGCCTAAATATCTTCCTGGTTTCTCTGTCTCCTCCCAGAGACCTTTTTCCAGCCTCTGTTATGTTCCAAACCCTGTTTGAGTCACTGGGGAACCAGAACCATGAAATAGAAAAAGAAGCCCTGCCCCATGGACCCTCCCCTCCAGTGGGTAGCCAGATATTAAAAGGGAAGAATCACACGTAGTGTCCTTGACTATGACCTGAAGATGTAAGGAAGGGGAGCTGCTGGGCACCCTGCCTAGGAGGGCCTCCTGCGAGAGTGCTGAGGTTCACCATGGACAGTTGACGGAGGACATCTGGACGGGTGCAGGGAGCAGGGCCTGAGCGGGCAGGTGTGCGCCAGGTCCAGCAGCATGAAGCAGAGGTGGGAAGGTCCCCTAGGAGTCCCAGGCCACCCGGAGGACAGAGCTTCGTTGAGTGCCGGGGATGCAGCGGGAAGGCTGAGTGAAGAGTGGCCTGGCGTCTCCTGACGCCCTGATGGCTCCTCTCTGGGGCGCAAGCTCCTCATCCAGCGAAGCTTTCTCTTGGGACTTTCCGAAAACTCTCAGGAGGGAGTGATGAGCATTTGGTAGGAACGGCGCTTCCATCCTGATCTTCGCTCTTTTCCTGGGTGGGGCTGAGCACCTATGTGTGCGGTCCTCTCCGGCGAAGCTGGGCAGCAGCCGGGCAGTGGCTCCCGGCCAGCCCCGTGGCCACGAGGGGAAACGCCGGCCCTCTGCAGTCACTGTGCTGCTGAGCTGCCAAGTGCAGCTGCTCAGGAGCATCACGCGCACTTTTGGCTTAAGGTATTTTGGCCCTGGGTGGCTCATGGGTGGTGACCCCAGTGTGAGTGGAGAGTCACGCTGCCCGTAACCGACGGGCTCCCTTCTCCACTCGCGTGGGCTGCTGGCCCTGAGCCCTCCCAGGCTCCTTCTAGAGCCACACCCCAAACCATCGTGGGCTTCTCCCGTAACACAGGGCTCCTCTCAGATCCCCATCGCGCATTGGCAGCCTGATCAGTGCCGCCCCCAACTGGTTGGTCTCCCTGCGTCCAATGCACCCCACTCCAATTCACAGCTCGACCACCAAGATGCCCTAAAACGATACATCAGGCAGTGTCCTCGGGGTGCAGAACTCCCCAAGGGATTCCCACACATTAGAAAAAACTAAGTGAAGCAAGTCCTTTCGGGGGACGTGGAGGGACAGGACCTGCCTGTGGGGTCTGAGCCCATCCTTCCCGGCCCCTGGTCACCCTGCTGCTTCCAGGACCCCAGCACCTTCCCCCTTACCACCTTCACCCCGGGCTCCTCTGCAAAGCACATTCCCCAGATTCACCAGGTCCACGTTCCCTCCCTGTCAGTGGCCCCCTAAGAAGACACACCCCTTACAAGCTGACCTAGTGACGCCCCTTGTCATCGGGGGTAAGAGGCCCACGACCTAACCCACAGGATGAATGGCATCTCCCCAGTCCTAGAACCTGAGGTCACTTGATGAACTGACTTTAAAGTTTGTGTGGGAGGAAATCTGCAAAAGAATATGCAGGATCTTTTAAAAAAACTTTTGATTTTATTTTGAAAAAATAAGAGACGCGTTCTCTTACAAGATATGGAAGCATCGTCCAGTGCTGAGGTCATTAAATCGGCATGCTGTAAAAATAATTAGTTGACTGAATAGGATGGGGGTTCCTCATGTAAATATCAGATTTCAGTTTATGTTAGAGGTTTAAAGAAGGCATTGCAAGTTCACTGAGAAAGATAGATTGTTAAATAGATGCCCTGGGAACAAATATCGAACCATACAGGAAGGATAATATCATAGATTATAGGAGATATCAGCGCTAAATGCTAAGTATTAAAACAAAGCATGAAATATCAGAAGAAAATTAAGGAGTGTATTATAATCATTTGGCATATAAATAAGAGCTTTTTCATAACAAGGTGCATATTTGGAAGCCATGAAAAAATGAGAAATAAGAAATACAGAAAGATTTGATCTAATTAAGAAGAAAATGAAATCCCTGAGAAATAAAAGACAACAGAAACAAATCAACAGACAGGTCTCAGAGTGAGACAGAGATTGTTCTGTGGGATGTAGGAAGAATGGTGGTGAAGGGCTGGCCAGGGACGGGCCACCAGGGTGGGCACAGGCCTGTGCTGGGCAGGGTGATTCACCTCTACTGGAACCTGAGATGTCAGCAAATGACCCGAAGATCAGCATTGCCAAGCATCCTGGGATGGAATGAGAACAGTGGGGAAAGTTCTGTGCTGTGAGTTTGCGATTCCCTGTGGGTGGCCTGGGTACTGGCACCCAGCGAGCTGCCCACAGGCGCTGGGTGCTCAGGAGGTGCCGCCCTGACAGCAGCGGCCAGGCCGGGCTCCCCGCGGTGCGCAGCACGGCCAGGGGTTGGTCTGGAGCAGGGGCTGCCTCTGGGACACCACCGTCCTGCGTCTGTGTGCTGCCTCGAGCTCCGGAGTGGGCTGCAGCCCTGGTGACAGGTGAGTGGCAGGCAGAGTGTCATGCAGAGTCCTTTGCTCCGACCTGGGGCCCAGGCCAGGCTTCAGGCTGCCAGGCCTTCCCCGAGCCCCGTGGTGGCAGAGGGCAGGAGGATCCCGGCAGGGGGCGCATGCACACCCAGTGCCGGGCTCTGCTCCCCAGGGTGAGTCTGCCTCCTCCAAGGTGACCAGCTCTGCCTGGGGACTGGCACCACGTGGAGGCTCAAGGCGGGCCTCTGCTGCCTGCGGGGTGGGCGCTCCTGCCACGTGGAGGCTCAAGGCGGGCCTCTGCTGCCTGCCGGGTGGGCGCGCCCGAGACCAGGCGGTGCTCAGGTGGTGCTCATGCACAGCCTGGGGTGTCCACTGGCGAGCCTGGCGGGGCTGAACAGAGAGGCACAGGCCATCCCATCCTGTCTGCCCGAGTGTGATGGGTCTCTTCCAGGAGGTCACCCTTGCTGGGCATTACTGGTGACAAAGGTTTTCACTACTTCCATCCTGAGAGGTGTGTCCTCAACGTTGTTCTGGTCAGCGATCTTCCTGTCAGCGCTTGCCAAGCCACTAGGGAGAGCCCACAGGTTGGGACAGGTCTGCTCTTCTGGCCACGCTCCCACAGTGGAATCCAAATATGCCATTGGGATCATTCTGTTCCCTGCTGCCCTTCAGGGCCACCAAGAGCTGGCCGTTGGGCTGCAGCTGTCCATGCTCGGGTGTAGTAGCATGATCTGACTCAGGCCCACCTGTGGGCTGGGCTCGGACCTGTTCTTGGTCAGTCAGATGGTTGTGAGTGGCCAGAGCTTCAGGGTGAGCAGTGGACGCAGAAGGGTCAGCGGTGGACACATCCGAGGCACCTATTGCGGGGCCACCGACACAGTCCCTTGTACAGTGCTGCTGAGTGATGACAGATTGCTTTGCACAGCCATGTCCACAGAGATCTCAAGAGAGGAAAGGGGTCGTCCAGGTCCACCCATCAGGTGAGGGACGGGAACCTGGAACCTGGGCACTCTGCAGAAGCACAGGGGCCCGAGGGGGCAGCATGGCTGCTGTTTCTCCAAGACCTGGCCGCACAGCCTGGACGTGAGGCTGAAGGCAGACAGGTCTGCTAACATCCACCGGCTGGCATCGCGACCTGCGCAGTTGGACAGGAGCCGGGGATGCGCAGGGAGATGGGGGAGAACCAGTGCACGTCGGCTCAGCCCCTCACGCTCTCAGGAAAGGGAGGTCTAATCACCAAACCCGGCTTTGCCTGCGGTCCTATCTGGGGACCACACGGAGCGTCCGGTGAAGCCAGGCCAGGGCCCACCTGCCTGGCCCCTTCCTCTCCACCCCGTCCTCAGCAGCTCCCTCAGAAGTGGACCAGTGCTGAGCCCTCCGGCCACGGCTCCTGCTGCGGGGTTTGAAGCCAGGCCAGCTCTGGAGGCACAGACTCCTGCCACTCCCTCAGGGCCGGAGAGAAGGAGATGTGCGTTTGTGCTCAGAGAAAAGCTTTCTGGATGTGCGTGTCCCACCCTGAGTCACCCTGCTTAATGCCTGCAGAGAGCGAAGCAGCAATCTGCCGCCTGGCTGTGTGGAGCCGGAGTGGGAGCCGTCCGTAGGGGCAGGATGACGGGCAAGGCGTCCCTTCCTGCCGCGCCAATCTCTTGGCGATTTGCCCTACACAGGATCTGGGTCTCCTGTCGGAAGAGAAGCCATTTCACAGACATTTGCTGGGCTGGTCCCCAGCGTGGCCAGGGCTGCGGCGGGGAGGTGCGGAGAACTCAGCTCCTTCTCTCGGCCCATCCTGGCCGCTGCCAGGACTCAGCGGGGAGGTGGAGCGGCGTTTTCCCTGCTGGAGGGAGGATGGTCTGCAATTCAATTCAGGGTGAATCGGGGGAAATGGAGGGGCAAATCTCTGTGCAATTTCAGCTCAATTTATTGCTGGCTGAGTCACACTTAGGTTGCATTTGGGAAAAGAGAATGGGATGGTGGAAATGGAATTATCTGGCTACGCAGTTGAGGCCCAACCAGGCATCGAGGGTGGGAGGATGTGGGGTCAGAGCGAGTGCGGGAGGGCGGGCCAGGCCCTGCCCGTGGGCACAGGGGCCTCAGGAGTCACCTCACCTCCAGCTGGTCAGGAAACCAGCAGGCCGGCCTGGGTGTGAGGGAGATGCGGGGATCTGCAGGGCCTGGATGTCCCCCTAGCAGGGAGGGCAGAGGAGGGATGCTGACTTGCCAGAGCCCAAAGCAGTGGGGTCAACTGGCCGTGGACTGGACCCCAGCCCTGTCCGTCCAAGTGAGCTGCTTTCTTTATAGGTTGATGCTCTCAGGTGTTAGAGTAATAGGAAGCTAACGTTGTGTGTGTGTGTGTGTGTGTGTGTGTGAGTGTGTGTGTGTGTGTGAGAGTGTGTGTGTGAGTGAGTGTGTGTGTGTGAGAGTGTGTGTGTGAATGTGTGTGTGCATATGTGTGAATGTGTGTCTGCATATGTGTGAATGTGTGTGAGTGTGAGAGTGTGAGAGAGTGTGTGAATGTGTGTGTGCATATGTGTGAATGTGTGTCTGCATATGTGTGAATGTGTGAGTGTGAGAGAGTGTGTGAATGTGTGTGTGCATATGTGTGAATGTGTGTCTGCATATGTGTGAATGTGTGAGTGTGAGAGTGTGTGTGAATGTGTGTGTGCATAAGTGTGAATGTGTGTCTGCATATGTGTGAATGTGTGTGAGTGTATAAGTGTGAGTGTGTGAGTGTGAGTGTGTGAGTGTGTGTGAGTGTGAGTGTGTGTACTCCCCAGGTGTTTGTGCGCCTTCTCATCAAAGCCCTCTCCATGTGTTCCTTAGAGACCTGCAGCTCGGGGGCCCCTCCTGCTCCCGCCGTCACAGGCAGGACGTGGCCCTCTGAGTCTCGGGTCCGGTCCTTTGCACGGTGTTGTCCTCAGGTGTGCAGCCTCGCCCTGGGTGACGGGGCAGGAGCATCCCGGACGACCTTGTGGCGCGCCTTGCACAGAGGGCAGTTCCCTCTGAAGACAGTGGGCGGGGTAACGCCATCACGCCAGCGACGTCCTGGGCGTGGGGATGCCCCACCTGATCCTGGCTAGCTCCCGTCCACGGCAGGGCCCTCGGCCAGGGCTGGCAGCTTGGGTGGCTTTGGCGCTGTGCCCCTTCTTGGGAGTGGTGCTCACAGCGGGGCCTGGGGAGAGGACGATGCCCAGCCCTGAGCGGCTGCATCCTGGCAGAGCGCAGAGGGCAGGACGGGCATCGTGCCCACGTCCCCTGCCCAGGTCTGCAGAGCGCTCTGGCGGCTCGTCCTCCTTTCAGCCAGAGAGGTCGTCTCTGACGTTCTGGGCGGGGGACACTGTGACTCGGGGCGCCCTGCCCCGGCTGCCTCCGGGTCCTGCAGGCGCCTTCCGACCTCCAGCAGAGCAAGGTCTCGCCCGGGAGAACCCGCGGGGACCCGGCGTGGTTCCCGGGACGTCCACACGCTCTCTGCTCCAGGCCTGGCGAAGACGCACGGTGGCCGCGAGCCGCCAGGTGAGGTGAGGCCAGGTGAGTTAGAGGGAGCCCTCTCCTGCTGTCCTTCACAGCTGTTCCTGGAGACGCCGTCACGGTTCCTCAAGGGGCCGCGCCCTCCGTTATTGTCAGTCAGCTTCTCCATCAGGGCCCCCGAAAGACCCGACAGGAACGACTGTCGAGAAGGGAACGTTTACTTGGGACTCGCTGTTTCAGGAGTCTCAGTCCCAAGACAGCTGCCTCCACAGCTCTAGGGCTGAGGTCAGGCAGCAGGTGATGGCAGAGGACGTGCACAGGAAGAGCTCAGGACGTGCACAGGAAGCACAGAGAGCTCTGCTCACCAGGGACAGAATACAAGCCCAAAGGCACGGCCCGTGACCACCTCCTCCAGCCAGGCCCTCAGGCACCACCCAGGTAATCCACGTTGGTGGCTTAGTCCACGGGTTAGGTTACGCCTCCCAAAACCCAATCATTTCACTCTGAAGGTTCCTGCTTAGGCTCACGCGTGCGCTTCTGGGGACACCTCACGTCAAACCCATAGCAGTTACACACACCTGATAGCGGCACTGGCTAGTTCCTAACCTGGTAGTTTCTGACCCCCAACTGGAAGCAACAGCCACTTGACTCTGTCTAGGGGATGGCCTCCCTGGAGGCTGGCTCTGGTCCTCAGTGACTCTGTCTAGGGATGGCCTCCCTGGAGGCTGGCTCTGGTCCTCAGTGACTCTGTCTAGGGATGGCCTCCCTGGAGGCTGGCTCTGGTCCTCAGTGACTCTGTCTAGGGATGGCCTCCCTGGAGGCTGGATATGGTCCTCCAGTCACTCTGCCTAGGGGATGGCCTCCCTGGAGGCTGGCTCTGGTCCTCAGTGACTCTGTCTAGGGATGGCCTCCCTAGAGGCTGACTCTGGTCCTCCAGTCACTCTGCCTAGGGGATGGCTTCCCTGGAGGCTGGCTATGGTCCTCCAGTCACTCTGTCTAGGGATGGCCTCCCTGGAGGCTGGCTCTGGTCCTCAGTGACTCTGTCTAGGGATGGCCTCCCTGGAGGCTGGCTATGGTCCTCCAGTCACTCTGTCTAGGGATGGCCTCCCTGGAGGCTGGCTATGGTCCTCAGTGACTCTGTCTAGGGATGGCCTCTCTGGAGGCTGACTCTGGTCTTCAGCACACCCAGGATCTCACTCTCATCCTCTCTCATGCCACATGCTAGGGCCCTGTGCAGGGCCTGTGTGCTTGGCAGCCCAGTGGAATGACTAGGGACTCTCAGTGCTCGCCTTGGGAACCTCAGTGGAATTTGGGGTTTGGGACTTGTTTGAAGGCCGGCTCTACCCCCTATGAGGCCCATGTCAGCCCAGAAGTGGAGCCTCTGCGACACCGTGGCCTGTCTGTCAAACAGTGATCACAGTAGGACAGCAGAATGCCTTGGACGCCAGGGTACGTCCGTGTGCCCTGCAAGGGGCCGTGAGCTCGAGGCCGTCCAGATCCAACCCCGGGTTACAGACGAAGTAACTGAGGCTCGAGGAGATTCAGGATTTGCCAAGTCCCCAGGGCTGACAGGTGGCAGAGCTGGGAGGAAGCCAGGCCCCGTGCCCAGGTCACCTGGCCCAGTGCTGCTCTGCAGGACCCCAGCCCCTCGGCTCAGGCCCCAGAGGGAGTTCTACAGGTGGGGTAGGGGGTGGAGGAGTCTGACCTCCTGTGAGGAGGTGCACCTGGTGGCGTTTGAGCTCTGTCCTCCTGCGAGGAGGCGCACTTTGTGGAGGCCAAGGCTGTCCTCCTGCGAGGAGTTACACTTGGTGGAGGCTGAGTCTGTCCTCCTGTGAGGAGGCACACTTGGCGGAGGCCGAGCCTGTGCTCCTGCGAGGAGGCACTCTTGGTGGAGGCCAAGTCTGTGCTCCTGTGAGGAGGCACTCTTGGTGGAGGCTGAGTCTGTCCTGTGAGGAGGCACACTTGGTGGAGGCTGAGTCTGTGCTCCTGTGAGGAGTTGCACTTGGTGGAGGCCGAGCCTGTGCTCCTGTGAGGAGGCACTCTTGGTGGAGGCTGAGCTCTGGCCTCCTGTGAGGAGTTACACTTGGTAGAAAGGCCTTCACAGCAGCTTCCTCCCCCGCAGCAGTGCAGGAGCCACCTGGAACCACACAGGTGCAGAACCCCAGCCTCAGGCCAGGGAGGCATCTAAGGCTCATGGTCCACTCCCGCTGCACCCGGGACTGCTTCACACAGATGACACAGACACTGTCCCTGAGCGGAGAGTCCAACACCTTGCACACATGCTCACACCGACACTCGGAGATCCTCTGGGGTGAGGTCACTGGGTGGAATGGAGGTCCCTTCAGAGGGTGAATCTTCCGAGTGCTGAGTCCCTTATCAGCCAGTGGAACCGAGTGCTCAGAGGGCACCTGGAGGCTGTGTCCTGGGGACAGCCGGCCCAGGCGGGGGTGGGCAGCCCGGCGGCCCTGCCCCACCCTCCCACTCTCCTGGACGCCCGGGGCGGTGCTGCCTCTCACGTTCAGGAGCCCCGGATCCCAGAGGGGTCAGGGTGATCTCCACCCTGCAGAGTCCACCCCAGGCCAGGGCTGACCCGAGATGCTGACCCACGATCCTGCTCAGCTAACCACCTCCCGCAGGGGCTGCTGCAAGGCTGTGGGCCGGGCGGGCAGAACCGGACGCCAGCAAGGCACAGCCTCCCAAGCCCTTCCCCTCTCCCTCGGCCTCGGTGCCGTCTTACGTGGCTGCCGGCCTCTTTCTGAACGTAACTCCGGGACTCCACGGCCTGCTTAGACACCCTGGCGAGTCCTGGCCAGTGGAACCCGCTGGCAGGCCAGCCTCAGCAGGTTCTGCCTCCTGTCTCCACTTGGGCAGCCGGTGCAGTGCCAGGGCCCGGGCATCCGTGGATCTGTGGCTTCTGCCTCACGTGCCCGTCTGGCTGCCCGGAACTCCTCCCTGATTCCACGCGGGCCCGCGTCTCATTCTCCAAGGCATCCTGGGCCGGATGCCCGCCGCACTACTGCTTGGGGTGACAGACACACCTGGCTAAGCTGCATCCTCCGCTCCCCGGCCGTGATGCCTCCTGATCCCTCCTGGCTACAGGCTGGGCCGTGTCCGCTCACCTCCCTGCCTAGCAGAGGGCTTGGCGCGGGGCACAGCCACCCTCCAGGGGGCTCCTGAGCCCGGAGGGTTGGTCCTCGCAGCCACCCCTGCGCCCTGGGAGGCTGTGCCTGGCTCAGAGCTCCCTCTCTGTGGGAGAAGGGTGTCCAGGGCCCGCCTCACATTCAACCGCCCCCACAGGGCACCGAGGGCAGCGGGGCCGGTGGGGACGGTTCTGGAGCGCGGCCTCCGCAGGCAGCCCCTGCCTTACCTTCTGCCCCTTCTGCTCCCTGGAGCGGCTCCTGCAGGTGCACGTCCACACGTGGGCGCACAGACGTGAGGCCAGCACCTGCGGAGGAGGCCAGAGACCTCCGGGACTTTGCAAGTGCCCTTCCTCAGTCCCTGCTCTGCGGCAGAAGTTCGGGCCCAGCCCGGTGTGCGGGGCAGCGGGCGCCTTCCCTGCCGTGTCCCCGCCGTCCCCGCCCCCGCGCCCCTCCTCCTCGCCCCTTCCGTGTTTAATGCTCTGGTGGTTTTACTTATTGCAACTGCTATTTTTTTCTAACCCAAATAAATATTCTTTGCTTTTCTCCATTCCCATTAATTGTGATTTATATGAACTTAAAAGTCTTCCATAGCAGCATTTATATTTGGAGGCTGTAAATCTCAGGATCCAACTTACTCTGGGGGCGCGCACACACACACACACGCACACACACACCACTGGACTCTCGAGCAGCACTCTGCAGATGACAAAGCTTTTTCACAGCAGTGGCCATGTACCTTCTTCCCCGACCTGGGAGGGGACAGGGCACAAGTTAATGTCATTTCAGAGGTGAGCAGAGGGAGAGAGGGAGGCCTTCCTGTGGAGTGAGGCAGGAGGGGAGCCGCTGAGCCTGGGCTTTCCTCTCCCTGTCCAGACACCTGGCCAAGAGCGGCAGGGGCCGATGGCCTGGCTCTGACAGACCCCTCGCTCCCTCAGCACAGTTAGCAAAACTTGAGGGACGAAAACATCGTGAGCATTTCAGCAAGTGACGAGGGAGGCCATCCAGGTCGAGGGAGCAGGGCTCCGCCCACCCTCAGAATTCACAGACGGGCGGGCCAGGCCCCAGACCCAGCCACGTTCCGAGCCACGTTCCAAGGTCGCCCGACTCTTCCAAGGACTGTCTCCTCCCCTGAGGGGTGGAAACTGAGGCACAGGGCCGTCCTGTGTCCCTCCAAGGCCACACAGCTGATGCGTGTGAGCTCAGGGTTGGGGCCCAGGTCTGTCCTTCTTGGACACAGGCCCTTGCTCTTAAGCTGTGTCTCTCTCCTTGTCCTGTGGGGCTGCCCCCGAGCCCCACCTTCTGGCCATGTTAGTGAAATTTTTGTCACTGTAACCAAATCACTTGACAAGAACAACTTAGTGGAGAGGGTTCATTTTGGCACAGTTTCAGAGGTCTCCACCCGTGGTGGGCTGCCTCCCCTGCTCTGGGCCTGGAGTGGGGCAGCACGTCACGGTGGCAGGAGTGGCAGAGGGAAGCCGCCCAGCTCAGGGGACACTGGAAGCAGGAGGAGCATGTGAGGCACCAGGGATGAAATGTGAGCCACAGGCACCCCCCAGGGACCTGCTTCCTCCAGTCACAGCCGGCCAGCTAGGTGACCGCCACACCGCAGCCCTTTCAGGTGACTGACCCTTCAAATGGATCAGCCACTGATGAGGTTACAGCCATCGCAGTCTAATCACTTCAACTCCTGCATCAACCCAGGGCTTTGGGGGACACCTCACATCCAAGCCCAGCTCTGGCACAGCCAATGCTGGCTTCCGGCTTCCTTCCTGCTGCAGCGAGGCCACGCCCAGAGCCCCCGGCTAACCTACCACTTCAGGAAGGCCCTCTCAGCTGCCCTGAAGGGCGGCACTCTCCAGTGGGCCCTCCCATCCTGACACTGGTCATTGCCAAGTATGACCTGCTTTGGGCATTACGAGCTCCCCTGTGCTGTGAGCCCCAGACAGCGGGGCTGTATACATCAGTGTAGTCTATGCATGCTGCTCTGTCTGTCTGTCTATCCATCCATCCGTCCATCCGTCTATCTATCTATCCATCTATCTATCTCTCCATTTATCACTGTGAATGTCTATATCCATCATCTGTCATCCATTTATGTATCACTCTACTTCTTTATCTGTATCTATCTGTTTCTATTATTGTTTCTATCTCTACCTTTTTCTATCTCTATATCCACTTTCTCTGTATATTTCTATATCTCTATCCATCCATCATTTATATATATGCATACATATGTGTATATCTCTGTATCTCTTTGTCTCTACATCTTTGTATCTATTTCCATATCGTCTATTTCTGTGTCTGTCATTATATGTATCTACCTGTACATCTATCTCCGTATCCCTGCCACCTGTTTACCTATCTCTGTATCTTTCTCTGTATCTATGTCAACTATTTCCATCCATTCATCCTCCCTCTCTGTTAAGATTCACTCCAGGGCACTGGCTCATGTAAAGGTGGCCGAGCAAGTCCAGGGTGGGTGGACAGGCCTGTGGTCTGGGAACTCTGGGGGACACTGCTATTGTGGTTTCGAGTCTGGACTCTCCAGGCTGAACGTGGACAGTGGCCTGTCTCTTTTCCTGCCGTCTTCGCCTGGAAGGCCTTTCCTCTACCCACTGGACAGGGCCCCACACTGTGGAGGGCTTCTACTTTCCTCACGGGGGCATAAATATTAATCACATCTGACCACTGGACGGGTCACAGCAGTGTGATGGCCGGCCTAGCTGAAGCCTGTGAGGGCCTTAGACCAGCTTCTGGAGAATAAGGAGCATGATGTCCGTGGTGGCTCTCAGATGAAGGGCAGCCTGATCGCTCACAGCCCCAGCCCTTCCACCGCTCCACGGACCTTAGGGTGCTCGGAAACGTTGACTCGGAATCTGACAGCACCGCAGGCCACTTCTAGAAGCCGAGGGGCCAGCTTCAGCTCCTGAGCTTCTGGTATTTTACTGGGCTTTTGGGGGGCAGGGGTTTTTGGAAATGAAGTCAAACCTGGGGGCCGGTGACCTGGAGGTGTGTTTGGGGGCTCCTATTTGGGACCGTCTCACATTCGTGTGCTGTCCGGGGCTGCAGGTCCGGCTTAGCCAGTGTGACGCGCCCTCAGTGACCGGGAGCAGAGACAGACACCCAGAGAAATCCTACTTTTACATAACTCATGTTTTCGGGGACTTGTTTTTGAAGGATTAAAGAACTGCAGGAGAAGTGGGCAGGGCCTCTGGCCTTCCGGTCCTTTCTGGATTGCTTAGAGCACTCTTACCAGTGGGGAAAACACCAGCATTGATCCAGCAAGGCTCCTCTCTCATTTGTTCAGCAAAAGCACTTTTTAAAAACTTCAATAACTGCACGAGCAAAACTTCACGTCAGGTTTTTGCTCAGGATCCGTGGTGCTGAGATATTCTAGAACAGGGCACTTTCTATGTGCGTCACTGGAAGTTGGTCTGGCGTAAGTGGACGCTGTGGACGAGCTGAAGGATCCGTGGGAACACGCGAAGCCTCTTGGGAAAGGTCACAGGGTGGGCCCAGCGCGTGACTCAGAAGGAACAGGTGAAGCCGGGAGACCCAGCTCATCCCACCCGGCACCTGGGCAGGCTCAGGAGCACCTGCGACCACTCCCTCCCAGACTCTGTTCCCCCCACGCTGAGGGCTCTAGGATGCCCAGAGGCACGCTGCCCGTCTCTGGAAGGCCACTGCTCCTGTGAACGGTGTCTGTACCCGCCTGGTCGTCCAGGTTAAGGGGCGAGAGAACAGGGAGAACCTCAGTGGTGCCTCCAGCCAGAGAGGCTTGGCATCCCCACCATCACGTGCGTGTTACGAAAAAATGTCGGGTTTCCCGCCGAGCGCAGCTCACGCTGTGCGAGTGCTTACGCCGACTGTTCAGGTGCTGGTGGCGGTTTTCTCAAACGGCTCTAACTGCACCGGAGTCGGGCGCCACCTGAAGACAGCTCAGCAGAGGCCGGCTTTCTTGTCTGCTGACATTTCATGCACAGTGCGTGCACAGAGCAGAACCTCAGATCTCTTTATGAAGGAAGGGTTCCTGTCGCCCAAGGATCCCAATCCAGGCCAGGACACACACACGCCTCCCCACAGAAAGCCCCACAGTGAACGCTGGGGGCCAAGACAGCGTGCAGCACACCCTGCATGCCTAGGAAACAGCGGGCCCCGTATTCAACGCCTGTCATTGAGCAAAACAGGGGAACCAAGTCACCATGTGAAAGCCGGAGGACCCAGCCGGAGGACCCAGGTGCAGAGCCTGCACCAGCTGCCTGGAGGGGCCTTCGCCACGGGCCCGTGGAGTGGACAGGATGCAGGGGCCTCAGGACGTGCTAGGCTTGGGGCTCTCTCACCACCTTCCCCTGTGCTTCTCTGGGGGATTGGCCCCAGTTCTCTGGCCCTGCACCTGCTGGGGATCTGGCCACCAAAGCCCTGGGACGGCTTTGAACAGCTCGTGGTGGGAGAGAAGGGGACGCTCCATCTCCAGGGTGCAGAACTTGGGGCAGTGTGGGCGGCTCCAGAGAGCTTCCCATGGCCAGCCGTGGCTGCTCACCTGGGAGGACATGCTTCATGGTGGGCCCCTGGGCCCCTGCTTGTGTCTCCGTGGCCCTGGAGGGGAGGTGAGGTAAGGACATCCCCGGGCCTGGCGGGGGCCTGAGCAGGGAGGGCACGTCCCTGGGAGGATAGAGCTCCTCCTCAAGAGGAAGCGGGGCTGTGGAAACAGAGCCCGGAGGATCCACGTCCCCCTCACTTCCTTTACGCCAGCACCGACTCCACAGCAAGCTGGGGCTGAAACCCGGAGACCTGGGCACCACCAGGAGAGCCGGCCTGCCTTCGAGAGTCCGCGTTCCAGAGGAGGAGACATAAACGTTCACCAAGCAATGTGCTGAGTGTGGTTTTAAAATGTTCCCTGAGCAGGAGGGCCAGGAAGAGAAGCACGAGGAGCCCGTGAGAGCGGGGCTGCTTCTAGAACACCCAGGGTCCCGGGGAACATTCCCCACGGGGCCACCAGGAGGCCAAGGCAGAGACCCAGAGAGGGAAGGCCGTGGAGGTGGGAGCTGTTTCCACCCCATGTCAGACGGAGTCACGGGGCCCTGCTTTGGTGCCGGGGCCACATGGTCTTGCTGGGTACCCAGTGGTGGAGGTTAGGGCTGAAACCCTGGTGAACACAGCACCCCAGGACAGTGAGGAGGCATGAAGAGCAGAAACTCTGGGGCACACAGGGGCCAGGTGTGCGGGGAAGACCGTTCTGTCCTCGGGGACGACCAGTGTGTCAGTCAAGTCTATGTCGCTGTGGCCAAAACACCTGGCAAGAAGACCTCAGAGGAGGGAAGGCTCCTTTTGGTTCACAGTCCAGAGGTTCAGTCCATGGTGGGCCCAAGGTGAGGCAGGACCTCATGGTGGAAGGACGTGGTGGAGGAAGCTCCCATTCATGACTGGCCAGGGAGCAGAGGGGCGGGGAAGAGACCACCGGGAAGAGCACTTCCGGGGCTCCCTGGAGACCCCTCCTCAGCCACAGCCCCTCCGTTCAGACCGGGACGGACGGATCGGGCTCCAGCTTCACAGTCCCGTGGCTTCCTCCCGACTCCCTGCCCTGCACAGGACCTCCGGGGGCAGCTCACCTCCAGACCATGAAGGCCGTCCTGGCAACCGTCGTCTGAGGAGAGAGGAGGGGGTTCAGGGTCGGTGAAGAGGGGAGCCTGCGGGTGCGGGCATGGACAGCCTCCCCCAGGCCGTGGAGAGCAGCAGGAGTTGGGGCTGCGGGAGCCTGGCTTGTTTCCATCCACCGACGGTCAGCCCAGCAGCAGCGTCTGAAGGCAGTGTGTCATCCTGGGGAAAAATAAAAAAACGGTAAACACCATGTCCCCCAAATGCCCCTTCCATTCCCCAGTACCCCGTCTAGTCGAGGGGACAGTGGAAGCCAACGCAGACCCAACGTCCAGCGCACGTCCGTCATCTTGTAGACCCTGACTGCTGACTGACGGTCACACTGGAAATGAGGCCGGCTGGTGTCGTCCCTAGAGACTGTTGTCTGGCACATCCACTAAGTTCCTTGGGTTGCTGGCCACTCGGTGGGACAAAGCCAGATGACCATGTTGCATCCTCTGTAGCCTCATCCATACCCCTGAGGTAGTGGGTGTGGGCAGAGTAACGTGGAGAGGACACCTGCTCCTCTAGTCACACACCGCTGGACGGAGCACCCCAAGAGACAGAGGAGCTTCCTATGGCAAAGCACCATGGGGACGGAGGTGCTCCCTGTCCGGCCGGTCACCACTGGATCTTCCTCATAACAGTTCATGGGGATGGAGGTGCTCCTTGTCCAGCCGGTCACCACTGGACCTTCCTCATAACAGTTCATGGGGACGGAGGTGCTCCCTGTCCAGTCAGTCACCACTGGACCTTCCTCATAACAGTTCATGGGGACGGAGGTGCTCCCTGTCCAGTTGGTCACCACTGGACCTTCCTCATAACAGTTCTCAGGAAGCCTTTGCCTCACATGCCATCTCCAGGTGTCCTCTTTAGACCACCTGACCCACTGCCCAGCACATCTGGGCTGCGGATAGTACAGACAGGCTGGAAGTGGGCATTTCCAGGAGCCCCTGTGAGGGGAGAGGGTGGTCCTGGGTCCATCAGGGAAGCGAGGGTCTGCTTTGGAGTTTGAAGGTGGGCACCGTGAGTGGGGAGGGGTGGGCACTACAAACACGTCCCATCTGGGAGGCAGGCTCGGGGTGAGAACCTGGCGGAGGGGTCGCGAGGAGTTCAGGTAGAGCAGAAGAGCGTCCTAGACCTGCACCCCGAGGAGTGTCCAGGACAGTGAGCAGAAGAAAGGTCTTCAGAGGGGAGGCTGAGCAGACTCTCCTCAGCTCTCTGACTCAGCTCTCTTCTGACTCAGCTCTCGTTCTTCTCCGACATATTCTCTGCCGAGCAGCCGGAATGCCCTTTTAAAACGCACTTCAGGAATTCTGCGCATGCCATTTGGCTCCTGTGGTTCCTGAGGGCTTCCCTGTACTGCCCCGTGAAATCTGGATCTGCGGCCTCAGGTCAGTTCTCCCTCATCTCCCCCATGGTTTCCTCTGGAGGGCTGACCAACGGGCTGATCTTGCATTCCTCCGGGAAGCTAGCCCTGCCAGCCTCGGATGCCCTGCCGTCCAGGCCTGCAGTGAGCAGGGCTGACCCTGACCCAGGAGGCCCTGCACGTGCTGTTTCTCAAGGCCCTAAATGCAAGGCGGCTGCAATTATCAGGGGCAGGTCCGTGTCTGGGCTGGGGTCTTCCCATGGACGTGACCTCAAAAGCCTGCATTTTAGACTTAGAGCAGAACAACACAGACAGACCCCCTTGTCTAGAAAATCTGTTGTGTGGGATTTTCCAGGGCACCCGAGACCACATTTCCAAATCTGACTCTTTCCGTGTGTCCAAGGCTCCAGGTGTTTGGAGTCATCTTACGGCTCCTGGGATCAGAACTTGGAAATGGACTCAGATGGCCTCAGTCCAAATCCTCACTCTGCTAATTACTGTGTGACTTTAAGGAAAGTTCATGCCCTCTCTATGCCCCACTGTTCTCGTTAGTTTTTTTGGTTGCTGTGACCAAAAGACCTGGCAAGAATAATTAGAGGAGGAAAAGTTTATTTAGCTCATGGTTTCAGAGGTTCAGTCTGTAGATGGCCAACTCCATAGCTCTGGGCCCCAGGTGAGGCAGCACGTCATGACAGCGGGGCTGGTAGAGGAGAGCAGCTCAGGACAGGACGAGAGGAAGCAAGAGAGAGAAAGACACCACTCAGCAGGGACAGAATATCAACCCCAAAGGCCCGCCCAGTGACCCAGTGCCCCCAGCGGCACCCCTGCTGCATTACCACACAGTTGGTCCCCATCAGGGACCTGGATGATGCCCTGATGGGGTCAAGGCGCTCATAACCCTCATTCCACCTCTAAACTCTCGTGCGCTGCCTCACCTGAGCTTCTGGGGGCAACTCCCGCAGAAGCCTGAGCACCGACTACCTCACGTGTAAACTGCGGTGAGTAACAGCATACGCGTCAGAGTTTTGCTGTGAGGAGGAAATGGAGCAATTGATGTAAGATGTAGAATCGTACTTGACATACATGAATTGGCAATATGGGTTAGCAGTTGTGATTATCATTATTAATTTTACTATTATACATACCAAAATTAGGAAAAAGCTAAGCATGGATCAAAATGTCGATGCAGTAAATCACAAAGAGAAATAGGGAATCTAGGATATCCATAGCTGCTTTCCATGTGAAGCTAACTGGCACTGATAGATTTCAGCAGGAGCTTTGATTTGGAAACACCGTCATTGATGACTACCAGAGACGACATCGCGGGAACCGCTCTGCATGGTGTTCACCCTCAGCTGCCTGACCTGCTCAACACCTGCTCCTTGACCTTCCCTCCACCAGATCCTGCACCTGGAGGCCCGGGAGGGGACAGAGCCTCCCTGCTGGGACCCGCAGCAGTGTGGACCACCAACTCACAGGACAAAATGCAAAAATAGGAAGGAAGTTAAAAACATCCTTGGAGATGTTGGAGAGACAGGGCAGGAGACAGGACAAGGGGCTGGGTCCCGGGGAGCAGGGTGCAAGGGACATAAACACTGCTCCCTGAGGCTTGCCAGTGTTCCCGGGAGGGCAGCAGAGGGGCCCAGGGGCCTGTGGCCACACGCAGCTCAGTCTCTCCAGACTCTGCACGAAGCTCGGAGGCACCACTGGACCCAGAGATGCCCAGAGGGGCTCTGGGCCATTGGAATCTGTCTGGCTCGAATCGGTGCAGGGCCTGAATGGACAAAGCACCCCACAGAGACCCCCTGCCAGGGCTGTGGAGAAGTGACCTGGAGGAAGAGGCAACACGTGGAGCCGGTCGGCGTCCATGGGTGTCGCGAGGACTCGGTAACAAGACGGACGAGCAGGTCAGGAAATGTAAACAAGAGACCAAACCGACCCATGAGAGACTGGAGGCTCAGTCGTGGATTTAAAATATCAAAACACAAAGTGAAGTAAAGTAACAAGAACACAGGGTTAGGCTGGAAAATTTCACAAGAGAACTGTAAAATATCGCAAAAGCATAAACAGAAACTCCGACTTGAAAAATAAAATGACTAGTATTCAGAACGCAGTAGGTGCACTTAGCTGGAGAATAAATGAGCAGAGAAGCCGTGCGAGACGCCTGCAGGAAGTGAGAAGCGACGTCCACAGGGCCGTGCAGGCGGGAGAGAGGAGGGGACGCGTGCTTGAGGGACTAGCGGCCGGTGCAGTTTCAAAATTGCGAGAAAATGTCAACGTTCAAACCGAAGAGGTGCCTGGACAGAGGGTGACCCCACACGTGCTGAGCACTCGGCCCGACGCTGTGGAGGCCAACTCCAGGGGAGTCGTCGGCAGCAGGAGGAGAGGCTGGCAGCGGGAGGTGGCGCCTGTGAGCAGGCCACACGGCCGTCGACAACCAGGTTTTCAACAGGCACGGTGTCACAGGACATTGGCTTGGTAGCTTCAAAGTGGCAGAAGAAAATACAAGCTGAGCCACTTCTGTGGGGTTGTTAGAGACAGTCCGGGAGGGGCCACCTGGAGAGAACTACGGGTGGAAGCCAGCCGACAGGGACAGGGAAGCAGGGGACGTGTGGATGCTGCGCGCAGGTGCGTGGACACCAGCCAAGGAGTGTCTCCCGCCAGCCTGTGAGCACGGGAGTGCGTGCTGCCTCCTGTGCACCTGCATGGCTGAGCCGCACGCGTGTGAGAAGACGCTGGCAGACGGAGCCATGTGCCATCCGTGGGGTCTGAGCCTCACGGTTGCTCCACAGTGTTAGTGTCACTCAGATTTGACTCCATCGAGTCCCCACCGCAAACGGAAGCACCTAAGGAGAGAACGGAGGACAGGAGGAAAGCCAAACAGCGGAGGGCGGCAGGACACCCGTATGGAAACACTAGAAAAGAGCCCAAATGGTAACAGAATGTGTGGAATGAAGAGGACAATAATAGACACAAAATCAAACATATCGAGAACCAGGTTTAGTGTAGAGGCCAAATACACCAATTAAAAAGCAGAGGTGCTTTGCTTTTAACCCAGACAAAAGCAAAGCAAAAGAAAACCTAAATATATAATGTTTACAAAAGACGCTTTAAATATGAAAGATTAGGAAGGTCAAACATAAAAGGAAGAAAAAGGTAAACCTCCGAGAATCATGATGAACGGAAGCAGGTGTTGCTAAACAGATGTCAGACGAGGGAAACGCATCGGAAACGCACAGGGATTTTTTTGTAGAGGTGAAGGGGTTTACCCACAAGAAAGATGTAGCAATATGCCCAATTGCATAGCTGCAAAACGCAAACAGCAACACTCACAAATAAAGGGTGAAAGAGACAAATCTAAAGCCACAGTGGGAAATTTTAAAGGAATTGTTTCTATAACGAGTGCAACGAGCAGAAGACTAGCAGGAGCACGGGGGACCTGAAGATGGGCAGCTGGCCGAGGGGGACAACAATGACCGTCACTTCTCACGTTCACACGGATCTTCTACAAAGAGGACTTCAGGGGACAGAAGGCAATGCCACCCCTTTCCAAAGAATTGAGATGGTTTTGAGGATGGCCTGCGACCACAGTTCACTTATGGGAACAAACAATGCTAAGAAGCTGGAGAAGAAATTCTGAACATTTGGAATTTAAATAATACATTTCTAAATATCCATGGGTAAAAGAAAAAGTGACATTGAAAGTGAAACTGAAATGTGTTGAACCAAATGATAAAGAGATACAAAATACTGATATTTGTGGGATGTGCCTAAATCTGTGCTTGGGAAGAAATTCATGTTTCAGATCTGTATGTTGAGTCACATATTTTTGTTTAGATACCCATATCTATCTATCTTCTAGATACTTAAAACCAATGTGTACATGCACATCTCAATATATACATGCACATCTCAATGTATACATGCACATCTCAATGTATACATGCACAGATAATATAAATAGAATACTGCATATAAAATGGATAAATCACATTTTATTGATTTATGTATCTAAGGAATAATAATGAAAAATCAAAGTTAGGAAAACAACAGTAAATTCATCCCAAATAAAGTAAGGGAGGAGAAGTAACCGTGATAAGAGGATAAAAGTTACAAAAGTAAAATAAATGCAAATATTCAATAGAGAAAAATCAATGAAGGCAAAGTTAATATTCTAAAAATAATTAACCATTAAACTCTTCTCGAAACTAAAGAATGTGAGAAAACATAAATTAATAATGCCTAAAAAGGAATCTAGATAATCACTGAACATCCTGTGGAACTCAAAAAGGAATAGGGAGTACAAGAAACAACTTTTTGGCATACATAGAAAAATTCAGATGAAATAGATGTTTCCCACAAAACAAAATAGATCAAAATAGGTGATTTGAAGAGTTACGTATCTAAAAAATTAATTGAGCCTCTTATTAATTCCAAATAAAATTCTTATAGTGTGAGTGTGCAGGAGATTGACACTTTCACCTTTTCCTTCTCTGACAAAAGTCTCTGTTTTGCTTTCACTTTGAAAGCGAATCTTCCTGGATATAGAATTTGAGGTGGACCTCCAGCTTAATTTCTCTTTCTGGACCTGAAACCTGTTGCACAGTTTCTCATACATGGCCTTCCCTGGCGTACCTTTGTCTCTCTGTAGCTCATGGATCTTGTCCACCCGGGTAATTTCCAGACTTTCCTCTTGGTATGTTTTCAGCGATTCCATGAATCAGCCTCAGCATGTGCCCATCTGCAGGTTTTTCATGTCTGGGCTCCACAAGCACATCGCACTCATGAGTTTATAGTTTCTGTCAAATTCAAATAATCTGGCTTTTTTCATCCCGAGTACTTTTTTTTCCAAACCGACTGATGTCCTCTCTGTATGGCCAAAATTGGAAAATGGAACACATACTCAGAACAAAAATCAGTCAATAAAGACAGACCCAGAAATTATAGAAATGATAGAAGGACAGAGACGGGAGGAGTGCGTTAAAACTGCTACCACAGATGAGTGCAATTGTGTCAAAGAAATTATGAGATTAAAAAAAACAAAAACAAAAACAGAAACGAGTCTCCTCCACATGGGGCATGCGATATCTCAAGTGAACATTTGGTAAGGCTGGAGTAACCACGGGTCAGAGACTGCAATAGGGAATATCACAAACTTGAAGACAGCCATAGATTAGTTCCAAAATGAACCAGTGAAAGAAAAACAACAGAAAAGAAGGCGTTGACGGTCCCCAGCCGGCCGGGATCAGGGAGCGTGCGCGCCTCACCGCTGGCTGCCCTGCGAGGTCTTGCCCGTGCGTCACCGGTAACCTGCGGCCCAGGCCCCAGGGGGCAACCAGGAGGAATCCTAGAAGCCTCTCTCGGCTCCTTTCCAGAACTGTTCCCTGCAAAGTCTTCATTCTGACATTTGAAACATCTGAGAGGTGAAATTGTGAAAGATTAAAAATGAGAACATCCACACGCTGGGACACGTCTGAACTGAGGGCCCTCCTCCCGTGCTTACGATGGAAGCCCCGGGACGCAGAGGCGGCACCTGCGGACGTGCGCACACGTGCAGGGCCCGGCCCCAGGCCCACCGTGCAGCCCACCCCAGGCCCCGGCTGACAGCGGGAGGCCGGCACCCAGCACCCAGCCCTCCGCCCGCAGCCTTGCAGCTCCCGTGGTTTCACGCTCGTCCTCAGGGTGCCGGGCGGGCGTCTCCTGTTGACGAGGAGCGGGAGTTCCCACGTGCTACCTTCCACAGATGCAGCGGACTGCCCAGCACAAATTACGTCTTTCAGAAATGTCATTCTGTGGAACAGTGAAAGCTATTCCCGGGGTGGAAAATACCGAGATTTGTTACAAGAGACAAAAAGAGATTGGAAAACAAAATATTGTGAAATTAAGTTGAAGTCTCAGATTGCTTTAGCACAAACAAGGTCCACACTGGAAATCTCATTCATTGTCACCAAACTCCATTTCCAACAGAACCCAGACAAGAGCTAATGGCAAGTGAAAACTCGAGTTATCTCTGACTTGAACTAAATAGAATCTCCCGGGCGGCGACCCCTCGGGAGGCCTTTGTGCAGAGCTGGAGGAGCGTTCCTGTTGCTTAATAACCCTGGAAAACAGACGGCGCAGTGAGCGCTGCTGTCCTTGGTTGGGGTCAAGCCAGAGAGTCACTTCTTTGGGTGTGAGTGTAACCCAGGCATCTGCCACCAGCTGGGCCCTGCAGTTTGCTTGTTCACTGAGGCAGATGGCACCCAAGCCAAGCGCAGAGGAGCCCACGGGTAAGGGGACAGCGAGGTGGCAGAAGCCTCCCAGGTAGCCCTGCGGCCCTGGCCCTGGTGTTCATGCCTTAAACGTGAACTGCTGCCTGAAGCAGCCTGGGGCCAGGTGGTGGAGGTCACTTAATGATCAGTCTGCTGTGTGAGACCCCATCTAGAGACCGGGGGCCCCTTTGCTGGCTTGATTGTAGCAGGTGTGTTGGTGAAGCCCATGTGACAGAGGCAGGGGTGGCCTCTGGGGTGCAGGAGGCCCCCAGACTGCAGCCACCTGGAAGCAGTCCTGCAGTGCTGTAGTCACAAGAAGCAGGTTCTGCCCGTGACCTGAGTTAGATGCAGCAGACCCTTCCTCTCCAGGGGAGACCCCTGCTCAGCGGGGGTGGAGGCCCTATTCTGAGGCCCCCAGCAGAGCCTCTGGTGCCGTCGTGGCTGGGCTCCTGGCCTTGGGGGCCGTGAGCTCATGGATGAGCTGCCTTGCGTCATGACGCTCCTGCTCACGTTCCGTGGGGTCCTGGGTGAGGGAGGCCCGGGGAAGAGCAGCGGGGCGCTGCTGGGGGCAGGGCCGCCTGTCTCCTGTTTGGTCAGGCGTCATGGTGGGTGAGATGGGAGCAGCCAGCGCAGGATGTGGAGCAGTCCAGGACGAGAGCATCAAGAGACACTGCAGCTCCAGCCAGAAGAGACCCCAGGAACCCCGGCCAGCACGTCTAGCGGATGTCCAGGGGAGGGCTAGAGTGGCCTGCGAGGCAGTGGAGGCCACACCCAGGAGGAAGTGTTGGATTCTGGGTCTCTCAGAAGGGAAGCTAGTGGGCTGGCCTTGGGTGTGAGCAGAAGCCCTAGGGGTTCAGCACCAGCCCTGGGTGGATGGGTCACCTCTCCTGTGAGTTTGGGGCTAGGAGCCGAGAGGCCTGTGTTGAACGTAATGGCCATGGGTCGTCCCAGTCAGATGACAGCCAGGCAGACCCTGTGCCATAGGAGGCAGGAGTCTGGAGGGAGGTCTGGGGAGAACCTGACCTGGCACCCAAGCTGGTATCACAGGCAAGATGAGAGAGAGAGATCTGCCTCTCCTGAGTGCTGTGCACGACCTCGACCCAGGGATGTGTCCAGTCCCCCTCCTCACATCAGTCACGGCTGCCAACATACTTCTGCACCCAAAGTTGGTTCCTATCAGGTGCCTCTGAAAATAGCCCTGCGCTGGCCAGTCCTGCCTCTTACGTAAGATTTAGTGCCACCTTCAGCCACACCTGTCAGGAATGAGATGTGGCAGGCTGGGTCAGAGCAGTGTAGGTGATGGATTTTTAGCCAGATGAGAGATGACTCTCTGAGCCCATGGGGACCGACCTGCACAGGCAGGTCTTGCTGGCGGGGCACTTGGTGGCCTGACATGGAGCCCCACAGGTCCCCCGGGGCAGGCACCAGGGAATCTGCATGTGGCATCGTCTCTCAAGACTGCCCACCTGAGTCTGCTGGGGGCCTCTCGACCTCAGCCATTCTCTGTCCAGGACCATCCTGGGGCCATGGGGTGACTCACTCCTTTGCACAAGGGAGACAGCAGGGTCAGCATGGCCATGTTGGACTCTTGCTGACCAGGGAAGACACTAGACCATTCTCCTATCCAAACACCAGAGGAAGGCAGAGCAGGGTTCCTGCAAGGCTGCTGCAGGAGGCTGTGGCCCGTTTCCCTCAACACCCTGCCAACCTCCAGCTGGGGTCCTCCAGCCTGGCACCAGCCTCCCACTGAAGGCAGGTGAGCAGGGTCACTCTGGACCCCATGGTAGTGCCAACACCAAGCAAGGCAGCCCCGTCTGCTCAGCCAGGCTCCTGTGCTCGGCCCTGGTTTTTTCTCCTCTCTGTGCCCCTCATGTCTTCCACAGCTGCAGGCACTGGGTCTCCAGGGATCCCCCCTGGTCTGTGAGAGTCACAGCCCATGTCCCACAGCAGGTGCCTGAGCCACAGGTGGTACTGAACCCTATGCAGACTCTGTTTTTCTGGATACACCCAGACCTAGGTAAAGTCCAACTTGCAAATCAGGCTGAGTGTGAGATTCAGGGCACTGACCACTAATGGTGGAACGACGTGACCCTGGGAAGGTCCTCTGCTTGGCCCCCCACTCCAGCTAAGCTCTCACCCAAGGGCTGTGACCTGCTCAGCCCCCCACCCCAGCTAAGTTCTCACCCAAGAGCTGTGGCTTCCGCTGTGACTTTCGCAGTCTGAGGTGCGGTGGCAAAACCAGTGCCGATTTCTTTTTCCCGCTGCACAATGGTGCCAGGGTGGGCCTCCTCCTGGCCAGGGCCCTCACGGCTGGGTGCACGGTTGGCGCTGGCTCCTTGTTGACAGCTTTTGCTGCTTTGCTCAGAGGACGCTCTGCAGGGCTTCCCTGTGGCACCTCCCCACCGCCAGCCTATCCTGCGCTTCCGGGCGTTGTCGGGCATAAGGAGGGTCTCTTGACCACCGGCTTGCGGCGTTGCCAGGGGGCATGCTGGCCGGGTGGCCGGCAGGGTGGCGCCAGGTTGAACTTACCAGCTCTCTGTTTCTGGAGTTCTCTGGTGTTTTTGGAACCCAGGGAGTGCAGTGGCAGGTGGGGACCTGCAGCTCCTGGTGGGTGGCATGGCCTGCCCCACTGGACCTCCAAGGCCCACCTTCTCTGTAAGATCTGCGCGTCCAGCGCTGCTCAGCTTGGGACCTCCGTGCGCCTCCTGCATCTTTGCCACGCACATGGCAGCCCTGGGTCTGCCTGAGGGTCCTTGTGTGAGTCTGCCCCTCACTTGGCTGAGTAGGACAGTGACGCTCTGAGCTGTGGTTTCTTCTTTCTATGGGCTGCTGGTTGAGTGGGTAATGGACTACGAATGCTGCTTGGTCAAGGCTAGGTATGCAGTCGGCACTCAGAGAGTCACCGTCACAGGGTGTCCCATTTTCCTTGTGATTGCTGTCTCTGCTTCTGTCCTTAGGACTTGGCTTACAGATCGCCTCTCAGGGCCCCTTTCTTCTCTCATCAGCAGAGACTGGCGCCTCCCAGGGGCCCCAGGTAACTGCACGGGGACAGCACCCCCGTGTCACCACCCGAGGTCACACAGCTGGGCCGTTCCTCTCAACACTGCGCAGCACCCAACGGTCTCACGAATGACTGATGAAACCCAGCTAGCTCTGCTCTCAGTACTCACTGGCTGACCTTCCCCAGGCATGACCTCCTGGGGAGTCGCTCAGGTGGGGACCGCAGCGCGGGTGGGGACCGCAGCTCTCAGGTTCATTCGACTCTGGCTGTGAAAAACATGTCCACCAATGAATCCACCAGGCACCGGGGAGGCTGCCTACCAGAGGTCCTGGGAGCTGTCGCGACCCAGCTTTGGTGCCTCTGCAAACCACTGGAGGACCCGTGGAGCCACCAGTGGGGGTTCAGCGGATCCCACGGAGACCGGCTCACGCTGGCTTCCTAGGTTTTCCTTTCAACATTCCCTCATCAAAACCACGTGTTGGGTGCTGCTGTGGAAGAACCAGCCAGACTCCATGGCTTCCTGCAAGACTATTCCCTGTTCTCAGGAGTCGTGAGCCAGTTGAGCGGGTCTGGGTGCCAGTCAGTCCTTCCCGATGGGCAGTGTGGACCTCAGTGATGCAGGCCATTCAGATGCGTCCAGCTTGATCCAGTTGAGTTCCTTCTCCAGGTGCCTGGCCGCTGTGCCCTCCTGCCCGGCCTGGCCCAGCCCAGCCCTGCCCAGCCCAGCCCAGCCCAGCCCTGCCCAGCCCAGCCCTGCCCTGCCCTGCCCAGCCCCGCCCAGCCCTGCCCAGCCCTGCCCTGCCCAGCCCTGCCCTGCCCAGCCTTGCCCTGCCCAGCCCAGCCCAGCCCAGCCCTGGCCTGCCCTGCCCAGCTGGACGCCTCTGGCCACCCCCCCGCCACGTGCTTGCCACTGCAGGAGGTGGCGAGGTGCCCTCTTCCGAGTCCTCAGGGCTGAGCACCCCTGGGAGGCTCCTCCCTGCCTCTTCGAGGACCAAGGCCGTGTGTCCCGCCTCAGGTCTGGCGGCGGGCCGCGCGTTCCTTTTCCAATTGCAGGTCTGCTCCGCCCGCAGACCCCGTCCCCCAGGTCCACGCTCCCGAGGCCCGTCCGCCCTCCCCAGGCTCCACTTCCAGGTCCAGTGACGTTCCTCACGTCCCAACGCTCCTCCGCGCTGCTGCCAAGGCCACATCTAGAGAGGGCTCCGCAGGCCTGCGGGTCACCCTGGTCCCCGGCCACGGTGCCGCCCTCACCCACTGCTTCCCTGGGCCTCATCCTGGCCTGCGGACACGCCAGGCCCCTGCCCGTGGGCTTCCGTCCGCCCTGCAGACACCTGCCTTCTGTTCTCAGGGACAGGGAGCCTCCCTCCGTTCCCGCCACCTTCCCTCCCTGCATTTAAAGCAGAAAGAGGAGTATGGCCAGACCCTGAAAGCCCGTCGTTCCCAGTGTGTGCCAGCAGGGCCACACGGTCCTGTGAACGTCACTACCGTCGGTCTCGGGAACGTGTCACCGGGCAGTCCTGGGCTGCTGCCTGTCACTCGGCGCCCTCCCACCCGCTCCTGGTCCCTGGTTTACCTGTCCTGCCTCCCTGCGGGGTCTGCTCACGGGCCGCCTGCCGGGCTCCCTCACTGGGCGCGGTGCTTTCGAGGTGCATCCCTGTCCCCACGTGGGCGGGCACTTCGCTGACAGCCTGTGTGACCCAGCACGCTCTGGCCCGCCCATCAGGTGCGCTGGCGGCTCTCACGCTTTGACTCTTGCGAAGGCTGAGGCGTGAGCCTCTGTGTGAACGCGACTCCTGCGCCGCCGCGTTGCGGGCCAGGTGGCCACGCTGACGTGCTCAGGACCCCACAGCAGCGAGGGTCCCCTTCCTCCACGTCCTCTCCAGCACCGGCGCGTCCGTGCTGACCTGCCTGCTGTGACTCCCAGCGGGTGTGGGGGCGCTCTGGGGCTGGAAGACCACCATCTCGCCCTGCTGACCTCGCCAGCTCTCGTCCCTCCACCGCACTCGTCGCCCACACAGAGGTCTTCGTGCATCTGCCAGTCCATCCACCTGTCTAACCACGCACGGCACGACTGCGTGCCTCACCCACGCCAGGCTTCCTGGAGGCCTGTCGGGAGCCCACTCCCCCCTCTCTCTCGTGGCCTCCGCCTCGCCCACTGCCTTCACGCCGGAGCCGCCAGGTGAGCGCCCTTGGTTCACCCACAACCCGCCCTCGGCCCAGGCCTTTGGAGCCCCTGGCCTGTGCTCAACTTGCTCCTGCCCCTCCTCCTGCAAAACTCCTGCTCACCCTTCGTCCTTCGAGAAGCATCTGCTGCAGTCGAGCTGTGGTGACAGGCGCAGGTGGAAGGGGCGGTGGGGGGAGGCGGGCGTGTCCACCATCCGGGTCTGTCCCGCCCCTGCGGGCGAAGCCCAGGGCAGCCACAGCAGCACCCCTGTCACACTGGGTCTTCAGGACCCTGCAGGAGCGCTGGGTGGAGGCAGGGGCACAGGCCCGACGCAGGGCTTGGGTGTGGTTTGCAGAAACCAAAGGTCCTCAGAAGCCTGAGATGGCTGGACAGGTGGGGGCTGCCCCGACAGGGACGCACAGGACACCTCGAGGCCGCCCCGTAAGCCCAGGCCGAGTGCTGCCAGCCAGGCAGCACCGTGTCCTGAGCTTGGCTGCTGCCTCCTCGGGTCCCGTGGGTCATCTGACCGCCACCTCCTGTCTCAGCACGAATGTTCTAATAAGCGGCAGCTCTCGTTTCCCTCTGCTTTATATTGAATTCATCTCCTGTGATTTATTGATTTTCTTAAAAGTGAAGTAAATCCATTTTATATTTTTGCAGCTTATGCTCAGACACTTGGGGCTGGGACACACGGAGCAAGAATTCTGTTAAAAGTGTTCACTAATGTTTCCGGGTCAAAATCGATAAGGGTACATGGATACGTTGCTTAATGTTACAAAGAACAATCGCAGACGCTGCACGCCATGCTGCCTGCCCACTCCACGTCGCCGGGAGCTGCACAGCTCCGGCTGAGCAGAACCTAGGACCTGCATCCTGCACAGCAAGAGCATCTGAGGTAGACGGAGCCGGCCCGCCCAGCTCCTGGAGAGGGACTGCCTGTTGGACCATGAGGAAGGAGCGCTGAGACCCTGGGAAGCAGCCACCAGAGGGCCGGGGGGAGCCCCAAGTCCACCTGCCCCGATGAATGGAGACTGGCCTGGCCTCCCAGGGTGGAGCTCAGTGCACTGGGCTCTGGCGGAGGAGGGTTTCTTGTGAAATGCTCTCCGTCTGGATTGAGGGTAGGAAAGCAGCTCATGGAGAGCAAACTCAGGAATCCCGTCTGCTTTCCCTTCCCCCTCTTTCAAGCTCCAGCCCTTGAGCAGCACCTGGAGCTCACGGGAGGTCAACCTCGGGGGCAGGCGCTCCCCCTCTCTGTGGTGCAGGTCTGGTGCACAGGGGAGGCTGCTTGAGTACAGAGGAGTCGGGGGCGGAAACACACAGCAGAGCCAGGCGGCTACACCCCAGGTTTCCAGCAGGAGGGGCTGGAAAGCTTGTTGCTGGGCTCCTGGGCTCATCATGGTCCACACACAAGCTGGCCACATGGGCATTGCTGTAAGACATTACAAGTGTTTTAAAGCTTGAACAGAGATCACAGACCAGATCCAGGGTTGTCTGTTGGCTGACATATACGTGAGACAGATCTGAATACAACTGTAAAGGCTCGGAAAACAAACTGACCATGGATCCTGGCCAGCCCAGCAAAGGTAGTTAAAACCTGTGGCTGAACGTGAGCAGGTCGACTTCCTGCATTCATGGATTTATGGCCTTCTCCATTGTGCCAGGGCTTCGTAAAAGAACATCTAAAACGTACAGGATGTAATTCAAAATTACTTGGCTTCCAAAGAACCAGGAATATCTCAATTCTCATGGAAAAAGGCAATCCACAAACACTGATACCAAGATCACACACTGATTGGAATTACCTGACAAAGACATTAAAGAAGCAGTTATTAAAATAGTCCAACAAGTCATCACAAACACTTTTGAAATCAATAAAAAATTAGAAAAAGGAATTTAAGTCTTCAGAAAAAGCACATAAAATAAAATGCTAGCAGGAAGCCTCAGTAGCTGAAGGGAGATGACAGAGAAGAGTCAGTGAGCTTGAGGACAGACCAACAAAAATTACCCAGTCTGCACAACAAAGATAAAAACTGGAGAACATGGGCAAAGCCTCCGGGTCGTGCAGGGCGGCAGCAAGAGGTCTAGTATTTGTGTTGTTGGAGTCAAGTGAAGGAGAAAGAGTGAGATGCTGACAAACAGAGTCCAAGAAATGCTTGCTGAAAATTCTCCAAATTTGGAGAAAGACATAAACTAACAGAAGCAAGAATCTCAGCGAACCCTGGAGAGGATAAGCCCAGAGAAATCCATGCCCAGACACATAATCAAACTGCAGAACACTGGACAGAAATTTTTGAAAATAGCCAGGAAAAAAAAAATAAAAAGATGCATTCCCTACAGGGAGAAAGCAATTGAAGCCACTGCGGATTTCTCACCACGGAGGTAAGATGGAATTGGTGTAGCATCTTTAAAAGTGCTGAAAGGAAAGAATTGTCACCCCAGAAATATATGTCCATAGAAAATACCTTCAGGAATAAAGATGAAATAGAGACCTTCTCAACTGAAGCAGACTGAGAATTCATCCGGAGTGGCACTACTCCAAGGCTTCCCTAAAGGAGGGTCTTCAGGCACAGTGAAATGATGGCGGGTAGCAACACGGGCGTTGGGAAGTGGCAATCAGCAGAGAATGACAGATCATTCTTCTCCAGCGTAGCCGCCTTAGGACAGGCTTGTAGGTTGAAAGAAGCCACTCCCGGGGTTGGGGGGCCCGGAGTTGTGTAATAAGGACAATTATCAGGTCAAGGAGCTTGGGAGCCGTGGAGGTCAGCTCTCAGGCCCTCGGCTTGAGGAGCCAGCATCTTGTCTGCACTCAGGGTGCAACTCCTTGCTTTGAGGTCATGCATAGGAAGAGGCGTAGAAGACATGGTAGAGAATGTTCCGGTTGCCCCAAGGCAGGCAGGAAAGAGGGAACAGAAAGAAGGAAGCAGGCAGAGTGAACAGAAAACAGCAGCAGGATGACAGAGACGAATCCAAGCTGTGATTCCAGCCACGAGGCCGGGCTGCGCACTGTTAGGATAGACAAAACAGGAACGGCCGGCCGGCTTTCTGGGAACTCTCCTCAGATATGGTAGTATTAAGGGAAGGGGTGGAAAAGGTGACCCTCTGACCCTGATCATGAGAGCTGGGGGCAATGGTTCTGTCGGACCAAATGGACCTCACGGCAGATGAGTTGCCTGGGATGGAGTAGGACCTGCGTTGTGACAGCAATGTCCACTCACAGGGCACAGGACATGACCGCATCTGAGGAAGGGGCCTCAACCACGCGAAGCAGGACTGCAGAACCGAAAGATCAGCTGTGTGTGCCCAGGGTGGCCAAGATGGCCGGCCTCCTGTTAGGGAGAAGCGGAGCCAGTAGAGGGGATCGGCCAGGAGCAGGACGTACACACACCTTCAACTGGTCGGGTCCCATGGACGCCCCAGCATGCTAAACGGGAAGGAGCAGAGCAAGTGTCTGTTCAGCTCTGCCTGCGATGCCACCAAGAGAGGTCACTGCGATGACACCAGGTCTGTTTTCTGATCATAATGAAATGAAACAGAAAGATAACAAGAGCAGCTGAAGACACCGGAGATCACACAACATCACTTAGACAATAATTGGATCAAAGAGGAAGTCTCAAGAGAAATTGGAAATACTTGGAACAAGAATGAAAATAAAGTGAATCAAAATTTATGGGGTGTAGCCAAAGCAGTGACTAAAAGGACGTCTAAGGCATTAAACGCTTTTATTAGGGAAGATGAAAGGTCTCCAGTGACTGACCTAAGCTTCACCTACAGAACTAGAGAGCAGGTGGGCAGAGCAGGAGGTGGGCATAGGAGCCGGAGCCAGGGGGCTGAAAATAGGAGCAAGAGAGTCAAGAGATGGAAAATGGGTCCTCCACCTGATAAAACTAATAGAGCACTAGCAGGGATGACAGAGGTGTCCCAGAAAGAAACAGCATTGCCAGCATCAGAAGCCAGAGGGGCTGCACGTTCCTTCTTTCCCCAGACCCCGCAAACATCAAGAGAATGAGAAAAACTACTACAAGCAAGCCTGCAAACATCAGTTCCACAACTTGCTTCTTGAAAACCACAAACTACCCAAACTCATCTGAGACGAAACAGAAAACCTGAGTAGGCCTAAAACTATGAAGGAAATTGGATTTGTAGTTAAGAACCTTCCAGGAAAGAAAACTTGAATTCCAGGTGGTCTATAGACACGTTCTACTCAGCACTTAAAAAATGCCACCAATTACATGTGACTTTTTGAAGAGAAGGAAATACTTCCTGTTGTATTTTATGAAGTAAACATGACCTTGGTACCTAAGCCAGACAAAGATTACATACAGGAAAACAAAATAAATCTACATATCAATGTTGTTCACATACACAAATGCAAATATCCTCGACAAGCAATTAGCAAATTGAAATGGGCAATATATAAAAGATTAATATAGAACCATCAAGGGGTTTAATCCAGGAATTCAAAACTGGGTCAATATTCAAAAATCAATCAGCTGTAGGAACTACCCATGTGACTGACTATAGGAACCATCAAAGAAGTATTGCCACGTGATCCTATGTACGAGGGCAGAAAGGCCTTTGTGGAGTTCATGATTAAAACTCAGAGCAAACTAGGGAGTTAAGTTCCCGAACCTGTTGAAGACATTTACAGAAGTTTTCCCAGCTAACATCTCACTTAACGGCAGAAGACCTAGGATCGTCCACCCCAAACTAGGAGAAGGCTGTGAAGTTCTGGTCACTGGTGCTGCTTAGCATTGTGAGCCTGATCAATAAGGCAAGAAAAAGCAAAAGCAAACTCACACAGACTGACGGGAAAAGACAAAGTGCCCCTTCATCGACAGCACAGCGGTGCCATCCCAGAGGCCACGCAAGAGACCAGCTACACAAGAGGTGGGTTGGCAAGGCTTCTGGAAAAACACGCCCCTCCACACCAAGCAGTTTCTATACACGAGGACCAGATGGTCTGAAAAACCTAAATTTTGAAAACATGCCATTCGAGGTATTTCAAAGACAAGTGAAACATGGCGGTATGAAATGGAGAAACAGAAGAGAATCGGAGCGCTCGGCAGGACCAATCAGACGAGGACTGTCAGAGGAAACCGCGAGGCGCGGAGGCCCACTGTGCGCAACACAGCGAGAACGCGGTTCTTCCCACGCTGATTGCGACTCAAGGCAATTCCAATCAGAATCCCAGCAGGACTTTTGTCGGCAAAGACAAGATGATTCCAAATTTATAGGAATGTAAAGTGCATTAGAATAGATAGAGTTTTGAAAATGAGTCGAACGGGGAGTTGCACACCAAGATTTGAAGACTCACTCTGAGGCCTTGGTGATGAGGGCCTTGGCTTCCGGCAAAGCCGTAGGCAGGGACGCGGGGCAGGTCGCGGAGACAAAGAGGGACTGCAGAAGCACGGCTGCCTGACCTTTTGTAAGAGCAGTAACAGGCAGGAGCGTCTTTTCAACCAACGGTGTTGGGGCCACTGGCCACCTCGAGCGAAACCAGGACCTGGCCCTCCGCATGGTACAGTCCACACAACCGTCAGAGTCGTCCTCAGTCTGACGCAAAAGGCAAAATCTGCAAAAGCTGGAAGGAAAACAGGCGAGGCCCTCTGGGACCAGGGCCCTGGGAGACACCGCTGGACAGAACCCCATAATCAGACGTTAGACACCAAGCACAACCCGCGGGAAGGGAACAGAGGGCAGTGAACTCTACGTAGCGAAGAGCTTTTGCAGCAAAAGACATGGTTAAGGGAACGAAAGGGCAGGTGCCGTGGCCCCAGTGCACACGTCAGGCCTCGCCCAGCACACAGCACAGGACCGTGTTTGGAGGAAGCGTCTTTGCGATGCCGTCAGGTTGAGCAGGGTCCTTAGCTGGGTCCTAATCCAGGGTGTCTTCTAAGGGAGGAGAGAGGGACACAGAGAAAAACAAGAAAGACACAGACTCAGGCCTCAGAAGGGGCCAGTCCTGCCCACCCTGGACCCGGGCCTCTGGGCTCTAGGCTGTAAGATGAGCAAATTCCAGTTGTTGAAGCTCCTCCGTTAGAGGGACTTCATTACTGCCACCCCGGCAAGCACACAGCCAGGGGCAGATGAGGCGGAAACGCCTGCAAACTCCACGCTCAGTGGACTCTTAGACCCGGAAGATAGTTTCAAGCTAAAATTAACAGTAAGAATTCAACTAATAGTAAGAAAACGAATGTACAAACCAAGAAGCAGGTGAAAGACGTCCACATTTCACCAAGGGGAACGCATGGAGCGGGGAGGATCACGGGCCACATGGCTGCCTGCAGACCCCGCTCCGCACGCATCAGCGTGGTCCAGGTGAAGACCCGCCATCCGGGCCCGGGACTGGTGGGTTCCTGCAGCAGCGGTCTCCAGACCCCATGGGCAGCTTCTTACATCATCAAATGGACAATTGGTAGCTGGCTCAGCCATCCTGCTTCCAGGAGGAGAGCTGAGTTCACAGGTAAGGGACTTCCACAGGCTCCCTATCCACCCTCGGCCGGCACGGGACTTCATCTAACGCCCTTCAGCCGAGGATGGACAAGCGGCCTGTGAAACACCCACGCCAGAGGAGATGACTAAGCAACAAAAGGGACAGAGCCATGGACAGGCGCAACGATCCAGGTGACTTTCAAAGATATCATGCAGAAGGAAAGGAGTCCAACTCCAAAAGAATGGAGGGCTTCACCTAGAATTGTGCTGCATGGGGAGCTCGGAGACCGACTTCCTTCCCTCTGAGTGATGTCTGTGACATTATCCAAATGATCAGGTTCATCAAGAGGACGGGGTGTGTTGTGGGGACAGGTCTCTCGCAGAACCTGTGGTCCTTGGCTTTACATCATCATGTGGAGCTGCAACGCGTGGACCTGCACACCCAGAAGCCTCTTGTAGAAGTTCAAGATCACAGTGTTAAACCAAGAGCCGGCAGATGCCCCAGGGCTGCCCCCGGAGGCCAGAGGCGGTGCTGCGGAGGTGTGGCTGGCCTCCAGCTGACCTGCCCTCCGGGTCACCCGGCCTGGCCCTGTCACCGTCCTCTCCCTCCAGCCACGACTCCGACCTGGGTTTTCTGACTGCACGCTGGCCCACCACACCCCAGGTACAAGTTCTCGGGGTTTCTCAGAAGTCTGCCACACACTACTTTTGCTTAATGCACGGACCCCTCCAGCCCCAGCGTCTGTCCACCCACTGGCCTCAGGATAACTGTGCCCAGTGCTCCGCGGCCGTGCGGCTTGGGCATAGTCAGAGTGGGTGCAAACCGGCCTCTCCACCCACCGCTGTGTGGCCGTGGCCAACAAACCTCCCCAACCTGCTGGTCCTCGTTGCCAGCCTGCATGTTAGGGCACTTCCTAGAGTCACTGCAGGAGTAATCACGTGACCTGGGAGTTAACCGGGCGCCTGACACAGAAGGAGCACGGCAGGCTCCCTCCTGCTGCCGCTGCCATCACACGACATGGATGCGACCCTGGCACACACTCTGCCCTTCTTGACGAGATCTGGGTTTACATTCTGATTCCACTGTGTTATCCTGACTTTTCCATGCTAAGGCTTTTTCTGTTCCAAGAAAGGCAGAGGTATTTAAATTGCCTCAAACGATGACAATTAACAAATGAACGTTCCTGTAACTGAAGGGTCCAAAGGACGTGTTGACTTCGGGCATGGTTTGATCCAGTCTCTCTTCCAACACCATGAGGACTCTTCTTCTCTTTCTGTATTGGTCCTTCTTGATTGTGCTTGACCTCATCTCTCCACACAGGAGCAAGAGGGTGGCCCCAGCCTGGAAGTCCATGCCTCCGGCTGGGAAAAGAAACAAACTTTCCCAGTAGTCTGTCTAGATGGTGGCAGGGAAGTCCCTGCTTGGGCCCCTGCCCACCTCTGACCCCTTTGTTTTCTCAGAATCATTGAATTCCTGCCCATGAGCTGACTGGCCAGGCACTGCCTCTGAGTCCTGGCACGGGAGTGGGGTGAGGAGAGAGCAGGGATTGGCATCCTCCAGGTGCCAGGGGATGCGTGGCACCATGAGGCTCTTGGGGGCCCAGAGTTGAGTCGCAGAGGCAGAGAAGGGGCCATTGGAGGGCCGGCAGCTGGTCCTCTTAGGGCGCCTCCAGAGGGGAGCCTTCGGAGGGACGCACTGTCTGGGTTCCTGTTGGGCCACGGCAGCGGAGGATCCAGCTGGGAGAGGTGGGCTTCACGTCACAGAGCCCCCACCCCCCGGGCCTCGGATGCCTCTGTGAGGCCCCAGGAGAGCCGCCCCCGCCTGAGGCCACGTCCTTGGAATGCCAGCTGCTTAAGGATCCCTGGACACTGCTCAGACTTCTGGAGAGTTGGAACTGCGCGCCTGCCCCGCCCAACTCCCTGTCCCAGGTGCAGTCAGGTCTCCTAGAGGCAGGACGAGGGAAGCCCGGGTGTGGAGGACACAGCACGGGCGTCCAGGGCGTGCCCGGGAGAGGCGAGACGCTGCATGCCATTTGAGACTGCCGGCCCCAGCCCAGCGGGCTCCACGCTGAGACCAGAGGGCCCTCTGGACACCCGAGGGACCGTCTTCCCCGGCCGAGCCGCCCTGTGCTGCCCACGGCCAGGGCACACACCATGCTCCCAAGGTCCGCCCAGCTGCTGCTTCGGTCTTGGGTGTTTTTCTTCTCCTCACAGACGCTGTATTAAAGGAAGCGAGTGAAAACGTCTCCCGCTGCCGGGCACCAGAGTAGATGGAGGACAGGGTGCATGGATTCAATGACCCAGATGAACCTGCGCCCTGGGCCAGGGGGGGACACCTGCCCTCCCCAGCACAGGCCACCAGGGGGAGTGCTGGCCAGCAAGGTCGCCAGGCCCCAGTGTCCGAGGGTCTGTGGCTTCAAAAGGAGCCACGTTTCCCTCCCCAGGAAGAGTGGGAGGGGGCGGAGAGAAAGGACGCCGTCCTCCCGGGCACAGGCTTCAAGGGCCCTGCAGATTCCCAGCGATAAGCAGCTTAGGGCGGGCACCGCGCTGCCTCGGCGCGTCCGAGGGATTTGCGGAGGGACCCGGCTATCTCTGCGTGGCAGCCGGGCTGGGACTGCGCGGCCGCGCTATCTGATCCTCAGGGAAATCATCTTCCGAGCGAGCCACGTGCTGGCTTCTGGACGTGGCCAGCTCCCGCAGGGGACAGGTCAGCCTGTCTTCCACAGGCGGGGACTGTGGGTGGGACGCGGCACATTCAGCGCCACTTCTGAGCCCCGCGGAAGGGTCCAGAGTCGCGGGAGGAAGTGGGGAGAAGCACGGAGTCCCTCGGGAACCACTTCCTGACCTCTTGGGCCCTTTAGGCCCTGTGCATGGGCCCTGTGCACGGCTCCGTCCCCATTCCCGGGGCCAGCGCTGGTGCCCGTGGCTCGCGGAGTGCTGTTGCTTCACGGTGGCCGGTGCTCCCGCTGTGGCGCTGGGCACCAGTGTCTTGGTGAATCTGCTGCCACCTGGGCCTGAGGGTGTCTTCTCTCTGGGGTGGACGGACGGCTTCTGAGGGTCTGGGGAGAAACACAGAGCACATATTCTCAACACCGGGGGACCAGAGGGGCGGGCTCCCAGCCTTTCCCTGTGCAGATGGGTCCTGGATGGACGGAGACTCGCTTCTGCCTCAGCCCTGCAGCTTGTTCCTGGCCCTGAGCATCCCCAGCTCCTCAAACCTCGGTGACAGCTCCCAATTCGCAGCCCTGCCCCGCCTTGCCCCCTCACCCAGCCCTGTCCCTGGGACCGTGACTCACTGGTCACGAAGGTACGTCATTTCTTCATCAGCAGCACCAACTTCCAGTTCTGAGCTGCACCTGGAGGAACGGGGCTCAACAGGACCCTGACACAGCAAGACACACCCTGGTCCTGTGGGAAGGCAGTGGGCCTCCTCACGCCTGGGGCCAGCACCAGAGTGCAGCAGGGACGCTGCACTGGCAGCACTCAGGTCCACAGCACGGAGGCCACAGTGCAGGGACTGTGCAGCCGGCAGCCCCAGGCATCCAGGCTGCACAGTGCAGCAGCTGGGTACTGGCTGGGCACTGGCCCCTCAGCACTCCTAGTACCAAACTGCTGCCTGCCAATGGCAGTAGAGGGCTCCATGTGGTGCTGAGCCAGCTGGGTGACTGTCACTCCTCCAGGTGGCCACAGAGTCAACATGAGTGGCTCCTGTCCAACTGATGGATAGATGGGTGGGTGGAAGGATGGAAGGATGGGTGGATGGATGGATGGATGGGTGGATGGATGGATGGGTGGATGAATGGATGGGTGGGTGGATGGATGGATGGGTGGGCGGATGGATGGATGGGTGGATGGATGGATGGGTGGATGAATGGATGGATGGGTGGATGGATGGATGGATGGGTGGATGGATGGATGGGTGGATGGATGGATGGATGGGTGGATGGATGGATGGGTGGATGGATGGATGGATGGGTGGATGGATGGATGGGTGGATGAATGGATGGATGGGTGGATGGATGGATGGGTGGATGGATGGATGGGTGGATGAATGGATGGATGGATGGATGGATGGATAGATGGGTGGATGGATGGATGGGTGGATGAATGGATGGATGAATGGATGGATGGGTGGGTGGATGGATGGATGGGTGGATGGATGGATGGGTGGATGGATGGATGGATGGGTGGATGAATGGATGGATGGGTGGATGGATGGGTGGATGGGTGGATGGATGGATGGGTGGATGAATGGATGGATGGGTGGATGGATGGATGGGTGGATGGATGGATGGATGGGTGGATGGATGGATGGAAGGATGGATGGATGGGTGGATGGATGGGTGGATGGATGGAAGGATGGAAGGATGGAAGGATGGATGGGTGGATGGATGGATGGATGAGTGGATGAATGGATGGATGGGTGGATGGATGGATGGGTGGATGGATGGATGGATGGAAGGATGGAAGGATGAATGAATGGGTGGATGGATGGATGGATGGGTGGAGGAATGGATGGATGGATGGATGGATGGATGGAAGGATGGATGGATGGGTGGAGGAATGGATGGATGGATGGGTGGATGGATGGGTGGATGGATGGAAGGATGGGTGGAGGAATGGATGGATGGATGGGTGGATGGATGGAAGGATGGAAGGATCGATGGATGGGTGGAGGAATGGATGGATGGATGGATGGATGAATGGAAGGATGGACAGGACTAACCAATATCTGCTAAGCACCCATTCGAGGTGCAGCCCTGGGCACAGGAGACACAGGGACAAGTCAGAATGAGCCAAGGTTTCCAGCACTTCTGTGAAGGGACCGTGTATTGACCCCCACCCAGGTGCTCCCCATGTGGCTTCCAGTCCTTCCCTGGCCCTGGAAAGAGGAAAGCTGGGGAGGCGGGCCTCTGCCCTCAGGTGCTAGCCATCCACAGGAGCAGAACTGCGGCCACTGCGGGGAGCCTTGGGGCACTTGGGCACTGGTGCTGGGAGGCTCGCTCCCCATCCTTCATCCCAGCTCCTGAGTCCAGGAGGAGTGGCCGTGCTCGGCCCTGCCCGGCACTCGGTCTGCAGAGGATCCACAGGGCAGCAGCATGTCCAGACTCCAAGGACCGAGAGGCGTGGGTGGCAGCATCTCCAGTTTTGCTCCCCTGCAGAGGCTTAGTTGCCATGTCAACCCTGAGCGGAGGCCTGCGGTGGCGTCAGGGCTGGAGGCAGCCGTCCCTCCGCCCAGGGAGCCTCGAGGCCTGAGCAGTGAGCCTGCCTAGGGAGGGTGTCTCCCACCCCAAGCCTGGGTGTCCCGACATCTTTGCCCTCAGTGCCCAAGCACCCAGTGGCCTCAGCAACCGGCTGGGCGCTGGGAACAGGAGGCCCTCAGGCAAGTCTTGCCCCCACCAAGTTCCCTCTCCAGGGAGAGATGTCTCTACTGGCAGTGTAAATAAAAGAGGAGGGGCCAGGTGACAGGTGAGCCCAGGTGGGACAGCACCTGCCACACAATGGGAAACTGCTGGATGACCAGGTGGCTGAGGAAGGACAGAGGCCGACAGGCCCTTGGGGATAGGGCTTGGCAGGGCAGGAGGGCAGCCCCGAAGCTCGGGGCACAGTGTACAGTGCAGCGGCTCAAGGGCAGCACCCGTGTCCCTGCTCACTCGGTATGTGCCAGGCACCGTCTGAGCACCACAGTGGGTGGTTCTGTCGTCTGTCGTCAGGAGCAGCAGCATCCAGGGACGCTGGGTCAGCTGGACGAACATAGAGGTCTCCCCACCTCCAACCCGGTGGGGCAGGTTCTGGGCAGAGGACCTGGAGGGCAGCCTGGGCTTCCACGTCCTGCAGCAACGAATCGGGAGGCCTGGCAGTGGTACCGGTGAGGAGCTCCGTGGGAGGAGGCCCGGGCGGCCAGGGGCAGCGATGGGGACTGCGAGGCTGAGAGGGAGGCCGAGGACACCTCGGGGAGAGGGCAGGGCGCACAGTAGGTCCTGAGAGGGGCAGGGTGGTGATTCCGAGGGGAGAAGTGGGGTGTGTGATTGGAGAAGAAGGGGCCACAGGAGCCACGGGAGCCCAGGAGAACAGGGAGGGAGAGGTGACGGGAGATGCACAGCGCCCTTCAGGTGAAGGTCTCCAGGGAGGTGAGTCCTGGCTTTAGCGGCTGCAGTGAGAACTGAGGAAATGGTGGAGAAGGGCCGTGCGGCGGAAGGCCGTGCTCCTGACCCCGCAGGGCCGTGTTTTCTCACAGTGGGGCAGGCGCAGCCTGGGGAGCCGGGCGAAGGGTGGGCAGTGGGGGTTTGGCCACCAGAGACCCTGCAGCCCCGGCGCTGTCTTCATGGCCCCCGGACTGGGGCCCAGGCAGGCCTGGCTCACCACCAGGGTGCGCTGCAGGGTGGTCTTGGCCCGGGTGAGGACAGCAGGAAGCCCTCACAGGAGGCTCTGGTGCCCGGCGGAGCCCCAGCGTGGGAAGCAGGCGAGCCTCCCAGCACGGAGGGCCCCTGAGCTCTGCATCCCTGGCCTGGGCTGCTCAGGAGAGGGGCCTGGGGCTAGCGCGGGGGCTACACCACGGGCCTGCTGTCCTCCAGGACTCAAGTAGAGAAACGGTCCCCTGTGGTCCTCGGGTGAGCCAAGGGCTCGTCGGTCCCGGGGAAGGGGATGCCGGCCAGGCGGGGGCCACGCTGGCAGGGGAGTGCTGGGTACGGGCCACACATCCTCAGCGACCCGCCTCCGAGCCCGGGAGGCCTGCAGCATGCAGGGAGGAAGCCGAGGCTCAGGTCCGGTCCACACCCCTGTGCAAATGGTGGAAGAGGGACTTGCACCTGTGTCCTGCGATACCAGATGGTTCCCTGGTCACAAAGATGCGGCCGAGGGACAGGAGCGGAGGGACAGGGCTGCGGCCACCTTCCCTGGTCTGATGTTGAACGCAGGAAGCCAGGTGCCTAGGCAGGTGCAGGAAACCCGGGGAGCAGGCAGAGGAAGCAGACCAGGGTATCCAAAGGCACAGGCGTGATGGAGAGGCCATGGGGTCCCATCATGTACATGGGGGACATCGGACACTGCGGATTCACTGCACTGTGAACTCTGAAGTGACAGAGGGACATGGGTGTGTTCTGTCACTTCCCTGGGACAGTTTCATCCTGATCTCCTCCTACCACGTCTCTCCTGAGTGGCCTCTTGATGTCCCTTGAATCTGTTGCCATGGCTTTGCTCCAAGGAGAGGCAGCCAGCCACTCACCTTCCAGACGTTGGGGACTCTTGCTAATTGAGTGTCCTTGCCCCAGCTCTTAGCCTGCCCTGTGGAACCGAGTCCTTTCTTCTGAGGACAGCTTTTCAGACATGAGAAGAGGGCGCCTACCTGCCCCGCTCCCCACCCCGAGGTGTCCCTGTGACAGGTCTTCCCATGAGTTCGCTGGGGCAGAGGTAGCAGCCACCACGCCCGGGTCTTGAACAACCGCAGGGCTGTCCACAGGCCTGGAGCTGGACAGCCAAGGTCGAGGTGAGGCAGGCTGGCTCCTCCGAGGCCCCAGCCTTGGGCTTGCCGACAACGTCCCCTCCCTGAGTCCTCACACGGTCATGCTCTCCGTGTCTGTGTCCCCATCTTTTCTTATAGGGACTCCAGCCCTGTTTCATCGGGGTCCGCCCTGACGGCTCACCACCCTAATCCCCTCTTTAAAGACCCTGTCCCCAAATGCAGCCACTTTCCCATGTCCTGTGTCAAAGCTCCAGCAGACTGAGCTGGGAGGACGTGGGCAGCTGGAACCCTGCCACCGTGTGCTCTGCAGGAACCTGCGGAGTCTCACCCCTCGTCCCTCCTGACTGCCACTGAGGTCCATCCTGGGGTGGATTCTGGGGCATGCACGCGGCCCTGGCACCAGTCACAGCGTGAGGGGCTGACGGGCAAGCCTCCATCCTTTTACGAGTCCCTCTCCTGCCATGAGGGGCTTCGGCTGTCCACAGGGTGCACGTGTCCTCAAGGGGCTCTTTCTGCAGCTGACCCAGAGGAGAGCACGGGCAGGCTGAGACAGATGGTCTTTTGGTGGCAGTTTTTAATGTGTTGAGAATTAAACTTTTATGGTGCTTTTGAAAATTCAGGCAGGAGCTTCACCCTCCGGCAACCCGAGGCCCTTGCTTGTTGGTGGCCTGGTGCTGGGCCCACCCAGACAGACCTGAGCCTGTGAGCATGGTGCTCACACGCCCGCTGCTGAGTCCCCCCAGCCAGTCCTCCAGGCAGCGGTGGGCGGGGGACGGGGTGACTGGCGTTCAGGTCATGGATGTTCAGTGCCCCTCACCAGGCTGAAATTCCGTCTCCGGCCCCCAGTGCACACTCCGCCTGCTTCCCTCCACTTCCCACCTGGGGCGAGGCAGGAGAGACCTCGGAGGTGCGGACATCGTGACCTAGGCCTCCGCCTCCAGAGCTCTAGGAGTCTGCTCGGTGCAGCACCCGGCCCAGTGCTGTGGCGTGGAGTAGAGAGTGCTGCACGGCTAGGACAGGGCCTGGAGCAGAGCTGAGCCGCAGGGCCTGCGGTGGTGTCCCCAGAGCAGGAGCTGCCTCGGTGAGGACGGGTCGCTGGGTCCAAACCACTCCGCCCAGGCTCAGCTGAACGCAGCAGCTGCGTCTTCCACTCAGGAAACACGTCCGCAGAGGAGGGTATCGGCATTTCCCTGTGGCGCTCACTGAACAACAGAGTGGACGCCACGGGCTACGTCCTGGGCAGGTCACTGCGCAGCAGATGAGGAAGGGGCACCTGCCCTCTTCGAGGCAGAGGGACAGAATGTTCCAGGCCCAGCAGCAATGTGCTGGCCGTGCCTGGCTTTCCCCGGTGCAGGGCCGCGGGTGCCGGGTGGGGCTGGGGACAGACCTGCTGAGCATCCAGCTGAGGGCAGGGAGCGCGCAATCCTGCCTGACAAGTTCGGGGAGGGTTCTACATCACTGGGTGGGACTGGACTTAGAGCGTCCCTGTGCCAAGCAGGAGCTCTGCCCGAGGAGCAAGGAGCATGTCACCTGAGGGTTCTCTAGAGAGGGGACCGAAGTGTCTCCCCAAGCAGGCATCACGTCCCACCCCCAGAAACCACAAGAACAGCAGGATACGAGAGGATGAGCGAGAAGATGTCCTCAAGCAGCCAGAGAGCATCGAGGAAGAGACCACGGGAGGCAGAGGGGAGGAGCTCAGGGACCGGAGCAGCCACCGCGGGACCTGGTGGCTCTCTCAGCGTGGCCCGTGCCTGAGTCACAGGCAGAGGTGCACGTGGGCACAGACCTGGGCAGTCTGAGCCCTGGGCCCAGGAAGGATCTAGAGCCTGTTCTGGAGCAAGGGGAGGCAGGAGGGCCTCCCAGCCCTGCGGGCGAGGGCTGCTCTGCAGGCGGCCTCCCTGGGCCCGAGGCTTCCTCTAAAATACGAACCCAGGAGCTCTCTCCAGGGCTGGCAGGTGTCCGTGCTTTGCACTGGGGCGGTGGGGACCTGGGAAGAGCTGAAGAGGAGGGCGGAGCCAGCTGGAGGAAGAAGGCATGGGGGGGACAAGGGACAGCGGGGAACCCCCAGGGAAGGTGCCAAGCCCACGGGGACGTTCCCGGCTCGCAGCCCACAGTGGGAAGGAGCCTGGGATGAGCACAGCAGAGGCCCTTGAAACCCCAGGGGGGTGAGCCCTCGGGATGAGGTCCAGCCAGAGGCTCTCCTTCTTCAGGGGCATGGCCGCGCGTCCAGGGCCCCCAGGAGAAGATGGCCTCCCGAGCTGCGGAGCCGGGCTTCCTAGGGTAAAAGCCTGTGGTGGGATACAGAGCCCAAGAGAAAGCGCAATCGCTTGGAGAGTTTCTGCTAATACCAGGACTCCAAAATGTGAGTCAGTACCAAAGAACACCTAAGAGCTTCACGAGAAAGGCAGATTTCTAGAATGGAACCAAATCATGTCGGTGACAGATTCTAATAGCAACACCACATCCCCAGAGAAAATGCCCTTAAAGATGTGAAAGCATTTTGATTCTATAATTCTAAGCCCAGGAAAAAAAAAATTATTGTTCAAGCAGGAGTATAAAATAAAGTGATTTTCGTGCATGAAAAACTCAGAAAATCAATTTACCTTCTGTGGGCTCCTTTTGAAAGGTAACTTGAATATACAACTAAGCAAAACTCAAGTAAAGAAACAAAGTCACATGTCTAGCAGGACAAAGGACATGGGATCTGAGTAATGGTGCAGGAAGAGACAAGCAAATCTTGTGGTAATTCCAGAGGGACTTCTGGTATGTTTTGAAACGGGAGCATAATATCCTAAACGTGAAAACTGATGGCTGTCTGGTCAGAGAGAACCAGGCGAGGTGCGGAGGGGGAAGGGAAGATCATGGGGTGCTCTGTTGTGTTCCGCAGGAGATGTGATTACTCCTACGCATTCCAGGAACATGTTAGGCCAATCGGCTGTGCTACCTTAGTGGCTGCTCACCAGCTCTTGGTCAACTGGATTCCACCCTCAAGAAAAAACACCCTAAGAACTACTTCACATCACATTTAAAAAATCAATTCCAGTTAGACCACAGATCTGTTTCAAAGTTAAAAATATAAATCTTTTAGAGGAAGATAAGAGTATCTCCATAAACTTTGGACAGCAGAGTTAAAGGGAATCATTATAATAAAATAAATACCATTTAAAGAGACATATTCAGGGCAAGGTGATATAAACAGATAATACTCCAGTGGAAGAAGGCTTCCAAGTAAACATGCAGCTTTTAAAAGTAGAGCAAGCCTGTCAACATCAGTTCACACAAGAGAGAACTTAGGACGGAGATCACGGCACACCAGGCTAGCTTCGATGCTCCATTTCTTTAACAAAAACAGGAAACAGGTGCCATGGCACATGCCTGTAATCCCAGTGACTCAGGAGGCTGAGGCAGGAGGATTGCAAGTTTGAGGCCAGTCTCAGAACTTACAGAGACCTTTGGCAACTTAGTGTGAGACCCTGTCTCAAAATAAAATAAATAAAAAGTAAAAAGTTCTGGGGATGTGACTCAGTGGTTAAGTGCCCCCTGCGTTTAATACCTGGTTAAAAAAAAAAATTAAAGAAAGAAAGAAAGAAAAAGAAACTGAAAACATAAACATCCAACTCAATCCCTTAGTGAACAAAGTTAGTCTGCACACACACTTCCCCAAACAAAATAGAACAAAATCCAAAAGAAGTTACAAAATTAAAACCAGAAATTAATAAATACTTTAAGGAATAGAAAAATTCATAAAACCAAAAGAAGTTCCTTTGAAAACACAACTTTAGGAAAAGCGGCCAGCGGAAGTGGAAAGAAGACAGGTAAAAACGGGGCCTGAGCCGTCTCCTGGACACGGAGGCGTTTAAAAAGGGAGAGATGCACCCTCGGTCCAGCGTTGTGCCGTAAATTCAATATTTATGATCACATGGGAACTTCATAGAAAACCATAAGATACTGAGATCCACTCTAGGAGGAGCAGCACCCGAGCGAGGACTGTTTCTCAAAGGCCTCCCTGCCCGGGCGCCTCCTGGCACCCGTGGGTCCCCGGTGACTTTCCCAGGGCTCAGGAGCACAGGCAACCCCTCCCAGTACCACAGGGAAATAAAGTCAGAGGTCCCGTTCTCTTCATGAAAGAGCGAAACTGGATGCGGACAATATGAAAAATAAGGTATCAATTTCTGTTGTGGAAACAGATTCAAAAATCCTAAATACAAATTATAGTAATTAAAATTCAGCAATGTATAAAAAATAATGTCTCTGTTCAGGTAGTCAGTGTCCCAAGCTGATTTCAGGAAAGCAATGACTTCAAAACATGACTGAGATTCATTAATGCGATCTATTAAAAAATTAAAGAAGGAAAAACTATACCTGACAATCCATAAGGAAAACACATTTGATAAAGCTTTTAACTTCCTAGTTTAAAACAACCAACGCAAGACAGCACCAGTATCTTAGCAGATTAGGGACAGAAGATGAAAACACTCAATGCAAAGAAGCCTTTCCATCCACCTGTCTCACCCCGGCCACGGCCACGGCCACAGCCACGGCCAGCTGGGCCAACTCCTTCAAAGGCAGGAGCGGGCGAGAACCCCTGCACCCCTCAGCACCGTCCAGAGGGCCCGCAGAGGGGAGGGTGCCGGGAATATCCACAGGAAGAAACCGAGCTGTCGTTATTTGAAGACAAGAGGACTATTTATGAGAGCAGGTCACTGAACCTGCCAACTCCGGCAGGCGAGGGGTCACTGGAGTTACCACACACACCCCGAGCACACACGGACATTCTTCAGTAAGAAATGGCAGCCGCAGTCTTAAAGCCATGACCACTGTTCCAGCCCAGGACAACTAACAAGAACTTCTTCAAGAAAATCGTCAATGTCCATCGAAAAGCTTCGGAGAGACTGAAGATATCGAAGACACATGCCCTGTTCTTGGGGGTCCGTTCTGCCTGTTTTAAAGGGGACAGTTCTCCCCAATTGAAATATCAGTTCACTGACATCCATTCAAAATGGGAACAGAGTTTTTCACATCGAAAGAGAAATTGACTCAAATATCTGAACAGGAAAGTATGTGACTTAAAAGCCAGGTCAATAGCAAAAAATAAAAATAAGGAAGGAGGCTTTGGTCTTGAGACAGTTCATATCAGTAAGGTTGCAGGAAACCGACAGTGTGGAACAGGTGCAGGGTGCACACAGGCCCCAGAGCCGTGGAGCCCCAGATCCACGCCTGCGAGAGGTGCAGGGACAGCACCCAGCTGGCCAGGAGGAGCAGGACATGCAGCCCTGGAACGCATGGCTGTGTTTCACCCTGTGTCTTGGGGACACTGACATGTCTTGCTGCAGGGTATGTTAAATCACAGGTAGAAGAAGCTCATCTTGACCCAACGGAGGACTTTGCATGACAGGAAGGGAAGGAGCCCATTTCTAGAAGCTTCTAACTCTGGAATGCATCTTGTCCTGGGCTCAGGCAGGAGATGTGTGCATGTGCAAAAGATCCCGATTCTTCCTGCTGAACACCCTGGGAAGCTGGTTCCTCGCCATATGCTTGTCTTGCTTTCTGTTTATAAAACCCAGCATTGAGAAAACAGTTCGCTAGTGAGATCTCAGAGCGATGCTGCAGAATCTGGATCTTCTTGGAGAAGAGATGCGAAGTGTGTTTCAAAAATATCCAGCCAGAGAATTGCCGGAGGACTCTTGCTTTAGAAGACCCCGCTTCTGCTCGCTCTGATTTGGAGCACGAAGTACCTTGTCCAGAAGTGGCTCCAAGTCTTTACCATGGTTGCTGTTACCTAGGAAACCAGCAGCAGAAGCTGTGCTTCTCAAGGAGTCCCTTGGGTCGAGCCTTGAGCAATCTGTGACTTAGCACTTGGCCCAGCTTTCAAAGTCCACAGGGGTCAGGTGAGGGCTTTCCACAGAGCACCCATCCTGGGGACCTGCATAATCCATCTTCAGAGACAGTCCAAGTGACTCATCAGGTGAGATAAGGATGGAGAGAGGTCGGCTGTGGAGTGGGGAGTGTGGGCGCAGGGCCACCCGAGGCTGTGGGATGGGTGGTCTCTAGGGACAGGTGGGCCTGGGGAGGTGGTGTCAGGGAGGGGCAGTGCCCCAGGGAGCTTGGTAGCCGCAGCCCCTTCTGCACAGGAAGGGCCTGATCTGTGTGGGGTTCTACTGCCCAGGGCATCAAGTGGTCACTCCAGCCCCGTAGGCAGTGGGTGGGAGCAGCCTGTGTCCCTGGGTGTGCATGGTGTTGACAGGGACATGTTCCATGTCCCTGGGGCCACCTCAGAGAGAGGCTCTGCTGTAAAGCGGTGCCTGGAGTCGACGCCCTTCTCTTCCTGTTCTAGGCCTGTGTGTCTCCTTGAGCCTCAGCACTTCTGGGGCCACCTGGGGGCCACCTTGAAAGCCACCACTGGCACGCTACGGGGAGTGGGCAGGAGCCACTGAGCCTTGACAGGGCTGCAGGGCCCAGAGCAGCCGCCCGCCGTGCCTCCCCTGGGCCTCCTGCCTCCCTGCCCCGCAGCCTCTTGTTCGGGTCAGCTCCCAGCCGATTGAAAGTCCTCCCCGACTGGAAGCAGTGTGGACGGCACACCAGGGAGGCTGGGCAGTCCAGCGTGGCTGAGGGATTGGGGCTGGCCAGGGCTGCTGCAGGCTCTGGGCACTAGTGCCAGACCAAGGCAGGTGAGGAGGTTCAGAGGGCACCGTGAGCCACCAGAGGTGTGGCATGTAGGTGACCTGCCCGCCACAGGAGCCCTGAGTGGAGCCCAGCCTGGCTCTCCCCCTGACGCCAGAGGCTCCTCGTCAGGACGTGGCAGTGACCCTTCAGCCACACCCTCCATAACTCCTGCTGGGCAGGGCCTGAGCTGGGTCTGGGCCACCAGGATAAACGTGGCTTGGGCCCTGAAGGCCATTTGCGGGAGGCCCTGCGTTTCACGAGGGTGGTGACGGGGTCTAAGCTCGTGCCAGCAGCGTACCCGTGTGCTGGGGTGGTATCCAGGACACAGCCACAGAGAAGGCGGATCAGGTCCCTGGAGCAGGTGACCTCCTGGAGGAGGTGACTGCAGCACTGGGAACCAGTGGTAAATGGTCTCCCTGTTGGGGACATATCTCCAAAAACGTCTATGTCCAAAAGCCGCCGCACGCCTTGGCGCTCTCAGCCGAGAGTCCCGAGCAGTGAGGTGGCACAGTCCTCCGGGGAGGGCCCCACCTGGAGAGGCCTCCTCCTGCAGCGAGCCGTGGCGCTGGGCAGACGGAGAGGAGGAAGCGTCTTATGATTTCCCTGAGCCAATAACGCTCCCTGTCAGCTTAGCAGGGAGAGGCGAGCAGCCAGGATCACACAGCTCAGCTCCCAGGACGCGGGATATTAAATCAATCAAACTAAATTAAAAGCTTTGGTCATCTCTTGAACTCAGGGTTGAGAGGCAGCGCTTTCTTCTCATTCCAGCGGCTTCCCGGGAGGGTCCACGGCCTGCGGGGATCTGCAGGGGCCTGTGCTGTGAATTATTTAAGGATGAAGAGGCCGGGAGACAGAAGAGCCTCCTGCTCAGAAAGTGCTGCCCGGCTTCCCCTGCAGAGTCGTGGGGAAGCCCCTGCAGTGCCAAAGAGCGTGGAAGGGACAAGGTGGAGTCCGGATAGATGTGGCTGTCACTGCAGGGGGACCTGGGTGGGGAGACCCTACTCCTGCTCCGGGGTCTCCTAGGCTGCGTGGCTCCTGGAGAGGAGGTCGAGATGAGGTCAGAAGCTGTGCTTTCAGATCCCACAGCGGGCAGCCTGCGGACACTGAGAGGACCCTGGGAGATGTCCCTCCAGTGCCACCAGGCTCTCAACGGCTCTGGGGGCTGAGTCTTCCCGGGCAGTGCCAGCTCTGCCGCGTGCTCACCTCGCTGAGACTTTGCTGTAGCCCAGGCTCTCAGGAGCAAAGCCTCAGGGAGGTCCTCATCTAGTCACAGGCCTGCCTCCACTGGGGTCCCCAGAAGGAAGAAGATGTGGGTGCACAAGAAGTGATCTGGGCTGCTGGGAGGAGGTGGCACGGAAGACAGCAGTCACCGAGGTCCTGAGCCAGAGAAACTGCGTCCTTGGCCGAGGGAAGGTTATGCAGCCTGGGAAGGGCACCAGCTCCCTGGGCTAGAGGAAGAGAGAACAGGCCCCGTGGCTGGGAGGAGGGTGAGCGGCATGAGAGGAGGGAGCCGGTGAGACCCCACTGCCTGATCTGGGGGACACACTGGCAGGGGAGGCAGGTCTCAGCGGGGGCTCTCAGGAGCTGACCTCCTCTCCGGCAGGACCTCAAGTGGTGCCTCAGAGGTGACTGTCAGCCTTCACCTTCCTCGTCCCTGTCCTGTTGGGTCCTCCGGCAGGTGTTTGGTCAACTTCTGTGAAGGCCTCACTCAGCACTGCAGCCCTGGCATCATGACGAAGGGTCACTTCTCCCAGAGGACAGGGCGGATCTTACCCCACGCACCTAACGACGGAGTGTGGAAACACGTTAGGCCAAACACTGGTGGATCTGCAGGGAGCTGTGCGCGGATCCATGATCCCACCTGTGATCTTCAGTACAGTTCTATCAGAAATGGCAAATCTGGCAGGCAGAAAATTACCAAGGATGTAGTGGAACCAACACCACCATCAATCAGCCGGATGGAAATGGCGTCCGAAGTCGACTTCATCCAACAGCAGCAGAATACACGCGCGTCCCAAGATCACATGGGCCTTTCACCAGACAGAGTCTGGTCCATAAAACACACCTTAAAAATGTAAAAGAATAGAAATCATACAGGGCATGCTCTCAGATGACAATGGAATCCCATTAGAATCAATCTCAGGAAGGGAGCTATAAAATCCCCAAGTACTTGGAGATAAACAACACTTATAAATAACACATGAGTCAAAGAAGAAATCTCAAGACAATTTAAAAATACTTTGAACTAAGTGAAAATGCAAATACAATTTATCAAAATTTGTGTGGTAACAGCAAAAATAGTGCTTGTAGGAAAATTTGTAGCATAGAAGGCAGATTCCAGAAAAAAGAAAATCAATCACCCAATCATTCATCCTAGAATTGGAAAAAAAATCTCAAATCTGAAACAAGAAGTAGGAAAGAAATAATAAAAAGTTGAGTAGAAATCAGTAAAATTGAAAATAAGAAATCAATAGAGAAAATTAGAAAGAAATAATGAACTGTTTCCTTGAAAAGATCAATAAGATGAATAAGCCTCTAGCCTCATAACTAAGAAAGACTTAGAAGTGCCAGAAGAGAAAGAGAAGACACCATCACAGATCCATGCCCAGGGAAGGAATAGTCAAAGAACACCACTATGCCTAGATTTAAGAACTTAAACGAACCAATTCCTTGACATACACAATCTGCCAAATTCACTTCCAGATTCCTAGCCACAGAGACCATGGAGATCACAAACATTCTGTTATACTGCTAAATCTGGGGTAATTTGTTATGTATAGATAACAAATATAAGGCTCCCCAACTTTTTTGACTCTTCAAACAAAGTTTATAGGTTGTTGGCTAAAAATAAAAATGGACATCTTCTTAAAAAAATCTCACACAAGAAGAAATAGAAAACTTGAATAGGCCTATACTTATTAAAGAAATGGATTTACTCATTAATGAACTTCAAAACAGAAAATGCCAGGACCGTATATGTTCATTGCTGAATTCTACCAAATATTTATGTAAGAAATTATGTCAATTATCTACAACCTCTCAAGCAGAGAGAATACTGATCTCATTCTGTGATATCAGATGTTCCCTAGTACCAATATGTATACCAAACTACAGACCAATATATTCTGTAAACATTGACACACCGAAAAGTCCTCAAAAATATTAACAAATTGAATCAATATATAAAAAGACATATACAAACAATTAGCTACCATGACAGAGTGAATTTATCTCTGGAATATAAGACTGGGTCAATATTTGAAAATCAATTAGTGTAATCCATCCCACCAATAGTTGAAAGAGCAAAAAGAACCTGCTTTCGAAATCAAAAGTTGCAGGAAAAGTCATTTGAAAAAAAAATCTAACACTTGTTCATGGTGGAAACTCTCAGCAAATCAGGAATAGAGATGAATTTCCTCAACTGGATAAAGAGCATCTAGTAAAAACCTAGAGCTAACATGAGACCAGAGATGAGAAGCTGGAAGCGTTGCTGGTAAGAACAGGAAGAAGGCAGGGGTGTCCTCTCTCACGACAGCTGTTTGTCATGGTAATTGGAAGTATGAGCTGTGAACAGGAAGAGCAATGAAAGGTTTGGAGGAAAGAAATCAAGCTGTGTTTGCAGATGACATGATTATCTATGTAGAAAATCTAAAAGAATGGTCTGGGGAAAAAAGGCCCTCCTAGAATTAATGAGCAATTACACCAGGGTTGCAGGACACAAGATTAAAATATGAAAGTCAGTCACCTCCCCACAGTCAGCAATGAACGAGTGGAGTTTGAAATTAAAAACACAGTACATTCCATTTTTATTAACTTTTCCAAAATGAATTACTTGCATGAAAGTCTAACAAAATACGTGTAAGATCTGTATGGAAAACCAGGAAACTCTAATAAATCAAAAAAGAGACATGCGGAACGAACGGATGGGTGAATGGATGGGTCCGTACTTCTCACAGCCTCCCACAGAAGCAGTTTTGCCATTCCTGTTCCATGAGTGAATGGCGATGTCCCCACAGCCTAGTCCAAGGGTAAGGTGAGCGCTCCCACATGGACGACCAGCCTCTGGGCTAGTGGGCGGCACAGGTTCTGTGAACTTGGGAACGAAGGCCAATTTAATCAGCACAACGTGCCCCCACTGCCCAGTCTGTCCATGTGGCTGCACCAGGAGGCTGTGCTGGGGGCCAGACTGGCATTCCCGAGCTCAGCGCCCTGACTGGGAAAGCCCTGCAGGGAGGCCATCCACAGGGAGCCCCAGAGGTGGGTCTCTTCCTCCCTCCACAGTGTCCAAACCTGCCAGATGAGGGAACTTGTGACACAATATTTGGAACTGGGTGTATGGTGGATGGGGATTCTAAAAACCTATTGCTCAGTTAGGAGAAGGGTCTCGCTGAGACCCGTGCCTTTGGGAACTGCACCACTTTCCTGCTCACCCCCTCCCTAGCTGCCATCATGCCCAGCGCTGCCTGGACATCCCGCCTTGACACTGTCCACACAGGCCTCCCCCTGCTCTGGAATACCACTGGCTGATCTGAGTGGGGTGCAGTGGCCATCCCTGCGTGCCTGGACCTCTCAGTCCGGGACACAGTTCACCACCATTTCTGGGCTCTCATACCATTCTCTCCCGGTTTCTTGCTGATTTGCCTGGGCCTTGGTGTATGTCAGGTGTCTATGACCCAAGGGCACCTTGGAAGACCCAGCTCTGTCCTGGTGAGGGACACCGGCCCTCTCTCTGGCCCCTGCCTCTCCCCTTTCCCCTCTCCCTGGCTGGTCTGAGCATCCTGCAGGAGAAGACAGACCAGCTGCCGCCATCGGCCTGGACAGGCCCTTGACGGAAAGCCAAGGCCTCCTGCGCCAGCCCAGGCTCCCTGCTTCCCCTCCTGTGTGAGCTCTCTTGTTGGATGACGGGCTCCTGGGACGGGGGAGCTGGACCTGGGGACCAGGGACCAGGAGTTTCCTGGTTCCTCAGGCCCTTCCAGGCAGTGGGCACAAACTTGAACGTCCCGCCATCCCTCTGGGTCCCCATCACCTCCGACCTCCTCGCGCATGCCCATTCTGCCTGACCCCACCCTGAGGCCAGGCTCAGCTGCCCGCCTTGGGTCCCGGGCCCTGCGCCCCAGACCACCGCCCTGAGAACACGCACCCTTCCGAGGAGCTCTGCAGCCTGCACTTCTCAGACAGGGTGACTGCGCTTTTCCACTTCTCAGCCCCTCGGACCCCAGACACGTCATGTCACCTGCCTTGTGAGACCCCGGGGGCCCTGTCAGCACCTCCCACCCCACCTCGCCATTCGGAGGCCGAGAGCCTCGCGCCCAGGAGGTTTTCTTGTGGTGCACTCTGGTCCCTTGATGGCTAAAGCCAAGGAGTGGAGCTTTCTCAAGAAGAGAGGCGCCCGTCGGGGCGGACCCCGTTGCACCGTCTGTGTCCAGATGAGGGGGTGAAGTGTGGCGCTGAGACCGCAGCCTCATCCCTGGTGGGGCTCGGCCAGCCGCTCCCACCCTGCGGCTCCCGCAGTGCAAACCCAGCCTGGCTCGCTGCTGAATCTCCTGCTCATTTCTTTGGGGTCCGCTGGCCTGGCTTCCGCTGGCTTCCAGCTTCAGTTCCCTGGGCTTCCTCTACACAAGTCACGGGGCGCGGACACCCCGCTCCGCCCGTGGGGGATCTGCTTGTGTGGTGTGGTCATGGGCACTGGGCACAGACAGCTTCTCTCACCCCGGACCCCGTTGCTTTCCTCCTGCATCTGGGTTCCCACCCTCCCATGTGGCAGGGGACAGAAGCGTCCCTAGCACAAAGCCAGGGCCCAAAGCATTTGGGCGACTGAGACTGAACTCGAGGGAGCAGTGCCAGGCTCCGCCAGAGCATCTGCCCTCAGGGTTCTGCTTTGCCATGCCCAAGCCTGGCACGGGGAGACGCTCCAGTCTGGTCTGTCCCGCTACCTAAGTGCAGCCAGGCTAGCTATTCTGGGTGGAGCCCTGGACATCACCGGGGGGTTGTTGAAAGCCTCCTCTCGTTTGATACTAAATAACTGCCATCGTCATTGTTAGCCTGACACTGTCTCCATATTTATTCCAAAGAAGGTTTAACTACTGACTATTTCATATAAAAAGAAGAAAGAAAACTGAAGGCACAATACAAGAAAATCCGTGTTCTGCAGACGGGTGCGTGCATGCACTGGAGGGAGACAATAGATATATTTTCTGGCTTTTAAGAGGAATTGTGTGCTTTAATTAAGAAAAAAAGGAAGTTTCCCTGAGCATATTAATTATCTCACTTGTCATATGAGGTATTTGTTCCGGATGACAGGCCATAATTAGTGCTCAGAACATGCTGAAGTTCCTGCGAGAAGACGGGGCCTTGCAAGACTGGACGGGCGGCGTTCTCTGGAGCTGCTCTGAGGGAGCCACCATGGCGCCCTGCCCTTCGCCTCCTGGGGAGCGATTCTCCCCGAGCTGGGTCCACATCTCGGGGAAGACTGGACAAAGCCAGCTCTCCAGCTCCACTCCCGGATCCACTGAAGGCCCGACTAGCAACCCGGGCAAGTTACTCGGAGCTTGGTGTCTGTCCTGCCACCTCACAGGGGACCAGCGGAGAGGGGGAGTGTCCGTGCTGGGCACAGCGCTGGCTGCTTGGTGCACACTCGGGGGCTCGGGCCTGCTTCTTCCCTGCTTGCTACACCAGTCAGCTGCTCATCCACACAGAGACCCAGGAGTCCCACGTGGTGGACACATGTTCCCTCAGAAGCCGGTGAGGGCCTGGAGGTGGACGTCCCACCTTAGCCATGCTGTGCTGCGGAGCTGGCACACCTGCTGGGCTCTGGACCGAGGGAGGATGAGGGCCGCGGAGAGCGCCCGTGCAACAGGTCCCCGGCCTGGCCGATCACTTAAAGACTGTCGTTCGATCTCATTACCGTGCTGCACTCCCAGGCGCTGGCGTCAGACGGATGTTAGGTGCATCCTCGAGTCTCAGGTGTTAATATGGTAATAGGGCGCCTCCATTTTTTTGCAGTTCACCAGAAAAGGTTTCAATGCTTGAGAATATTTCTATTTCAAGGTTGATTAAAAGACAGTCACGCCGATCTCCGTGGAGGGATCTCCTCCTCACACTCAGGCCACCCCCAGTGTAGTCCATCCTTTGTGAGCCTCATCCCAGCCCCGCCGCCCCACGGTTCCTGCCTCACCCCATTGTAGCGGCTCCAGGCTCAGAGGGAGCGCTGGCAAGACACGGGCTCCCGTGAACTAATGCAGCTCATATCGCAGGGAAGGCGCTGCCTCGGAAACACAAGTCTTAAATATTAAAGTGCTGAAGAATACATTCAAATGTACAAGAAGGCATGAAATAATTATCTCCTCCGGGTAATATTAGCACTACACAGGCTAAAAATTGTTCAAAAGAGAAATGTGGCCCCCTCCTACTGACTCTCTCCCGGTGGCCCGAGGACCCTTCCAGCAAAGTCACTTTCCTCTCCAACCTGGGACTGGCTTCTGAATCTCAGAATATTGGTTCTACCTTGTTGACATAGAGGTGGTGATCCATCTAAACCCAGGCTGGAGCCAAGAGCTGCTGGGGTTTCATTCTGGGTAGGAGTTCATGCTGAGATCTCGAGGGCAGGTCGATTCTGTCTGGTCTCAGCTCCTTAGGTGCAGCAGCCAGGGGCTGTCAATGGACTAATTCACCCAGTAAAGCATTTAATGACCACCTACTTAAGCCAGCTACTTGCACAAGGATCAATCAGACTCCATTCAGCTCTCCAAGCCTGGACCAGCCACAGGGCTTACATATCGACAGGCCATTAGAACCTTCAGGAAGATGTCTTAGGTTTTGGAAGCAATCTTGTCTAACTCCCAATAGTGACATTGAAACCTCTCTGCAAGATAGTGAGGGGCCTCTTCACCTCCACTCTGTGGGAACACGGACCTTTGGTGCCGCTCTCCTGGTTGCAGCCCTGATGCTCCGCATGCTCACCCCTGTGCCCCCCGCTGCTGTGGCTCAGGCTGCTGCTCTTCTCTGACCATCCCCAAGCGTCCATCCAGGCCAGGCCTTTTCCTGAGAGCATCCCCTGCATCCTCTCACTCTCCTCCTCCAGAAAGAGTGGATGGATGGAGATGGCAGCTCACAGAAACCCAGCCCTGATGGCCTTGTGGGGACATCTCCTCCTCTCCTCCCCTCTCCCCTGTCCTCTCTGGGAAGACCTATGGTGCACAGCTAAACCAAAGAAGAGTGAAGACAAGGGTCTTAACCAGGTGCAGATGACCTAAGCATCTTTTGCAGACAGGGAAGCCAGTCAGTTTCAGTTGTGGGGTGTTGGGAAGGCTTCCTGGAGGTCATCCAAGGAGAAGGGGAAGAGGAGAGGGAGAGGGCGGAGAGGAGGAGGAGGCAGAGGGTGGGGGGGATGGAGGAAGAGGGGAGGAGAGGGAGGAGGGCCCAGATGGGGGCAGGCGTCTGGATGACAGTGATGCCCAGGAATCAGCCTGTCAAAGGCTCCCAGGCCAGTTGTGCTGCTTCTGGCAGGAAGGTTCTGGAATCCCAGGTGGGTGGACGGCTGGAGCTGAGGAGAGGCTGGCCTGAAGGGTCCATGCACAGCACTGTGGAGTTGCTGCTCAATTCTCTCTGGGGCCCATTGTTCTGAGGCCAGAGCAGAGCTCCCTGATCGCACAGGGCCTTTGAATATGGCCACTGCTTTAGCACAGCATTAAACTAAATGTGCTTTTTGTCTGGCTTTTAAATAAACTCCCTGAAGGATGAGGCTGTGATCTTTTTCCTCCGAGTTAACTCTCACTTATCTGAAATCTTGTTTCTGTCAGCGGTAACTCAGAATCCGAGGTGTGTTCCTCTGTGGACGATTGCAATTCATGAGCCTGGGTGCTCATCGTCCACGCCTTCCGCCCAGCCGCCCATCTGACAGCGTCGGCCAACCACGGGTACTCACCAAGCTGTGTCAGGGGCTCTGAAGGTCCTGGTCCCTGGCCTGAAGGAGTCCAAGGTCCAGGACGGGGGCGCATGTGGCTCCCTGCATTCCCCAGGGACATGAGATGCTTGCCTGTTGGATGCAGCCGTGAGGCGGGGGCAGGGAGGAGGGCCGGGGTCAGTGCAGGGGCTGGAGCAGCCGCCTCCCACCTCCAGCCCACCTCTGAGAGCGGCACCTTCTGACCAGGCAGAGGTGGCATCCTTCAAGGTAAGCGAGACGTGCTCCCTCTGCGGCTCCTGGAAGAAGCAGCGTTGAGGAGGAGGGCTGTCGAGAAACAGGGGGCTCAGGAGCCCCGGGAGGCCCAGGTGCACACTGCTCCTGCACAGGGGGCCTTCCTGGACAGCAGGGGCTGCGTGGGATTCACCTGGGTCCCCGAGACTGTGGCAGGGTGCACCAGTGACTGTTCTCATCCTTCCAATGGCAGCCACGCCCTCCAAGGAGCAGCCTCACCCTTAGATGCCAGCAGAGGCCAGCCTAGCTCAGGTCGTGCTGGGGCTGGCATGGGGGGGAGGCAGAGGTTCCGATTCTGGGCTTCCCCTGAGGGATGGGCACCCTTGTCCCTTGTGTTCTCTCGTAGCTCTTGGGCACTGATCAGTGGCAGAGCTTTTCAGCTGGTGACTGGCGCCGGAGTGCTGTCCTGATGCTCCGGGTCCACTGCCGGTGGTGGGACTCAGGACCCGGATCTGCCCGGAGGCTGCCGGAGTGCAGGGACCAGGCACAAGGCGATGCAGACACTAGAGTGTGACTGTGAGGGTGTTGGGGTCCCATGACTTCACTCCTGGGCCCACCTGCCTCAGAGCTTCCCAGACAGGCCTCTGGGACGGGCTTGGCCACGCTGGGATCCACAAACAGCTCTCTTCTTGGGAGTCTGGCTGTGGTAACCATCAAGCCACTTTATGGACTTCTCACCCAGTTAGATTCGTCACAGGCCTGAGGCTCTCCAGGAGGCCCTCCTGCGTGGTGACCCGGGGTCTAGAAGGCTCCCACCAGGACCCTTATTTTGTAAAGAGAGAACACAGGGACTGCCACACGTCTCCATGGCCTCCACCCCCAGGGATGCCATGCCCTTCATAGATCCAGCAAGGACACCTGGGAGGTCTGTCCAGGGCTCAGGGAGGAGAGCAAAGGCAGAGGAGCTGCTCCAGCAATTCCCATGCAAGAATCCCGCTGTCGCAGGGGAGAGGGGTGGGCTGAGTCTGGGCCGCCCTGGGTCCTGCTGTCGCCCACTACCTTTGGGAGTGCAGTGGGCAGGCCCAACATGGCAGGGGGTCTCCCAGGCTGAGTGCCTGAGACGGGCCATCAGCTGCGTCTGTGCCTATGGCACCTGCCCGCAGAGGCTGTCCTCTTCCTTCTCCTTCAGAGCTGGAACAGAGGCAAGGACACTGTTCCCGATGCCTGTGAGCCACGAGGGTGCCCTGCCTGCCTCTTCCGGGCCCAGTGACCAGGTGCAAAGGAGTTGGACGCTGGGCACATGCTGCCCAGAGCTCAGTGTGATCCAGGCTGAGGTCGGTGAGCACGTGGCATTGTGGGGACCTCCTGGTTTGAGGAGCTCCTGGGTCCCTCCCTGGGTGCATGAGATGCACATTCCAAGAGTGACCCCTGGCATGGGCCGGTGCTGCTCCCAGTGATAGGGCGAGAGACGATGTGCGAGCAGGGCTGCAGCCCCTTTGGAGTGAGGGTGCTAGTGGCCAAAGCCTGCTTCAGCGGGTGAGGGGCTCACGGCAGCAAAACGTTGAACGTGGAAGTAGTGGGACTTCGTGGTTCCTGGGCCCCACTGTCCCCACCTCTCCGTGTAGGAGTAACCGGAGTGAGGAGCAGGGGCCATGTCCTGCCCCCGCCTCCCTGTCCCCGGATGCAGAGGAGAGCTGCTCCTGCCAACAGTTTTCAGAACACACTCTGTACAGCTGTACTTTTTGCTGTTTCCATGGCAATGGGTCTTAATCACATTAAGTGTCTGGACAGCAGCGTCCCCTGGACTGTGAGTCAGCAGCTGCTTCTTACACTAACACCCACGGCTCTGGGGTCCCGGCCCCAGCTCCCGTCCCTGTGGAGCGTCCTCTGATGGTGCCTCCCACTCTCAACACCCTCAGTCCTCAGGCGCAGACCCTGGCTGATCCAGCTTATCGCCCACGGCCACCCTGGCTCCTGGCACCTTGCCTGTGGCGACGCCAGAACTTGTCTTACATTCTGCAGTGACCAGTCCAGAGTGGAAACTGTCGTGGAAGAATGGAGTCCACTCTGGACACGGTAGATCCGCCTACCTGCTCACGTGACCTTGCTCTGCCTTCTGGTCACTTTTCAAGACAATGCCTCTTCTTCCAGGAGACCTGACCAGGAGGGCCTCCCTCTGGTCCTGGGATGCTCCCTGGTGGGGCCCCCATCTGGCCTGTCCATGTGACCCCAGTCTGCCTGCATCAGATGCTGGTGGGCACTGCTGTCAGCCGAACAGGAAGTGCTCACTCTGGGTTGCAAACTTAGGACGTGACTCACACTTGACCAGGTGCCTGCGGAGGCTCAAGGGTAACTGGATGTGCCTTTGGCCTCCGTTAAATCAGAGCCAATGGAGCTGATGCGGAGGAGTTCACCGATCAATGATGATTTTAGCCTCGATTTCAGATTAGTCACTCTTGCCTGCTGGCCGTGAGTGGTAAGCCAATTAAGGTCACCACGGTGTTAAAGCCGGTAGTCTGTCTCCAAATCCCTGCGGGTCACGTGGGACTTGCCTAAGTGAAGGCCATCGGAGGAACTCAGCACGTCTCCTGCTACCCTGCGGCCCCCCAGAGGGTGTGGACCCCTTCCCAGGAAGGGGCTGCGGGTGCCCCCAGATCAGAGGGTCTCACGTCCTCTCCATTTGCCTCTCGTATCCAGGATGTCCTCGGCCTTCGCAGCCTCCCAGCTAGACCAGTGTCCCCTCCTTCCCGAGACGGTGCTCAGACGGCCCACGGGCTGAGACCTCGTGCTCCCTCCGGCCCGAGAACCACGCCTTCTCCCGGGCCCTGTGGGACCTCCAGCCCTCTGGGCCTCCCCCTCTGCCCCTGGCCTTCTCTGGGTCCCATTCTCCCCATGGCCCCAGGTGGAGCCAGCGTGCCAAGTGCCCCTTGCCCTGCAGCCTGGAGTCCCCACGGTTAGGAGTCAGAGGGACGCACTGGTTGACCTTCCTCCCCGCCGCCCGGGAGGCTGAGAGACACGTGTGCGGGTCTTCAGCAGGCGTCGCCGGCTTCCCATCAGGGCGTATTTACAGACTCAGCAAACAAACACAGGAGGACCCCTGGCACTGCGGAAAGGACCCCTCTGAGCCCATGGCCCGGGGCCCCCAGGCCACACCCCACCACGCTGCCTGCCGCTCCCAACCTAGTGGCTCCTCTGAAGAAAAGGTCAATCACGCCTCAGAGTCGCAGCTTTAGTTAGATCAGGACACGGGCCACGCGGTCCTGCCCAGCAGCTCCCTGCTGCACGGAGATTCCGTCCCACCCCAGGGCCAGCACCGAGGGGCCAGGAGCCTGGGTTGGGGGCTCGGGAGGGCCGTGACGTCCAATGGCCTCTGCACCCCAGTTCCCAGACTGGAGCCCCAGGAGCACCCAGCTCGAGTTTGCCGAGTGGATGAAGGACCCCAGGGAGGCGGGTGTGCAGGAGGGGCGCCAGGAGGAGGCGCGGCGTGCCCAACGACGTGGGCCTCGCGTTGCACTAGGACTGAGGGGCTGCTGAGGGCGGGGGCACCACTGGAGGCTCTAGACAGGCTGTCAGAATCCGCCTCCTGGGTTGAACATGCCAGGCTGGCTCCGGGGGACGCCATCCGCCAGGGCAGTGAGCGGGCGCAGCAGCGAGGGCGGCGGGGACCTGCGGGGCCGGCAGGAAGAGGCTGCTGGGGAAGCACTGCCTGATTCATGTTGTGGTGCACCGAGGGTTGTGGGTGTGTCGTGTGTGCCTGTGCCGTGTGAGCAGGGTGTGGGTGTGTGTGGCACGGTGCACATGCCGTTTGCGTTGCTTGTGAGGTGTCTGTGTTCTGCTGGGTGTGAGGCGTGTGCCAGGCAGGCGATGTGTGTTCGTGTGTGGTGTGTTGTGCATGTGTGTGTGTGTTCTGTGTGGTGCATGCTGTATCTTATGCCTGGTTTGTGTTGTGTGTGTGTCGTGAGGTTGTGTATATTGCTTGTCCACTTCTGTTAAGTATGCTGTGTGTTATCACATGCATGTTGTGCGTTGCGCATGTTCTGTGAGCTATATGTGATGTAACATGCATGTTAGGTACGTGGTATGCTGTGTGTTGTGTGAGGTGTGTATGCGTGTGTGTGTGTGTTGAGTCTGTTGTGTGCTCAGTGTGTTGTGTGATGTCTGTTTCTGGGTATTGTGCATGTGTTGTGGGTTGTGTGGTGTGTGTGTGTGTATTAAGGTTGCCAGAGATAATTGTGCAGCTCAACTTGAAGTTCAGATAGGCGGCGAGTGCTGGCCCGCAGCGCGTGGTGGAGTACCCACTCGGACCTTCCACGCCAACCCCTGGGCCCTCACCTGCCCTGGGTCTTGACTTGCTCTGACAGAGGTGGTCACTGAACCACCGTCAGCTCCCCGAGGGAGACGCCCAGGTGGAGGCCTGGGGCCAGGGGCTCTGGGTGGCCTGCGAGGGTGTCTCCAGAGATGACGGGCAGGTGGGACAGCGAGCAGAGAGACGTCCCTCAGAGTGGGCAGCTCTGCTTGGTGGGCGGGGCCTGGGTGGAAGCAGAGGCGGGAGGAGGAGGCCACGTGGGCGGGAGTCCGACTCTTCCCGAGGAGCCGTGGTCACGATGCCCCGCCATGGACGTGGTGCTCCAGCCCCTCTGCCCACGTGGACTCTGACCAGTGCCTCCGGGAGCTGCAGCTCTTCAGTCTTGTCCTGAGGCTCCAGCCTCTTGCACCGACTGCCCCTCGTTCCTCGGGCTCTGGTTTGTGGAAGGAGTTTGGGAAGATTTGCAGATGCAGGCTAGAGAAGGCGGAGGGCCTCAGAGTGTCCTAAGCAGAGCTCAGGGGACAATTCCAAAGACTGTCCAGGAGGGCCAGGCTAGGCGTCTGATGGCAAGTTCATGGGGAGAAGAGAGCAGGAAATGGCAGCTGCAAGACCAGGGGCCAAGGGAGGTGGGCACTGGTGCTGAGTGGTCACCAGCCGGGACACCTGGAGCCTCCAGGAGCAGAAAGAGGCAGGATGATCCTCCCCAATGCCCGGGAGGGAGATGGCCCTGTCCACCTCTTCTGGCCAGAACCTGAGAGAGTGAGTTCCTATTGTTCTACACCCTCGTTTGTGCTCGTGTGTTCTAGCCCTGGGAAGCCATTTGCAGCACTTGCGGGCTCTCCAGGGAGAGGGACGTGCTGTCCAGCCTTGGCTGGAGGCTCACTGTGTTGGCTGTGGGAGATGGACACGCCAAGGAACCAAGTCCACCCTGAGGGTGAGAGGCATCCTGAGAGGTTTGACGCCAGGGCCACAGCAGGTCCCACCCAGCTTGTGCCGGGTGCGGCTTCGGGGACCTTCTTGAGCTATGTGGTCTGCACAGCTCTCTTCAGGCTACACAGAACTCCCTCCGCAGGGGCACACTGGGGACACCCTCCCAGAGAGGCTCACAGACGGAAGTAGCCTAAGGAGTCGTCTAGAGAGCTGGGGTTCAGAGGTGACCTCTTGCCTTCTGTAGTTCTGACCTAAATCTTCAGAAAGTGGGGAAAGCGGCCAGACACAGTGAGGGAAGGGCGGTCCAGGCTGGGGGCAGGAAGAGCAGGCCGGGGGCTGGGCGCAGGTGGCACTGGCGAGGGTGAGCAGGTGTGCTGCAGTGAGAAGAGGCCACAGGCCTCTGTGACCAGAGGTGGGACTCCTTCCTGGGTGGGCGCGCATCAGATGTGGGCAGCTGAATGGACTCCTTCTGGGGCCCAGGGTCAGCCGGGTTGAGCAGGCCTGTTGGAGGAGGCCCATGACATTATCTTGGCACAGCGGGGCCTGTGGGGGCCACGGGAGGTGGGAGGAGGGAGGCTGGGGCAGGGAAGGAGGCCCGTGCTTCATACAGCCGGCAATGTGGGGCGGCTCTGGGAGCCCAGCTCCCCAGGGACCCGGGGGGCCAAACAGCACCGTGCAGCAGGACCAGCTGCTGGGGAGTGTCGTGGACTGGACTGAGCAGGAGCTGGTCCTCCGTCAACCGAAGCCAGAGAGCAAGAGCGGCACAGGGCTGCCTGGGCCTGGCCAGCCCCACAGCTCTGCCGTTCTGATGAAGGGCGTGTCCACTGTGTGTCCCTGTTCCCCTGGTGTTTTCCCACCCTGGCTGCCAGTGTGGCCCGCCTGCACAACTGCACCAGGCGTAACAAGGCTCTCACCGTCTCCGAGGGACATGCAGAGACAGCAAACGGGGGACAGTCGCCTCCCCTCGATTCAGAGACCTGCTCTGCCAAGGCAACTCTTTCCTAAGACCCAGCAAATTATTAGATGCACCCAAAGACTGTAGCTGATTTTCATCTGTGCTGTTTAAATCTCATGTGCGCAATGAGTATTTTTTACTGTGTTTTTTTGTGGTCTCAAAGAGACTCTGGCACTTAGTAGATGCTAAAGAAATAGGCATCGATTGACTAATAGGAAGGCAAACTCCTCAGAGTGACTTCTCCCTATGACATTCTAACAAATACCAATGCAGCCTGTGCAGTTCAATTTGAATTTTTAGATAACACACAAATTTGTAGTGTATAAATATCCCAAGTAATATGTGGGACATCCTCATATTGAAAAATTTCTTGTTGTTAATCTGAAATATGAATTAAACTGGAGGTTCTGCGTTTCAAGTCAATTCTACCCTAAGACCACCTGGTGGGGGTGGGGACACTTTCATCATTACTTCAGGAACCTGAGCCTTGAAGTTTGGACAATAAGCCCAAGGGAGGCCAGAGAACTGGAGTAAGACAAGCCCTTGACCATGTCCCCTCTCTGTGACTGTGCCTTCGACAGGTCCCAGGACCACCCACTGCCCATCCCTTCCTCTCCCAGGCTGGAGATTCCTGTACAGAGACCACAGAGCCGGGAAAGGCAGGTCTCCTGGCTGCGTTCTGGCCCCTGCCCTGGCCCCACCTGCTCCTCACCCCTCCTGGTGTTCTCAGGGAGCTGTTGGAGGGAAAGGCTGCCCACCTCCATCTGAGGTCTCCCCAGACGTGCCCGGAAAGCCAGGGCTCCCACTGGCCGTCTGACCTCCTCCTGTGCTTTGGGCGACCTCCCTGCAGGGAAGAGCTTGATGGCTGGTGGTCTGGGGATGGCCGTGCATGGTCGGGCCCCCGCTGCCAGGGACGGGCTACAAGTTGAGAGCCTCCTCTGGCCCCAGGGCTCCAGATGGCTTAATGAGAAAAGCAGGCCTGATTGACCCCAGATCCTCCACTGGCGTCTCGTCCCCGTGAATGTGAGGTGACGATCTCATCATGTGTTTGTATCTTCAACACAAGAGGCCAGGAATGAAATCGAGCCATAAAATTAAGTATTTCTGCAGAAGTTGTCACGTAAGACAAAATATCATCGGGGAAAAGGCAGTTGTGGTTTGGGCTCAGGTTGCCCTGTGCCGACTGTGGGGTGTGTCTCGCTCAGCCACGCTCCCGAGGCTTCCTGCTGGAGACCAGCACTGGACACAGGTGGGGTTCTGAGAAATGACCTTCAGTGTAGCTCCTCGCCCTCTGCTCCCTTGTCATGTCTCGTCTCTCTTCCCCCTCCCTCTCTTTTCTCAATTATAGAGAGAAATTGTCAGTATCTGGGGCTGGACTTGGGGACTCACGTGACCTGCAGGGGTCCCTACTACCTTGTCCCCTTAGCTGCCTTGGTCAAGGGTTCCAGGTGCACCGAGGAAGCGTGACCACGTAATCACATATTTTCTGAGGCACCAGGGAATAGTGAAGAGCAAAGACCTGGAGCTTCAGAAGATAGGAAACAGGAAATGAAAGTCTAGACGCTGCCACTGGCCGCTCTTGGTTCTTGGGACGTTTCCTGACACAGCCTCACTTTCCCTGGGTGCACAGCCTGGGGGCTGTGGGCGGCCGTCGCTCAGGCCTGGTGTGACTCTTGGTCGGAATGAATGCGGGGCACATCTCTGCACAGCAGCCAGGTGGCCAGGCAGCGCCACTTCAGGGGCATTTGTCATCCAAACCACCCATATGTTCAGGAACCATCACCCAGAGGAGCACAGCACCAAGACGGATGGGCTGGAAATGACCAGGCCTGATCACAATCGGAGGGAAGCACGAAGATTAATCAGAGACGTGGCACCGGCTCCTGCTTGCTACGGGCTTCCAAAATTACAAAACATGATTTTCCCATATCTCCTGCTCTGATACGCCAGGTGCTTCTGGGGAGAAGACGGGGGCGGACGGGGTGGGGGGCACGTCTGTGACCTCTGTCCCCGGGTCGGTGGCAGGGATTCTTTTGCTTTTCCCTTCTGTAACTCAAACATGAATGTAAGTACTTAACACAAGGTGATCTGTAGTCCTGTAACCTACATGGGGATTACAGGAGGATGTGGTTTGGAGGCCACTGTGCTGGGTATAAAACAGGGTGATGATAAAGGGGGCGGCACCTGTCAATGCCATGTGGGCCCACTGTGTGTTCAGAACCACACCAGCTGTTTCCTGAAAGTTATGTCTTTTATTGTTACTACCACTTGCCCAACAGGATCATTAAATCTCTTTGACAAAAAAGCAAATGAAGCCCAGGAAGGCAGAGTGACTTTCCCAAGTCACACAGCAAGAAATGGAAGGACCAGGATGCTGACCTAGGATTAGAGATGCAAAGTGGAGATCCTCCTTACACGGCAGGTGCCACATGCTCACGAGGCCAGACCCTTCTCTTTCCCCAGACCTGGGGGTTAGAGGAAGGATGGCCTCGGGGATCTCCCTGAGGGCCCACCAAGGCAAGGCCAGGGCAGGCAGGACGGTCATCAACACAGGACATGGGTTTGGTCCCTGCTCCTTCCCCAAGAGTCAGGAAGGGTGGGGGCTTCCTGTCAGCGCCAGGCCTTCCGCGCTGCCCAAGCCGCATCACGGCCCGTCTTCTGAGGAGCTCAACCCTCTTCTTCCCAGAACCTGCTGTCTGCACAGCGATTTGAAGTTGCCGATTAAGATCTTGAAGTTTGTCAAATGCACAAGGAGTCGCATTGTCCTGTCCACAGCAGGGACACGCTTGTGCTCACTGTCTAACTTGAGCGGCTCCATCTTCCAGTCAGCGTGGAAATGGGAGTGGCTTCTTCCTCTCCGTCCCTTCCAGCTGCCCTGGCCCCCCACTCCCTTGAGGGGTGGCGGAGTTATCTGCAGAGGGCTGTGGCCCCTCTCTTGCTCAGACCTTCAGGGAGCCAGCGTGGCCCGGGAGCCGTGGGACAGCGAGGCGTGAGCTAACGCCGGTCACTCAGCAACTCAGCTCAGCTCTTGCTCCCTCACACCTGTGGCCTTGCCTGTGATTCAGCTGATCCACCCTCTGAGTTCCCGTCACAAGACTGAAACTTTTCTTGGGTGCAGGGGGAATCAAAGGCACCCCTAAACACGTTTGCTGTTAGTAGCAGGTCCAGAGCACAGGGGAAGGGCTGGGGAGAGCCAGGGCTGTGTCCCAGAGACCCCGACCCGTGGACAGCAGGGATGTGCCTGCTCAGAGAGGATGCACCTGATAGATGGCATTAGCCTGCAAGTGCAGAGCATGTGGGGGCTGCAGCTTTTATTTATTGACTCATTTATGCATTTAACATTTATTGAGTGCCTACTGTTTGTCAGGGACTGTGTTAAGCCACTGGAGGAAAAGAAATAAAGTCTATTAGGAAAAAAAGAAACACGGATCATTATCCTGCAATTACCATTACAGTGATAGAAAGGTTTACACACATGCTCTGGTGCCCGGGAGAGAAGCCGCACCCCAGGAGGGAAAGCAGACAGGGATTCAGAGCTGGAGCGCTGGGGGAGGGGGTGCTCAGATGCCAGCAGTCACCTCGTGGCTGGGTCACACAGTGGAGCTTGCACAGCCTCTCTGGGCCTCTGCTTTCTCATCTGGGCCATGGGGACAATACGCCTGCTGGACAGCAAAGTGACCACAAGCAGCAACGCCTCATTGCATACTAGAAATTTGCAAACGGTGAATCTTCAGTGTTCTCAATGCATCAAAACATGTGACCGTTTCACAATGCATATTATGTCAAAGCATCAGTCTGGGCATGATAGGTCTGTACGATTTCTAATCAGCGATTTTGTCCCAATAGAGCTGAAAATAAGCCAGCCCGACTTTGGGATGACTGTGACGGTGCTGGCGATGTCCGCCGCCCTCCTGAAGAGAGAGACGTGTGCACACCCCCTCTAAGCATGGGGGATGGTGCTGGAAGCAGCCACCAGCAGTCACCCAGCCACAGCCGTGCTGGGAACTGGCCAAGGCCCCCATGTCCTCATTGGACCCAGAATTTGGGATTTCTGCATCGAGCCCCTGGAAGGTGCTGCAGCTGACTCTCCTGCTCGGGCTTGGGCGACTCCGAGCCACCTCCTCCAGTCGGTCCTGGTGTCTATTGGCAGCTGGAGTGAGGTACTTCGGCTGGCCCTCTTCCCTGGAGCAGCTGCGGTGGCCTTGGCCTTGGGGGCCCATTGCTCTCTGCTTGTGCCTCCTCTGTGGGTGACATTCTGCAACTGTGAAGCTGCTCTGCCTCTCGGGCGGATCTCAAGGCGCTGTCCTCCTGTGCCGGTCCATACGGTTTCCTTCCCTTTACCTGGGGCCTCGGCTGTTCCCTCCTGCTGATCTGTTCCCCACAGCACCCAGCTGTCCCTCACTTGAGAGGTCACCGTGGCACCCGGGCCCTGAGGGTTCTGTGTGGATGCGCTGCTCCCGTGTTCTCAGACGACCCCAGGTGGCGGGGGCGGGGGTCTGGGTAGACTTGGTTCGTGGCGGATGCTGCCGAATGGTCACTTATTTTGTGTAAAATCACATGCAGACAGGAGAAGACGTGAACCACGTCACTGTTCAGGAATTTCAGGTCAACAGCAGTGTGAAGTGTCCTGTGCCCTAGAAGACATGTCTCAGACACCATCCCCAGGAAATACTGGCCTCTCTTCAGGAGGAGTTCCAGGAAGCCAGGGAAGAGAGCAAGCCAGGCACCGGCATGGCGCATGGCACTGCAAGGTGGGGAGGGCGGCCTCCATGGCACCCAAGGTGCTCATCAGGGGACGGGCCTCCCAGGAGCCCTGGGCTAGGGCATGGCACAGGCAGGGCTGCCAAGGTGCCTGTGCCCAATGCCAGTAGCTCTGCAGCATGAGTGCGCAGTTCCAGATCCGTGGGTGCCCTCACCTTGGGAACGGGTGTGCGCAGCTTGCTAGGGACAGAATTCAGCAAAGAGGTGACTCTGGGGAGGAGCCACACCCTGCGGAGGGGCCGAGCGGCTTCTAGTCCTCGTGGCTGACAGCATAAGCTTGGGCCATAGCTCCAGTCACCTGCTGGCACCTTGAACAGTGTTGGCCGGGCCAAGTTACCACCCTGGGCTCAGACACAAGGGGCCGAACATGGAAATTAGGGGGAAAACCAATATTGAGTCAAAATGCTAGACTCACTCAGGAAACAATTAAATGATATCCAGAGGGAATTGAATATTAAAGTCAAATGCATTCTAATGGGCTAAGTGGCCTTTCCTTACTCTCTCCTCCAATCATATATTCATATGTTTCCAAGTCTTGCAGCTCCAAGGCATTCACACTGGGGACAGGCTTGGTATTTGTAGAGTATTAGGGTATGATGATGTCTCGCAGTACTTCACAAGTAATTTAGGAGCTGAGCTGCCTAAGCAAAGGCTGATGTGTTGCAGGCTGCTCTCTGGCCTCTAGGTGGGTGCTGGACTTGCAGGTCTGAGGATTTGAACTTGGGCAGTAAACAGTCACCCCAGCGCAGAGTGGGGGACTTGGCAGCCATGCCCCCAGGGCCTTCAGGGCCTTCACTGAGTGAGCTGTGGCAGAAGTTTGCAGAGACAACTTCTGGAAGCAGGAGCTGGGACAGGACTGGAGAAAAGAAGAAAACTCCCTAGTCACTCTGAAAGCTGGTGGGCGGCGTAAAGGCAGGAGAGATCTCTGGCCGGGAAGCTCCCCGCTGAGGCTGAAGGAGGTCCCGGGTCCACCAGTGCACAGACCACAGTGCTAGCGCTGTGAGGCAGGCCGACCCCTCAGAACGCCCAGTCCCGGCTCAGTAGGAGCTGCGGGGAAGCCAGACCTAGCTGGACCGTGGGCACAGGGCCCCTTGCACCCAGCCACAGGAGCGGCCTGTGGGAGCAGGGCCAGGCCCCTCTGCATCTGCGCCCTGCCCGCTGACGCCACAGACTCAGGATGGGGACTATGTCTGTAGTGAGTAGCTGAGCTTGCTCTGGTCCTCGGTCCCTACACAACACAGTGTGGCCGCTGACCGCACCGCACTGGGTACTGTAAGTCAGCTGGAGGGGATGGAAGTATGAGCTGCCAAGCGACCGCAAAACGCACAGTTACCAGGACGCCACGCCTTTCCTGAAGGGATGGTGTGTCCACAGCTCTGGGTCCTTCAGGGACGGGCACCTGGGACCCTGTGGGGCTCCGGGACAACTGTGCTGCAGGTTTTGTTTATGACTTTAAACAAAAAACATAAACAGAAAAAAATTGAAAGTCACACAACACATGAAGAAGAAGAAAGCAAACGGACCCAAAGTCATGAGAAGGAACAGCCCGTAGGAAGCTCTGGGTGACCGAGTGGCAGGTTTATCACAGGGGCTTTCCCACGCCAGACAACCACGGCGGAGGGTCCAGCGAGAGGCGGAAATGACTGGGAATTCCAAGGTGGGGAGAACCCCTGGTGTCTGTCTTAGTCACTAAGTAAGAAAGCGACGTGTGACCAGCTCAGAAGACAGAGTGGAGAGAGATCCTGGGTGATTAAGGGTCACTCAAGAAGAGAAAGAACGGGAAAGACCTGGAGCAAATAAAAAACACCGGGCAGGTTCAAGAGTTAAAGCCAATCCTAGTATTACTAGGTTGAGTAATATGGAATTGTCTTTCTGTTGGTTAAAATCATCAGAGAGCAGCGCGTCCACAGGGTCAGTACCCTGCATTAAGGAATCACCGCGTGCTATGCCAAATAAGAAACCAGGATGATCGTGTTGGGTAGAGACCCCAAAGGCAGCAGTGCAGACTGAACTAGAAAAAATAAGTAAAGCAAAGTAAAGCAAGCTTGGAGGTAAGCGAGTAGCCACTGCAGCAGCAGACACTGCCTGGAAGGTCCCGGGCTGGCCAAACCATCAACGCAGTGGACGGGGTAGGAAAGACCAGAAGCTCGATTCAACAATGGACATATGATTCTAAGCGACGTAGCAGTCCATCTAACGTAACTATAACATAAAGGACGTAAAGCAGAGAGTCAGGGCTAATAGGAACAGGCAGACCCAAAGGCATAGACCCGCAGGGCAGCCCAAACCAGCATTTCCACTTCACCTACACACCCAATAGAAATGGAAACATACATGTGTAAGAAAAGGGAGACTGTTCACACACCCTTAGTTGCAAAGGCCCAGGACCGGATATCCCCCGTGTGGGCTGGCAGCAGAATGTATGTGATTCCGTGTGTTCATAGAATAAAATACGTAGCGACTGAAAGAAAAATGCTGCTAAACACAACTAATGGACGACTCTTCCTCGTACAAAGTTGAGTGTGAGTCCCAGTGGGTATGAAGTTCAGTGGTGCCCACCCTGAGCAGGGCACGAGGCAGGCTCCTGAGATGCCAGTCAAATTCCGCTTAAAGAAATCTGACTGCACATTTCCCTTTACAAAAGCTCTGTGAGCCATAAGCTCAGGATTTGTAAACTTTACTTCATTATTGTTCTAATTTAATTAAAAAGCCTATAGAGAAATTTAATATAAGGATTTTTGAACAACCACATCAGACATCACAGTTGACTGGCTGAAAGTAAAGGGTAGCTTACACTTAGGTCACATCCATGCCAGCCTCTTCGGGAGTCCAGCAGGAGACCGTTCCTCTCTGAAGGAATCGGGTTCGGATGGGCTTGGATAGTTCACAATGCCAAGGGCGACATGCCCGCCAACTCCCCCAGCAGAGGCGAGCTGCTCCACGGCTCCTCGCCCTCAGTGTTCAGCAGAGCCTGGAACCTGGGACCTGAGCTCCGTGGTGTGCGTCTCACCTCCTGCCCTGCCCTCACCACATGCTGCCACTGAGCGCAGGACAGCTCCCACCTCTCCACTTCTCCCCTCCAAGGGAGGATGGTCCTTTTCTGCCTTGAGACATCAGGCCTGCCCCCTGCCTGGCCAGTGGAATGTGGGCAGAAGTGAACTCACCACCTCTCAACAGACATTTTGAGAGTCCTGGAGTGGCCCTGCCATTGTTCAGGGTTGGGGACTAGAGGAAGTCTCCTGTGAGAGCCCAGGGTGAGGAAGACACGTGGAGCAGTGAACCCACGGCTGACCAATGTGAGCAACGTCACAGGTTTCCTGGGTGAAGCCGTTCCTACTTTGGGGTCTTTTGTTACGTGGCATGATTGGCTAGAGCGGACTGCTACGGCTCCCTCCCTGGATTGAAACAGGCACTCGGGGCACTGAGAATTCATCACAGTGCTGAGCCCGCAGAGCTGGACCTGCAACCTCCTGACTAAGCTGTCTCAGGCAAGGCCACTTGGAACAAAACTTTGGCAAGAGGAAAGGATTTCTACAACTACCGTGGACCACGCAGTGTGATCTGTGGTTAGAAGGAGGAGTCTTCTCTACAAATCCATGGTCTGAAATGAAACTTTTCCAGAGGAAGTAGATTATTTTGCTTCGATGGACAGATGGTCCCTCGGGATGGTTTGACTTCGGACTTCTGATTTGATGGTAATAAGAAAGCAGTGTGTGCTCAGCAGCGCATACCTTGAATTTCGATCTTCCCTCTTCCCCTGGCTAGCTAAGCAGCAGGATACCCTCCTCCAGGCCTGGGCAGCACGAGCATGAGACAGAACCAGGCTCCACAGGGAGCTGGGCGGCCCAGCTGGCTCAGCGGGGGGGGCCCAGCGTGCTCTTGGCAGAGGTCCAGTTGGGGATGGTGGTCGGATGCAAACAATCGCAAGCTGGGAGTCCCCAGTGTGCACCACCATGACCCAAGGTGCCAGGAGTCACCTCGGGCTGCTCGGTGGCAATTTAAGTCATGCAACCTTAAGCAGGGAAAGGTCTCCAGACCTGGGCAGGAAAAGAACCCAGAAATGTCACAGCATGAGGGTTTCAATGTGGGGGACACTCTCCAGTCCTGGGGCCAGTCCTTAGGGGTGTCCTGCCTCTGTGACTGACTGAGCAGCACGGGAAGGACAAGGCCTCCTGGGACCCCCAACCATCATCCCCTCTCGGCTGTTAACTGCTACTGAGGGCCCAGACGTGGTGTCCTGGCACCCGGTCCTCTTCATCCCTATCAGTGGCTACTCCCATGATGCACTTTGTTTTTCCAACCCAAACGTGAGTCTGCTCTGCTCTTCTCTCTCCTGGACACTGGTGTCAGTTCTCTATTGCTACGGCAACACATCAGCGTAGATTTAGTGGATTAAAACAGCACACATGTCCAGGTGCGGTGGCACACACCTGTAATCCCAGCCGCTCAGGAGGCCGAGGCAGGAGGATGGCAAGTTCAAAGTCAGCCTCAGCAATGTAGTGAGGCCCTGAGCAACTCAGTGAGACTCTGTCTCTAAATAAAATATAAAAAAGGGCTGGGGATGTGGCTGAGTGGTTATGTGCCCCAGGTTAGATCCCCACTACCAAAAACAGACAAAGAAACCAGCATACATAGATCTTCAACAGTTCAGTTCCATGCGTCTGAAAGTGTTGGCAGGGCCGTGCATCCCCTAGGAGTTCGAGGACAAAGTGCTTCCTGGCCATTTCCAGGGCCCAGAGACCACAGGGTCCCTGGCAGGGGCCCCTCCTCCAGGCAGAGCTCCTGGCTGAGGCTGTATCCGCTCGCACCCCTTGACCTTGCAATAGTCCTGTCCCCCCCTCCCTCTCTCCTGCCTCCTGCTTCTTTTAGAGACCCTGGGTCACGCTCCCTCTCTCCTCAGATAGCCTGCTCCGCTCATTTTAAGGTCATCCAATTGAAAACCTTGACCACTGCAGCCTGAGTTACCCTGACCCCACAATGGGTCACATCCATGCCCTCTGGGGACAATGGAGTGGGCCTTGGTGCAGGCAGCATTCCGCCACGCTCCAGTCGCACCCCCACGCCCTGCAGCTCCCTCCTGGTGGCGTCCTGGCTGGGCCTCGATTCCCACCTGGCTCTCCAGCCTCACCCTCCGCGTCCCTGCCCTGAGGCTCATATTTCAGGTGGCATGAATCCTGATGGCCCAGGTGGCCCTGGGTCTCAGCCCCTTTGGTCTCAGGCAGGCCTGGGTTTGGGTAAAAAGCCAGATGTTCCTCCCCTGTGTCCTAACCACCTGCCACACGAGCCCCAGGAACACAGGTCCCAGGTTCTCAGCCGTGGGCAGCTGGCCTCCCAGTGGGGCTCTGCACTCACCCACACTCGGTGGACACGCCTGCCCCTTCCAGGGTGGACGTCCACACCTCCTCTGGTCAGGTCCTCCTGCTCCAGGGAGGTGTGTCTGCAGCATCTGCCCTCTGGCAGGGCTGCTGGTCACACGAATCTGCTGCTAAACGCTGACCTTGGAGCCACCGTGTGACCTCTCCCCTCTTGGGCTGAGCTTCTCGGAGGCAGAGGGAGCCCAGCTTTGGGCACCACAAAGGGGTCCCACACAGAGCCCTGGCTCAGGGAGGTGGCTCCGATGTAACCCCGTCTTTTACAGGAAGATCTTTCAGCCCTGTTCCCTTCTCCTTGTGTGTGAAGAGAAGTGAGCATTCCGAGACACCACCGGGTAGGCCATGGGGTTCCTTTCATTTATCAGAAATAACAATATTTTAAGAATTTTTCTTATTTATTTTTTGGTACTGGGGATTGAACGCAGGGCACTTTACCACGGAGCCACGTCCCCGGGCCTTTTTATTCTTTTTGTTTGAGACAGGGTCTCACTAAGTTGCTTAGGTTCTCGTAAGTTGCTGAGACCGGCCTTGAAGTTGCCATCCTCTTGCCTCAGCCTCCCGAGCCTCTAGGATGACTGCGCCCAGGTTGGTTTATTTTTTTAAGTTTAGAACACAAATTTTAAAAAACTGTGTTTTGCCAGCCCTCAGGAATTAATTGATGAGGCAAGGGCCCTCCGTGGACAACTCCAGGGGACGGCGACAGAAGAACTTGGCCACGGGGAGCTGGACGGCCCCTGAGTCCACACGTGGATCCCAGCAACCCGGAGCTGCAGGCCCTCAGGTGAGACCCGTGGGCGCGCTGAGGCTCCCACCCAGCTGTGTTTGGGAAGGGTTCTTGGGAGCGTGGCGCCTGAGACTGCTCAGGGTTCACACCAGGAGGAGCAGACAGCCCTGGGGTGGCGTCTGCAGGACATGGCGTCTGCTGGGAGGAGCAGGCCTGAAGGGAGGCGGCTGGCCTGCTGCTCCAGGAGGCCAGGGAGCGGCAGCGGGACCAGGCCCTGCACCGTGCCTGGGTCCCCGCGCGACCCACGGAGCAGACGAGGTACTCGGAGCTGCAGAGGCCGGGGCGATGGGACGCGGGTGGCTCCTGTGTCAGGCGGGAAGAGGCGTCTGGTTACAAGTGAGATGGCCCGTCCTCGAAGAGATACAGGCAGAAGTTTAAGGGGTAAAATAACACGGTGTCCGATAGTCGAGAAAACGGGTGAAGAGGGAACAGGGGAGGCGAGCGTGGGACACAACCCTCCACTCGCAGGTGTGTTTAAACTCGGACATGATCAAGTTAAAAATATAGAAATGCTGGATTATAGATCCGAAGTGACGAAGTTCCCCAACGAAAAAGTCTCCCCTAATTATGCGGCGAACGCCTTATGAGTAAAAGGGGACAGGACACCTGAAAAGCTGGCCTCCCGCTCCCCGCTGCTGCCCGCCGCCCCCAGCTCACAGGTGCCAGGGTATGCAGGGGGCGGTTCGTCAAGGAACTGAAGACCCACTCCTGTCCTTTCCAGGTAGGGGCAAGCTTCCTGGCCCCTCTGTCCTCCACGGGCCTGCCAAGTCCCCCTTAGCGCAGTGGATATTCAATGCCGCCCCTCGGAGTGGCTGTCAGGCTGGGCACTGGGCATTGGCTGGTGACGACACCAGAGCTTGTGAATGAATGGAGGCGGCTAATAAAAGAGACCATGTTCTGCACCGAAATTGCTTCATGGTCCTCCTGGGCCTAGAGACTCTTTATCTACAGACGCCGAGTCTATAAATCCATATCTACCACGCCAGGCTCTTCAGTGAATGACTCGCCAGCTTCCCGCCGGAGCCCCAGGATTCTGAAAGACTCAGAGACCGTTCACAATCAAAGGGAAGGTTATTTCCCCATTGAGAGCTGGGCACACAGCAAAGTAGGGAGGTGGAGGTAAAAAATAAAAATCACTGCCGCTGGATCCGCCGTAGTTCAGACTCATGAATCTCTCAGTCTGTTTTCTGCATAAATAAAAGAACAGGGACACCAGTTTGCATCAGAACCTGTAATGGGCTATAAAATCCACAACAGAGCCAGGCATCTAATTTAGATTGTTCCTCAGTTTTGTGCCTCGCATCCTGCCTCGGCTCCCTCCTGCCTCCCCCACCAAGCTCGCCTCCCCCACACCCCTGCTCACCTCTCCAGCCTCCCCTTGTCTGTCCGTCCAGCATAACAAACACGGGACCATGGACAGGCTCCTGTGCTGTGGTGGAGGGCTCAGGACAGGTCGTGTGCTCAGTGCCGTGCCCTCCAGGTCTGTGGCACAGGAGAGCAGAACCTCCGTGACTGGGGTCAGGTTTGGAGGAGCTGGAGAGGTGGGCTCCACCCAGGTGGGTCTCTGGAAATCTGGGTGCTGGCACAGAACTGGGCGGAGTCTGTGCTTTCGATCCTGGTCTCCCCCTGACCTGCCCCTCACTGCCCCACAGTTTCCCTCTCTCAACCACTAGAGTGATGGATCAAGGGCTTGCGAGTTCCAGATCCAGCCGAGAGGAAACCCAGTAGGACTCAGGCCGCTCCGGCCCTTGCCTGCTCCCTCCGCCACACATCGGGAGCCTGGCCTGGTCCCCACCCACCGTGTTTGCTCTCCACCTGAATCTCAGTGTGGGCTTTAGGATACAGGCGTGGACCAGCCCAACCCTGGTCCTTGAGCCCCAAGGGCACAGGTCCTGAGAAGGGAGAGGGACAGGCGCTCAGCAGGTGCCTCTGTGAGCGGCCCAAGCACCTGCTGGGTCTTGGGAAGGATTAAAGGAGGCAGCACCACAGAGTGCCCCAGGCTGGGGAGCAGGGGATGCTGGGCAGGGGTGCCAGCCCCCAGGAGAAGGGACCACATCGGGTCCGGGAGAAACCATTCCAAAGAGGAAGAGTGACAGTGGGGAGGAGCTTGGTGTGTTCCGGAGCCAAGCAGGCGACAGGGAGCTGAGGATGAGACCGAGCGGCTGGGCCTGGGCCCGAGGGCTCTCAGGAGCCTTCCCGAGGAGGTGGGGAGGACCGAGGAGGTGGGGAGGACCCAGGGGCGCTAGCAGGGGGATCCCGCCACAGGACGCCCTCCCCAATGAAGAGACACGACATGCGGAGCTTCGTCCACAGAGACCCCCTCGGCCCCCTGGGCAGCCCCTCGGGTGGAGCCCCACAGCAGCAGGGCACCAGGCAGCCAGAGCAGACTGCGAAGATCCCAGATGGAAGTGACCTCAGGATCATAGCCCACAAAAGTAGGCCAGGGTTGTGTGCGCTGGGAAGAGAGGCGCTGCCGTGGTAAAGGACGTGGTGGGACCCGGAGGCAGCTCATCTCACAGCCACGCTGCAGCGACTGAGGTAGGACCAAGCCACGGCCATGGTGCCGGGAGGGCCCCCACACAGCTGGAGAGCGCGCTCGCACCAGGAGCCAAGGGGCCCAATCCCAGGGCACCGACGGAGCCCACCCCAGGGCACAACCGCTGCAGGACTCTGCCAGGACTCCACAGAGTCCACAGAAATGCTTCCAGGGTCGATCAGAAACTCTCTTACAACAAATGGAAAAGCCAAGTCCCAGCAAAGAGGCAGACGAGAATTACAGAACTGAAAACAGAAGAGAGATTCTTCAACACCCCGCTGGGTGGGCAAGATGGGGAGCCGGCAGGACGGGTGCACTCCGGGAGCCGGGGACACGTGACACAGCCCGGCCATCCCCAAGGACAGAGAGAAATGGGCTGAAGAAGACTGAAGGTGCTCCGGGCCTGCGGGAGAGCCCAGGAGGACACTCAGCTCAGCACACCGGGGAGGCGGGGCAGGAGGCGGGAGCCAGAGGACACCCCACCAGGTGACGAGGCGTGAGCACTAGCAGAGAGGTGGGCAGCCCCCAGGGAGGCTGGCCAGCTGTTCCTGCAGCCCCTGCTGCCCCAACCTTACAGAGGCCGTGAGCCTCCACCCCAAGTCCACTGGAGCGGTTCCTGGGCTTCAGGGTAAATTGGAAAGCTGGAAACTTTCACAGGATAAAAAGCTCTGGGTTACAGGGCTGGAAAAAGGTCTTCAAAGAGAACCATCCATCAGAGGGAAAGTGTATATGTGGACCTTATAAAATTGTTAGTTTTTTAATCTGCAAAAAATCACGGGAAAAAGACGAAAAGACAGGCTGCAGAACAGGAGGAAACATCTGTAGATCACGTGCCTGCCAAAGGACAGGCACCTAGAATGTGTGAATGATTCCAAAATTCAATAGCGAAAAATCCCAATTGTAAAATGGATGACGCTTAGAGACTTTTCGCTGTGGCAGATACACAGACGGCAAATACAAACACGAAGGAGCATTCGGTGTCCTTAGCATCTGAGGAACGCAAACGGAGGCCACAAGGAGATGTCGGCACACACCAATCACTTGGCAGAATTCAAGAGGAGGCCAGGCGCGGTGGGCACACCTGTGATCCCCGAGGTTGACGAAGGAGGATCAAAAGCTCAAGCCCAGCCTGGGAAACTTAGCAAACAACCCCAAAACCCCCCAAAACCTAACAAGACCAAGTGCTGGCAGGGGTGCACAGGACCTGGGCCACTCACCTGTTCCCCGGGGCACGTTGCCCTGCTACATAGAAAGCAATCTGGAACGTTCTTATCAAACTAAACATCCATGTGCATCCCAGGACGTTTTTCCTGCAAAGGGAAACTCTCACCCACGTGAAAACTTTTATAGGGCCATTCAAAGAGGCTCTGCTCCTGAGGGCCCCAGGAGAAGAACGCCCACTTCTCCCCGTGGTGACCAAGAGGAGTGTCCCCAGCACGAACTCCTTGACAGCAGCAGGGAAGTCTGTGGGGACCAGATTGCTCTGTGTCTTGGCTGCCGGGCCTTCACATGTGACAGTGCTGTGTAGAGTCACATGCACACACACACACACACACACGTGCGCACACACACGTGCACACACACACATGTGTGCACACACACATGCACAGGAGCAGGGGACACTGGAAACCTAACCAGACTGATGGATCGTGTTCACGTCGGTGTCCTGGTGATACTGAACTGTGGTTTTGCAGGATGCTGTCTTTAGTGGAAACTAGGTAAAAGGACACAAGACCTCCCTTCTACAACTGCACAGAAGCGGCAATGGCCTTGGCAAAGGATTCCTGCATCAGCAGGGGCTTGGGGAAACCTCCTACCGAACCCCTGGTTGTCCCTTCCAAATTCGCGCTGGAATTTGAATTTGCGGTGGTGGTGATCACGGCCAGTGGTGTTGCCGACGGCGGGCCTTTGAGAGGTGCCGTGCGGGATCCATGCGTGGGCAGCAGAAGGGGCTCCCTCTCCTGGGCCTGGATCAGCTGCGGGGAGAGCCAGCTGGCAGCCAGTGGTGCTGCCTCTCATGGTTTGCCTCCTGCTTGCTCCTGCTCACCCTTCCTCTTTCCACCCTGAGTTGAGGCCTCCTGAGGCCCTTGCTGGACTTCCCATCTCCAATCCTTGAGCCAAATAAACCTCTCTTCTTTTAAAAATTATCCGCTTTCAGGAATTTTGTTTTAGCAACAGAAAATGAGCTAAGACAGCCCATAAGACAACCCTCCTCGCCGAGTCACAGAGCCGAGCCACTGCCACAGCTGCAGGCTCTGCTCTGTCCCCTTAGCAGAGAGTCCTTCATCTCCTCCCCTCACGGGCAGCAGGCCCGCCACGCCGTCTCGCTTCCTAACACTGCTTCTCTTCCATCACAGCTGCTCCCATTGCTCCTGACACTGAGGAGGCCAAGGATGCAGGAACCTCTCTCCCTCTCTCCCTCTGCATCTTCAGACCCTAACAGAGGGACATGTTTATGATAAGTGCCAGTGGCTGCTTGTTGGATGACGGACAAGTGGCAACTGGGCATTGGTGCAGCGCCTGTATCATGATGGGCACTACACCAGGGACAGGGGAGGCCTGCGTCAGCCAGGAAGCTGGAGCCAAGAGTCCATGTGCAATGGAAGGACCCGTGGGGATGCTGGGGGAGCAAAAACTTCCTAGGACCAGGGAGACGCCAGAGTCAGAAGGTGGGTGGAGACAGGGTGGACGTCTTCCTGGGGAGATCAACACCCAGGTCAGTGCCCCCCGTGTAGGTCATTTATTGTCCCCTACATTTGGGGGTGATCTAAGCTAAAGAGTTCGTGTGACTCCTGGGATGCGTGGAAGAAGTAAATGCAGAGCAGACCTGGAGGATAAGAGCCCAAGTGAGGTCCCAGCGTCTCACCCAGATGAGCTCACGATTCAAAATTATAAAGCTTGGCCAGGAGAAGCGGAGTCCAGCTCGAGTGAAAGAATGTAGACGAGAGGAGGAGCCAGGTCCGAAATATCCATTCGGGTGAGATTCACACAGCTGAACAGACAAAGAACACAGCGTGCAAAGCAGAAAGCAACGAGCAGATTTGCAAAAGAACCAGATGAATATCTAGAGAAAAACCCCTTTCTCCCCCTCTCTTTCTCTCCCTCTCTCTCGCTCTGTCCCCCTCTCTTTCACACTCTCTCTCTCCCCCCCCCCCGCCCACACACAATCTAAAGTCTATTGGTCACATTGAGCAGCAGATTAAACACAGCTGAAAGACAATTAATAAACTGAAAGATAAAGTCAAGGAAATCAGTCAGGATGTGGCACAGAGAGCGATGCCTTTTTCTAAAACGTCTTCCTTTTGCATCCTCACGGTTGAATTGCAGTTTACATAGCTGCCAAGAGGCTTCTGGGTTGGTGGTTAGGGTAGCAGGGCACATTTGGTGTCCTGCACACTCTGTTCCGCTGCTTGATGGCCTTTGTTTACCAGTTGTTGACGAGTTATCAACAAGTGTGTATAAGTATGTGATGGTGGTGGCTGGGTGCCAGGGCGCACACCTGTATTCCCAGTGACTCAGGGGGTGGAGGCAGAGGATCACAAGTTCAAGGCCTGCCTCAGCAACTTAGCAAGGCCCTGAGTGACTTAGTGAGAACCCGACTCAAAATAGAAAATACAAAGGGCCGGGGATGTGGTTCAGTGGTTAAGCGTCCCTGGGTTCAGTTCGATCCCTGGTACCCACCCAACCTCTAGTACTGTACTGATGTCAAAATGGCAATGGACAAATGGAGAAATGGAGCAAGGAGGAGCTGGGAAGCAGCTCCCTCTGCACGTCGGTATGAAGAGTCGGCTCGGCAACTCCGCAGAAAAGGATGGACGACTGAATAGAGGCTGGCACCACAGGCTTCCCACAGGGAAGGGACAGACGGATGGCCGACTCACAGGGACCCGACACAGAGGTGCAAGACTGCCTCTATCCTATAGCAGTGCACCGGGACCCGCCTGCTCACCTCTCCACCCATCTGCCTGCATCAACAGCACCCCATCTGAATCAGCTCCTGCTGCGTGAAGGTGGCGGCTGGCAGGTTAACGAAGGTCGGGCGGCAGTGGGGTGGCCAGCTCTCATTTGCATTCCAACTTGAAGAGATCAAACCAAACACAGCAAAATATTGTGTTTCAAGGAAATCAAGCACCCGAGAGTCCACATTCACTACTGTCTCCGCTTTTGTCAGAGATACACACAGAGACACAGAGGAAATCTGTGTTGGAATAGCTAACTGTGGATTCTAGGGTGCAAATTGAGCCTGCTTCATCTCCAAGTCCAAAATCTGAAACTTCCGAGCACCACCATATTGCCCCCAGACAGAAAATCCCCTGCAGTGTATCACTGTCAAGAAGCAGGCTCATTAAAAACCTCGTATAAATTACCTTTGGGCTACGTGTGTGTGAAGCGCAAATGAACGCCGTGCTTAGGCTTGGCTCCCGGCCCAAAAGATGCTTCATTATGTATATGCAGATAGGCCGAAGATTGAAAAATCTGGACTCCGAAGCACTTCTGGTCCCAAGGATTTCAGATAAGGGACATGCAGCCTGTGCCTGTCCCCCTGGTGCCTTTGCCTGTGACTTGGTGTTTATCTCTTCTAGAGCAGTCTAAGTGAGCTGCCCGGGTTTCCCTAGTCGACCTCAGGGTGAGTAGCTCTTGCTAACAACTCAGGCTGACTGAATCCAGCGGGGCCCTTGGGGTCTGCAGGCTACCCTCTGCCTGCTGGGCACCCCTTCTTGATGGATGGTGGGCATTGAAAACCAGCCCGGGAGCTGGGGGACAGCCAGGCATCTGGAGCGGCTCTCCAGCAGAGCTGGCCCGCCTCCGGGGCTCTGCGCCATTTGCACCCGGGCCCTGGATGGCCGCTCCTCCCACCTGGCTCTCCTCGATCACCTCGGGCGGTGCTGGGTGGGAGCTGCGGGCACTTAGCACTTATTATTACCAGTTACTGCTGGAACTTAATGACACATAAATCTCAAATTATGAAGTCACTGCTCACCATATTCCTGGCTCAAATGATGCTCAGGATAAATCCCCTGGGAGCAGGAGGAGAGCTCTTCCCAGTGTCCAGGCTCCTGCTGGCCATCTAGGGAGAACGTGTCTTTGTGCGATAGCACATGATTTGAATGCTGGAGAACGTATTCATTTCTGAATAAATGAATGGATGAGGCAAGAAGACATCGGCGCAGACAGGCATTATTATTCATAGATTTACAGAAAATTGACTCAGAAATAATGCCTGGGCCTGAGGTTGAGATTCATGAATAACCGGAGAGAATCAGTCCCTTTTGTGCAGGGGATGCCATGGCAGGGACTGGCCAGAATGGGACCAGCACACCCATGACATGTGCCACCTTTCCTGCTTCAGGCTGTCTGTGTCTTCGGCACTATCCTGAGCTTGTCCCTGAGGGTCCCCTGCCCTCCCCAGCCCCCTGAGGCTTCCCATCTGTCGCCACTCTCTGCTCAGGACCTCAGCTGAGCCGCCTCCCCCTGCTGCAGACTTGGTTTCAGCCTTGCTCTGCCCCTGCGGCTTCTCTGTCCCCTCCCCACTCCTCCTGGCCAGGATCGGACTTCAGGACCTCTGACCCCCTCCTCCCAGCCTGTGCACCCTGGGCAGATGTTCCCAGAACCTTCACAGCATCCCTGCAGGCCAGGGCACCTGCCCTCCTTCCTCACGCTCCGACACCCTCACCAGCCCACCAGCTGCCCCTCTGCCCCGGTGCCTTGCCCCTTGCAGGCTTGGCAGTTAGGCTGCCACCCCTTCTGTTCTTCATCCGAGGTGGCACAGCTGGCCCGAGGAGGTGGAGGTGATGGAGAGGGGCGGGTGGGTGCAGATGCTGCGCTGGCACTGCATCCTGAACCCCAGGGAGCAGCGCCCTGGCCGAGCTCAGTCCTGCCTGTCCTGTGAACTGAGGGTCTCTCATGCCTTTGCCAGATGGCTTCTGAGCCGGGGTCTGGCCTCCTAGGTAGGAGGCCCATCCTGCCTGGTGTCAGGATGAGTCCGCTTGGTTCCTGCGGCCCTGTCGTGGGTTCCCAGTGCTGGCCGGTCCCAAGCCACTGGCTCTGTCCCGCGTTTTAGTTCTGCATCCCCCTGCCAGACACCGCCTTCGCTCTCCCTGTTAGGAAGACCCGAGCGCAGTGGTTACGGCATGGGCCAGATTCCACCCGGCACCACTGCAGCGGGGGAGAGAGACTTCAGGGTGGAACTGCTCAGTTCTGAACCCCGCAGGCGCAGCAGGGTATGCAGCCCAGGGGCAGACTGGGCTGTGAACGGGGCAACTCTCACCAAGGTGACCACAGCACCTTGCTAAGGCGAGTGGACGTCAGCGGGGGCTGGTGGGAGGTGGGAATTCTCTCAGACCTCCAGGATGACCAGGTTCCCACCTGAGGCCTTCAGCCTCAACCAACCTGCAGGAGCTTCATTCTCACTGGGCAATGCAGGAGGAGCACGAGGCCAAGGCCAAGGCCAGGCTGAGAAGAGACACGGAGGAGCCTCGCTAGGGTTTGCTCCGGGAGCCTCTGGCTGCCCACTGCAGCCAGCATTTCCTCTCTTCTTGAACCAGAAGCCCTGCTGTGCTCTGTGTGGTGCAGCCTGCCTACGCGTGTCTCCTTGCTCCCGGGACTGTGACCTGCCTACGCCTGTCTCCTCGCTCCCGGGACTGTGACCTGTGGCCTCTCTGTGGGGCCTGCTTGTGTCCTGGGGCTTTTTGGTGACCTCTCCACCAGACAGCATCTGTGAGCACCCCTGATTTCCCTCTGGGTCCCTTCTTCACAATCAGCAGCAGATCTTAACGCCCACCCAAGCCAAGCATGGAGCTGCGGGGACCTGCTTCCTAGCTCTAGTCATCCATTAGCCCTGGTGACCCACTATGTGCAGTCCTTCGTCCCTCCCCTCCTGGGCGCCAGCTCTGTCCCCATCCTTCCCACCTCTGGGCGCTGGCTCATGACCCCAACCTTGGCTGGGCAGGTCCTGTCCTTCCCTGATGTTGTCAGACACGGGCAGCAGTTTCTTCTCTCTCCTCGTGCAGATGAGGACAGTTTGGTGTCCCCCAGCACCTCTCCCAGGTCCCGGCTGGCTCTCCTGGTTCCTGGTACACCTCATTCCATCACCCGCAGACATGGGAGGCTGTGGCTCAGGGATAGCCACATCCCTGGCCCGTCCCTAGTCTGGGTCACTTCTCTCCAAAGTGTGGCCCATGCAGAGGCGAGGTGGAAGGACAGGCGTCTGCAAAACAGGCTCTTGCCGTGAAGTCGGCTTGTGTCTGCCTTGGTCCCAGTCAGAGCTGTCGCTCCCTGCCTGCTACCCTCCAGCCCACAGTCCCACGGAAAACACTCCCAGGCAAACCTCCAGCCCCTTCCCCTGCCACTCACTGCCCACCCCTCGGGACACCTGGTGCTGTCCCCATGTATTTGAATCGAACCTTCTTTATCTCCAGACTGTTCAGAGTCCCAAGGCCTCGTGTGTAGCTTTCTATGACATTGATGACAAGCTCCCAGGAGAGTGAGAAGCTCTGGCCTTCACACATGGCCATGGGACAGGAGCAGGCAGGATCAGGAAGGTGGCTCCTGAGTGCGGATGCAAGTCCTGTTCCCTCCCCAAAAGTGAAGGGACAGATTAGCGAACCCTGCTCTGGGGCATGGGGTTCTCTTGCTCTGACTCCCAGGGACCCCCAGGCAGGCCCTGCTCACCTGCAAAGCTGTGACTTCCAAGAGCTTTGATATGCGTCTTCCTATCTCGACTCCTTGTTGACATCTTGCTGGGCGGCCCTCCAGGGCCACCGTCATCCCCATGTGATGGATGAGGAGGCAGGGACGATTGCCTGAGGCTAGCAGCCCTGGGTGGGGCCAGGCCTCTGGCCACCTCCTGCCTGCTACTTTGTTCTCCTTTAAGTTGCTCCTTTGCAGAGAATCCACGGCAGTCCCTGTGGGGACACACTGCTATCCCAGGCAGCGATCCTAGAGGGAGGCCTGAGAGGCAGGAGGAGAGGGTATTGGCCTCTGGAGCCTCGAGTAAGGATGGGCGATAAGACCAGCAGCCCCAGGGTGAAGGAGAAGAGGCTCCTGGGGGCCTGGTGCGGGGCCGTGGCAGAGACCCCTCGTGGGCGAGCATGGGCTGGGAGCCCGTCTCTCCTGACCTCAAGCAGGCAGCACGCCAGTGGGGCTTCTGGAGACCTGCAGGGCAGGAGCAAGGGAGCGCAGGGGCCAGGTCTGCTGGCCACACCTGCGGTCATCAGCACACGCTACGGTCAGCGCCAGGAAGAGGACCCCTGAGTGTGCCTGTGGCCAGTGTCTCCCTCCCATGCCTTCCAGTTTCCTAGAGTTCTGTTCTGCTAAGTTGTGGGAGAAAGGGGATTCGTGATTTATTGGAGAAGGTTTCCTGAAAAGCCTTCCCCACGGGTAACCAGGAGCTGACCTATTGGGAAGATGGATGGACTACCCCTGTCATAAAGATTCCTAGGTGACATTTTTGTGAGAGTTACTTTCAGGGGGGTCATTGCTGCTAAATTGCAACTGCAAACTCTTGCTGGTTCCTGGCTGCAGAAGATCCAGCCCAGGGCCACACACGATGGAGACTTTCATTTCCCCAGGTCCCTGTGACACAGACATGTCCATCTGAACTCCCAGACAAGTAAGTGGCCCAGTGTCCTGGGCAGGAGGCCGGGACACCTGGAGGCCTCGGGGATGAAGCTAGCCAGTGCAGGCCTCTCCCGGGCCGCAGGACACTCTCATCATTTAGAACTATTGTAGCTGTTACAGACTTTGATCCTGTGTCACTTCTATGTGTACATAATGAAAACAGAAGCGAGATAAATCCAGTAATATATTTGTGTTAGTTTCCTATCGATGTTTTAACCAATTATCAGCAACTCAGTGGCTTAAAACAACACAGACCTATTATTTCATTGCTCTGTAGGTGAGATGTCTGACATGGGTCTCCCCGGGCTAAAACCAAGGTATGGGCAGGGCCCATAGACCCCAGGGATCTACTTCCTGACCTCTTTCAGCCTCTGGGTCCCTGGTTTGTGGCTCCCTGCTCCTTCCTGAAAGCCAGCAGCTGCACAGCCTGGAGTGATTGATCTCCTGCCTCGCTCTCCACATCTCAAGACTGTTCTGAAGGCGCCGGGCCACCTGAATTGTCTGGAGCCTGCTCCCTGTGCCAGGTGCCACCTGGACAGCCCAGGCACACTCCGTCCCGAGGTTAGATGACTGGCAGCTTCAGTTCACCACGACCTCAGGGCCTCTCTGCAGGTGGCACAATATACAGCCCCTGGGGACCTGGACATGAGTGTCTTCCAAGGCCACTGTCCTGCCTGTCAATCACACAATTAAAAAGAAAATATATTTATATATAAATATATAAATCACATACATTATAAATATATAAGATAATGTTGCACATATTGTTATACGTGGTACATGTGTAATATGTTCTCTTGTTCACAGAACATCATCCTCCATGCCATCTGGAGCACCCGGTCCCTTCTCCTGAGGGTGTGCCCACCTGAGAGCCTGGGTTTTTCTGCCAGGCACTGCCCCCTGTTCCGTGAGCTCTGGGGCGCATGCCCAGGCAGTGGCCTGTGTTACGACTACCGTCTGACTCACAGGAATAATCAGGGATGACAAACGACACCCTCATTTCTCTCCTGTGGTACTGGGATGGAACCTGAGGGTGCTGGACCACTGAGCTGCATCCCAGCTTTTTAAATTTTGAGACAGGGTCTCACTAAGTTGCTGAGGCTGCCCTTGAACTTGCCGCACTCCTGCCTTGGCCTCCTGGGTAGCTGGATTACGGGAGGACACCATCACACTCAGCTAGCACAGCCACATTTCAGAGGCACTAAAATGTGAAAAAAGACCCACACCAGAGTCAGCTGAGTGCACAGTTCTTTACTTGACAGACCGACTCTCCAGGGGACCCGACACTTGGCTGCATTGGGTTACGACGTGCACAATGAGGACAAAGCCACTTTCTGTGTGGCTCAAGGCTGCATCCCAGGACCTGGAGGACATCAGGGTCAGGGGGGTGCTCAGGAAGCCTTTGCTGCGTGGATGGATGGATGGATGGATGAGCCGTGGAGAGGGATGGGCTCCTTCGATGAGACCTCAGGATCGCTGCGTGCTTTTCAGCTGAGCACTATGGAGAGCCACCCAGCTGTTAAGGGACGCAGTGCTGCATGCCACAAGCCATCTGCGTGAAGGGGCCCTTGCAAACGTGGAGCTCTCTTCTCCTGACTCCAGGATGGCCGGGTGGGGGTCCTGAGGCCGAGGGTGGTTCCAGCCCGACACACAGGACGCACACGCAGGGAGAAGCTTTCAGCTGACAGGTTGGTGACATGCAAGCTTGGCTGCCACCACAGAGAGGTGGCGGTTGTCAGGCATCCAGTAGGAAGGACACAGATGATCTCTTTCCTGCCTGGAACTCCTGGCTTGTATGAACTTGGGAACAAAGACCCTCAATGCCACCATGGGGAAAGATTGAGAAACACGGAGTTTCAGGCAGCCAGGACTCTGGGGAAGGAGGCTGAAGAAACACGGAGCCATCAGACTCAGCGCCTCCTGGGCTGCAGAGCCTTCCACCCGCATGGAGAAGGTGGCCTCCTGCTGCAGGCAGGTGCCGCGTGGGACGTCTGAGCGTCGGTACCACAGTCAGCTCGAGTCAGGGCTGAGGTGACCTTGGAGAGAGGACGTGTGACCCACGGAATCACAGTGGTGGGAAGACGTCTGAAGACGCGCAGGGCTCTGTACAGGCAGTGAGGGGAGGCGACGCCCGAGGAGGATCTGCACGTCAGCTCAGCGCCGCGCCCGGCCGCACTCCCTGTGCCCGGCCCTCCGCCGCGATCCCTGCGCGCCTTCCCTGAGCAGCGCAATGACATTAATTAACCAAACCAAACTCTGCCGTGCCCGAAGGCCCCGGTCTGCGAGGGTGCAGAGGCCCGTCCCTCTCGGGCCTCAGGCTTGTTAGGCTGAGGCTCGGGGAGTCCTCTGTGGGCTGTGTGCCGGGAGACGCCCGTCGTTTGCAGGCGGGGAGGGGCGCCCAGATCTGCTGATGGAGAAGGTGGTCCATTCTTACGACAGTGGAGGAGATGCCCTTCCTGGACAGAGGCCACTTGGGCCCTGGGGAGACAGTCACGTTGAGTAAATTTACCAGCTCATCCTAATTCACAGCCCGGGCTCTGGGCGGGGAGTCCTGGAAGGTGACCAGAAATGAACCTGAAGCGAAGCGTAGACCGAGTTCCAGGACGACATGTTAAGGGCAGCTTCTTTTATTTTTAGAATTTCATTTTGGAGCCCCAAACCAAAACACCAGTGGAGGAAATCGCTCGCATTTCCAAGAGGGTGGTGACCTTCAAAGTTCTCTTTCCAGGGGGAAGAAATTTAATTTAATCTTGTCTTCACATATTTGTCCATGTTAGATTACATTAAATGAGTTATTTTTAATCATTGTTCATAAATCACAGCAAGGGTACGCCCTGAGGCACAAAACATTTGCATAAAAATATTAATTGCCACTATCTCTCCTTGTGGGTTCATAGGAAATTAGATGAATGTGCGGGCAGGAAATGGGGCCGTGGGGTATACACAGAGGACACGGTGAGGACGGGGAAGGACCGCCCTGCTCAGGGCCCCCGCAGCCCTCCTGCAGTTCCCAAAGCGCACTCAGAGCGGCAGTATCCTCCTCAGACGCCTCCTCCTCCCTGAGGCCCACCAGGATTCCCCAGCTGAGAGCTTCCTCCACCCTGGTCATCTCTGAGCTGTGGCCAAGCCTCTCCAAGGAAACACATAATGTACTCCTCACTCAGGCACCTGTGCTCCGGTCCCTGAGGACCCTGTGCCCCTGCTCATCTCGCACGTGGCTCCTGCCTGCAGATGGACCCTCAGCTGAGTGCAGGAGGAAGCCCCCACTCCTGCCCAGGCGTCCCTCCTGGTGAATGCGGAATCACTGCATGCTGTGAAAACACGCCCCCAAAACAACCTCTCTGATCCTTGAGCTGCTCTCTCCTTTTCCACCCCTGACCTCTGACCCTCCCCACTCCATGCCACGCCCCCCACTCTGCTCTGAGCTTCTGCAGCCGGCAGGCGGGTGGGTGTGCTCGGCAGCCATAGAAGCCCCGCTCATCCTGGGGAGCGCCTCTGCTCACACTAGGGGCCAGAGCCACGCCCTCGCCTCCTCCCTGGCCACGCCCTCGCCTCCTCCCTGGCCACGCCCCTGCCTCCTCCCTGGCCTTCACTGCACCGGGTGCCCCCCTCCTTCAGCGTGCTTGGGTCATGACTTTGCACAGGTCAGGCCTCCAGGCCCCTTGCCAGGACCACCTGCCAAGGCGCAGGACTCTCCTCTCCTGCCCCTCGCGGCCTCTCTGCGGCCTCCTTCACCCAGCACGCCACGCGCACCTTGCCAGCTCTTCCTGCCTGACGCTGGGGCACGCGGTGCCTTAGCCAGCTTGCCTCAGCCACCCCCCTGTCCCCAGCAGCACCAGCACCACTTTGTGCCAAGGACTCTGCCAGTCAGTGGATCAGAAGAACACAGGAGCAGATGTCACCGCACAGGGACAGGGGCCTCCTGGGGCTGGAGCCTCCAGGAAGGCCAAGCAGGCCCCGTCATCCCCCGCAGGTGCTGGAAGGGAGCTGTTGCCCAGGAGTGGAGGGTTAAGAAGCTGCTGCGATGTTGGGGAGGCAGGAGCTCCAGGGGCCAGGGTCCCTGTGCCTGCTCCTGGCCCTGGACTTGCCCCTCCGTATGGGGCTAGGACCTTGTGGTCAGGGTGGGTGCAGCACAGTCTGCTGGGGCCTGGGCTCAGAAAGAAAGGGGCACGGTGGGTGGAATCCATGGCACCCCTTGTCAGCCCTGTTCACTAAGGCGGGAGTCTCCCTGGCTGAGCCCGCTGGGCCCAGGACCTGCCGCTACTCCAAACAGAAGGCAGGGCATGGTGGCCAAGTCTGCAGTCCATCGTTCACATTCCCTGCTGGCTGACCAGGACTGGTCCCCACAGCAGAGCCCTGGCGCCATGCCCCCCATGCCCCTGTGCAGAGGAAATCCGTCCAGGATGCAGAGCTGGTCGGGGAGGAGGCAAGGAGGCAGGCGGGGGTGGCCCGAGCACTCACCCGCACCGTCCTGAAATGGGAGCCTGGAGGGACGGCACGGTCACGCTCGCCAGGGGCCCCCAGCACGGCACCGCGTCGCCCTCGGTGGCCCTGCGGAGCTGGCCGGGCTCTCCCTCTCCTCGGTTCTGCCTCCATCAGGTGTGAGCACGGCCGCTCGTCCCTTCCTCCATTTCCTTTACTCACCTCCTCCAGGGAGAGCCCCAGCTCCGGGGCACAGCATCCGTGCTGCCACCAGGTTGCCAGCGTGGAGACAGAGGCGCCTTCCAGACACGAGCGCTCTCGTCTATTCAGTCCCAGGAGGCAGCTGGGCATCGTGAGCAAGACTGACCAAGGGTTCAACGACCAACTCCGACTCCACAGCCTCGAGGTCTCCTTTAGGAACAGGCGGGGCTGAGCTCCACAGGGGCCTCCTCCTCCTCCTCTGGCCTTCTGCTTCCTCTGTCCATTCCTCATGGTCCTCCGGCCCTGTCCTGCCATCTGCCAGGCACAGCCTCAAACCCCGTGGCTGGAGGTGAAGAGGGACAGGCTGCCTCTCTGCCCTGAGCCAGGCTTCCAGGGGCCTTGGAGCTGGGTGACCCCACCACCAACTCTCCCTGTTTGGAGGAGGCACGGAATGGGCTCTGGAGTCACTACCAGCCTCACCGCCTTACCTTAAGTGCTCCTTGCCAGTGTTCCCATTAGTCCATTGGACCATTGGAGGGCGACTGCTTCGCGTAGGGCTTCCTGACCAGGCCAGCAGGGGCTCAAGTCCCTGGGTGCAGCCAGGGCTGGCCTCTGACCCTGTGCAGCCCAGACTTCCTGGAGCACTCAGCCCTTCTGAGATGGGCAGGTGCTGCCCCACCTGGGCCTGCAGAGGCCCGGCTGCTCTTCCAGGCTCAGGGCAGGAGAAGCAGAGGGCTGGGTGGACGGAGGTGGTTCCCAACCGAGGCTGGGGTGTCTAGCCAAGGGCTCTGACCTCCAGTCTGAAGATCAGCCGATTCTGTGCAGGAAGGAAGCCGCTGAGTCCTGCGGGCTTCCCCACTGGGCCTGGAGCCGGGCAGGGTCTTGTCTCTGGTCACCAGGTGGGGCCACCCTAGACTGGCTGAGCACAGAGGCGCCTTGTCCTGCGGCTCTGAGTGCTGTTCCGCATTGGAGGGATGTTTTCGGAAGCCTGAGGCAGCGGCTCTTTAGAGGAAAGGAGTCGTGCCTGGAAATGAGGTGGAGCCCAGCCCAGGTCCTGGCTGAAAACGGTGGCAGCTCGGTGGCCTTAGACACCACCTCCCTTTCCGCACCTCCGGAGGCTCAGGTGTAGCCTCGAGATGCGGGCGGGCTGGGGCCGTGTGCAGAGCTCCCTCAGTCGCTGAAACGCTCGGACCGGCTGGACGGCTGGAAGGAATGTTTTCTGGGCTCTTTTGATCCCGACAAGGTAACACCTGAAATAACACCACAGCAATGAACTTGGCAGGGGCAGAGATGGCAAGGGGACGGGGGACTGCCTTTGAATAGTCTGAGAAAATGAAAGGCCACTGCGCCTCCTGCGCCACTAAGGACCCCGGATCAAAGGTCCCGGCTGGACCCACAGTGCCGCCCTCGGGGGACATCGTTACCAGGGATGCAGTCATTTGTTAGCTGCAGTTCTGGGCTGTTCACACACAACGGCTTTATTGGATATCTTTCCTCTTGTGCCAGGAAATGGCTTTTGTTTTGCCGGGCCGAGCAACAAACCCTTGCGAGCAAGCAGCCCTCACGCTAATTAACCCCTCTCATCCAGGGAGTCCGAGCGCATTCGGGGGCCAGGGGCGCGCAGTGATATTTAGAACCCGGGAAAGCGGCTCGGCGCTGCAGTCGGCCCGCGCACGAGGCTGGCCTCTAATTGATGCTCTGGTGGGTGTGACTCCTGGTGGGCCATGCACAGGCGCTAATTAAGCGTGCGCGCGCTGCCCCCAGGTCGCTGCTGTCCTTCCCCTCCCACTTCCTTCGTGTTAGACGTTATTACATTTGTGATGATTCAAATAGATTTTCTGCAGGCATTGAATTTCTAGTAAACAGACCCAAATTAACAGCTATTTATGACATTTCACTCCAGGGATCAAATCCAAAGCACTCATTTCCTATATAAATATCTGTTCTCTGCTTTTAACGCACGGGTATTTTTGTTGTTGTTGTTGAAGGCAAAATGAGACATGGACCTCCCTCCCCAGCCTCCCTCATCATGTGCGCTGTCCCTCCGATCAGGACAGCGTGATTACCCTTGGAAGTGGAGGCGGGAGCGTGTTAATTTCCCCTAATTCGGGAAACGAGCCCGGCGCTGGGAAACCTCCCCCAGGCTGGCTCCGCAGGATCGGCTGCACCTTGATGAGCGCAATCAGCCCGCGCTGCGCCGCGCCAGGCAGCCGGGGCCTCCCGGAACTGATTCGGGAAGACGGTTTTCATTATTCTTGGTCCTGCGTGGGTGATGACGGAGCCCAGGCGGCCACGGGTGACCTTGATGGGGACAGCGGAACACTTAGCACTAATGAAGATGGCTTCGCGGCCGAGGATGGACGGGCTGACGCAGGGACGCGCGGCTGTGAGCACAGGCAGGGCGCCGCCTGTGGAGGGGACGTCCAGGGTCCTGGCTGGCAGAGCTGGACGTCCATGGGCTTGGGAACCAGCACCTGAACGCCAGTAAATTTCGAGGCATCACAGAAGACAGGTCTGTGGGTGTCTGTCCTGAGGGGGGTCCCCAGCTCCCGGCTGGTCGTCAGCCTTCCTCCAGCGCAAGTCCTCCAGGGGACAGCGGCTGCCCAGGCTGCAGGTGCCAGGAGGGCTGGGAAATGGCTCTGGCTCAACTCTAACAGGAGTCATTTAGCCCTTCTCCTCCCCAGGGCCTCACGACAGTGACAACGATGGGGACTGTCACCACAGAGAGCCGCCAGGCCACACCCTTCTGGAAGCAGGAACAAAGGCCAAGAGAAAGATCCCTGTCCAGAGAGCACGTGGCCAGCAAGGGCCACGCCTCTGGCCAGGCTGGAGGACACCAGGACAATAGAGCTGGGGAGGCTCTGGGACCAGGGTGGCACAAACTCTGTCACCAGAAGAGGTGGGGAGACTCTGAGGGAATTTGGAAGCAAGAGTTGGAGAACAGACCCCTGCAGAAGGAAGAGGAGAAAGGAGACCAGTGGTGGGCGTCAAGTGTCCTGTGGTAAGTTCCAGTGACCATGTGGGTGTGGCGCTGAGGTTTGGAGAGCTGTCTGCCAGAGGCTCAGGTGCTGCAGCCTGGGACCTCGGTGTGGCAGTGTGGAGATGCAGGGCCTGCAGAGGTGGCAAGAGGAAGGCAGTCAGGTCCTGGGGGACCACCTGCATGCTTGGATGAATGCAGTCTCACAGGAGTGGATCAGGCTCCAGACTGACTCGGAGAGTGGGTTGTTGTAAGTCAGCCTGGGGCCTCCGCGGAATCCTTCCACCACGCATGCCCCCACTGATGTGAAGCTATCTGCAGTGAGACCCTCACCAGAGCCCAGCCAAAGCTGGGCCATGACTTTGGACCTCCAGAACTTCAGAACTCCAGCTAACCAAACCTCTTTTCTTTACAAAGTATCCAGTCTTGGGTATTTTGTTATGGTAGTGCAAATGGGGTGAATTAGCAAAGAAATAATTCAGCAAAATTGTCCAGTTCAGATGGTCATAAAACTCCAAACTGACCCTGCTTTCCCCTTAAGCTACTACCTCATTTCTTTAGTCTCTTTGCAGCAAAGTCCTGTTTCCCATGTCCAGTTCTCTCCTGAACCGACCTCAGTTCTGCACCTGATCTCCTGTGAGCTCCACATTGCTAATGCCCTGGGCCAAACCCCAGGCTATTGATCGGTTCCCTCGAAGCCCTGGTGCCCCTGCAGGGCCTTCTGCCATCCTCCATGACCTCCTTTTTTGGCCCCTCCGTCCTTGAGCTTTGACCGGCACTGTCCTGATAAGGGAAGTTCTCCCGGTGTCTCCCCCCTGTCTTGAATGGGTTCACTCAGTTCCAGGTCCTGAGGGCCACCTGCATTTTGAAAACAAGCCGTCTCTGCGCCGATCATTCTCCCTGACCCCAGACACCACCCCTGCCGGGACTGGCGTGCGTGTTCTCCACACGTCTGTCATCTGGAGCTCACACGTGTGACGCTGGACTCCTCCCTGGGCGCCCAGCTCCTTGTAGCTCCAGGAGCTGGAGATCTGCGATCCTGCCAAACTCCTCCCCTCGCTCCACCTCCAACCAACAGGACCTCCCACGGCTCGGCTTCGCGGTCTATCTGGCCCTGACCATCGCTCTGCCCCGCTCCTCGCTGAAAGGTTCCCAGCTTCCTCGCTGCCTGCACTGGGGTGGCCACCCCACAGGTCTTCCTGCTTCGACCCTGGCCTCTCCCCACGGAGGCTGCCCCTCACCTGAGTGACCCTAGCTTGACTCATTGGCCCTGTCCTGCTAAGCCCCTGCACGCGCTCCTCTTTGGGTCAGTGTAGAAGCCAACGCTCCCTCACCCCATGAGCCCCAGGCCCCGGATCCTGCCGACCTTCCTCCCGCCGCCCTCCCTGGCTCCCAGCTGCTCCTGCCCGCTGGCTTCCTAAGGCCCGATGCATCTCACGTACCAGAGCCCGCCACGGACCGAAACACCCGCTGCCGGAATTCATGCCCCGAAGCCTGGCCCCTGGGGGTGATGGTACCAGGGGGGCTTTGGGGTGAGCAGCATAGATGAGCTCACGCTGTGGAGCCGCATGATGGGGTGGTCTCGTGAGGGCCGAGGAGAACTTACCCTCCCTCCTCCAGGTGCAAGGACTCCGTGAGACGTGGCTGCAGGCCAGGAAGCGGCCCAAACAATCCCGAGCGAGCCCGGCCGCGGGACTCCGCCACCAGGCACAGCCGCTGGGTCTGTGGGACTAGGTGGTCAGCACCAGGGTAGGGCCTCCGGGGCTCTGGCTCCCTGGAACCCGCCCCCTGGGCCCCGCCCCCAGCCCCTGGGCTCACATGGCAGCCCCCGCCCCGTCGGGTATTGACGGTGGCTTCTCCTTGGCAGAAGACGTCACCTTTAACCTTCAGGGTCATTTCCTTGTGCATCACACGCATCCTCTGGAGGCAAGATGCTGGCCTCCCAGAGCCCAGGAAGTGCTTGGTGCCAGGCAGAAGGCAGAGAGGCTCCTGTTGAACCAGTGAGGGTCCTTTAGATGCCCCTGGGCAAGGGGTTAGCAAGGACCAAGCCAGCCCCCTGGTTTGTAAATTTCAGTGGGGAAGGCAGAAGACCATTTTGAGGGCTGAGAGATCAGATCATTTAGATGGTTGGGGATTTAAATGGAGCCAAACTTACCAACAGTCAGGCTGAAAACCAGAAGAATTTCATTTTAATGCCTTCAATTTCTAGGGAAAAATGTTCTCACCTAGCAGTTTATCTTCAGCCCGACTCTGGCCTGGTGTGAGGCGGACGGCCGTGCAGGGGCTGGAAGCGGCACCCTCTCTGGAGGAAGACCCTCAAGGCAGGACTGATGAGAAGAGGGGCACCTGGGGGGTGTCCAGCTTCTGCGCGTGGGGGCGTCAGGGGGATGCAAGCCACTTATGTAAGACACAGCGAGCCCCGGGGGAAGGAGCCCAGGTCGGGGGAAAGGGGTCATGTGCATCACCTATTCCAGGCGTAAGTGCTATGTGCACATTTATGATGGTATGAATATGGGATGTTTATTTGCCACAAATAAGGTATGCGTATGTCAGGAGAGAGGGGGAGAGAGAGAGAGAGAGAGGAAGACAGAGGGGGAGAGAAGGAGAGGGGGAGGGAGAGAGGGAGAGGGAGAGAGGGAGAGGGGAGAGAGGGAGAGGGGAGAGAGAGGGAGAAAGGGAAAGAAGGGGAGGGGGAGAGGGAGAGGGGAGAGAGGGGGAGGGAGAGGGGGGAGGGAGGGGAGAGGGGAGAGAGAGGGGGAGGGAGAGAGGGAGAGGGGAGAGAGAGGGAGAAAGGGAAAAAAGGGGAGGGGGAGAGGGAGAGGGGAGAGAGAAGGGGAGGGAGAGACGGAAAGAGGGGGAAGGGGAGAGGGAGGGGGGAGAGAGGGGGAGGGAGGGGGAGCAGAAAGAGAGGGAGAGAGGGAGGGGGAGGGAGGAGAGAGAGGGAGAGAGAGAGAGGGGGAGAAAGAGGGAGAGGGGGAGAGAGGGAGGAAGAGTAGTGACAGAGAGTGGGGAGAGAAGAAGAGAGAGGGGGAGAGGGGCAGAGACAGAGAGAGAGGGAGAGGGAAAGAGGGAGGGAAGAGAGAGGGAGAGGGAGAGAGGGGGAGAGAGGGAGGGAAGGAGGGAGAGAGAGAGGGAGCAAGAAGACGCTCAGGTTAAGCTTGTGCATAAAGCTTGCCTTTTTGAAGGGTTCACAGCTGGAGGACCCGCTTCCTCCTGGGGGGGGGGGGGCGCTGCTTCCCTGTTGTCTGAAGCCCTGGTGGTCTGCTGCCCCTCCTGCGCTCACTCTCACCAGCCTCTTCCCAGCCTCACCATCCTCTTTCCAGCCTCTACATCGGAGTCAGAGTCAGGCTAACTGCTTCAGAGTCACGCTTCCCCTTCAGAGTCAGGCTAACCACTTTCCTGACCCCCACAGAAAGGTCAGCTCAAGGTCAGCTCCCTCTCTCTTGCTCACTCTCTTCCTTAAACTCTTCACTTTTGCTGTGTATCTGCGTTTTTCAGGTACAATTATAATTATGGGGCTGTGTCTTATCCAAATCCCTGGTAACAAGTGAGTCTAGCGTACCTCTGCAGAGAGACTCGGTGCCCCAAATTCAGAGGTTAGAGACTTAGTCCTACATGCCATGGGGTCGGGAGGCGGGGCCTTTGGGGGGTGTGTGGGTCAGGGGGGCTCCCCCACATCAACGGGCTCATGTCACCACAGAGAAGCTTGATGAACGGACTTTGTTGCTGTCTTTCCTTGGACTCTTCCACCTGAGCATTCAGGACCCTTCCCTCTGGAGGCCACAGCATCAGGGCGCCATCTTGGAAGCAGAGATCAGTCCTCTCTAGCCACCAATCCAAAGCCTCATTGGCCTTGAGCTTCCCGGCCTCCACAATTGTAAGAGAATGAATTTCAGTCCTTTATACATTACTCAGTCTGTGGCATGTCTGTTACGCAGTACAAAATAATTTCGGTGTTTGATAATTCATTTATTTGATTTGTTGGTAATTGAGAGAAAAGTGCTAAGACTCATACTATGATTTTATACATCTTGATTTCTCCCTGTAGTTTTGATTTCCTTGCTGTATGCATTTTACATATATTTTATTAAGTGCAAATGACTTAAATAATTATATCATTCTCAAAAATTGTCTTTTATCATTTTGTGTCAACTTTTTATGCATAATCACCCGGGTGTCCTAGGCATACTTTACGCATTTAATAGAGTCCACTCATCTTCCCTGAGCTGGTACTGCCTGGTGTATCTTTTCAGCTGCATAACAAACACCCTTCAACTCCACAGCTTTCAAACAACCACCCCTGCTGTCCCAGGATTCCTTTGGGTTGGGGTCTGGATGTGGCACAGCCGAGGGCCTCGGCTCGGGTGTCTCACCGGACTGCTCTCCGAGCATTGGCCACGGCGTGGTCTCGTGGTGAGATGGGCTGAGTGGCCTTGCTCCGAGCTCACGGGGTGTTTGTCAGCAGGACTGACTGCGGGTCTGGTGGGCTGTTCGCCAGAGCCTTCTCTGGGTTCATGGAAACACGGGTTTCTCCATAGAAGGTTCAAACGTGGCACCGGCTTCCTTAGCGCGAGCGGTCAGGGAGCGGGAAGACAGCAGCGCCGTCTCCAAGGGCCGAACGCCAGTAGACTGCAGGCTGAATCCTCAGAACCCGAGGGCAGGGCCCTCAGGGGAAGGCGGGGCCAGGAGAGGATGGTCGTGGGGCCACCTGCAGTCCCCAGATGCCACCAGGCCACCCTTCTCTCTCAAACTTCCCATCTTCATATCTTTAGCAATTCTCTTTAAAATAGATATAACTGTGTTTGTTTATTTTATTTTATTTTTTTTGCATTGTGACATTTAAACTTTTTATCCAGAGTATGATATCTGCCTGTTAAATCATTGAATTTGGTCCTTTTCCATTTATGTTCATTATTAAACATTCAGAATTTCCTTATTTTGGCTCTCTCCATGTCTTGCTGGAACAAGGTAAGACAACAAATAGACCTCATGCATCATTTCTAATTGAAATCAAGGGCGAAAGCTCGCCCCAGGTTAAGTGTGGCGTCCAGAGGTGAACGTCTCTGCCGATTTGCTGGATTAGGCTGCTGCGTCTAGAACAGCAGCTGCGACAAGCGTGGGCCTGCGTCTGGTCTAAAACCATGCTCTGTCCTGACCAGCCCGGCTTCTGGCCCAGGAGACGAGGAGAGGCAAGAGGGGCGGCCCCGCTGGGCTGGCCATCCTGGGGGCACCTGTGTTTGGCTCAAGACTGACTCCCTGCCTGTCCTGCCGCAGGTCTTCTCCTCGGGGGTGGGGACAACTGAGGAGCTGCCACTCGCAATGAGCCTGTTTAACTCTGTGCTCAGAGGCTGACAATGACCCGTGCCTGCCCAGTGGGCCCACTGTACCCAGAGTGAGATCAACCCAAGGCAAGCTCCGTCTGTCCCCTGACCCCCACTGACCCTGCAGACCTGGGTGACCACTGGGGAATCACGGGCCTCCGTGGATCTGCTTCCCCTCTGAGCAGGATCTAGCCACCCCTGGCAGGGGACCACGGGTCCCTCTGGGAAAGCGGGAGGAAGGCTCAAAGCGCGTGCGCAGGACTGTGAGCAAGTGTTCCCCAGGGCATGGGGCCATGGCTTCCCGCCACAGGGACACCAACAGGCTTCTCGCCACCAGAGCAGAATTCGCTCAGGACTCAGCCTGAGGAGAGGACCGCGTCCACTGCACTTCCAGGGAACCACCGCTGCCTCCAACGAAGCAGAAAACTCTCTACCCTCCCAATTATCCCTAACGACCCCCGGAGCCCAGGGCCATCTGCACCACTGTCTGGTGCTCCTGCGGGCGGCCGGCCTGCTCAGGGCTTCATTTCAGTGATTTCTGCACGCTGCCTGAGGAAGGGTCGCCGCGCCCCTCAGGGCTGTCCGTGGAAGGACCCTCCCGTGCTACACTCTTCCTGCCTCTCCTGAGGGGCACCACCTTCCTGGGCAGGACCAAGGGTGCCCCTGGCTCACTGCTCTGAAATACATCAGGAAAACTTCTGAGCCTCAGCTCCAAGGAAGGTCCCAAGGTCCACTGCTGACAACACCCGCAGCTAAGTGAAGCCCCGAGGTGCCGGCTGCCACCTGGATCCCTCCGCTGTGGTTCAGCCAGCTGCCAGGTCTCTGCCAAGGCCGACCGCGGGGCTTGCGATTCCTTCCCGGCTCATCCCAGAACAGACCCTGCAACCCGCCCCTGGGCTGGGCCAGGGTATCACCGTGTCCCAGGCCTGCCCCTGCCGGGCGGCAGGTAAGTTACAGGAAGGCGACTCTGTGGCAGGAGAGTCCTCCACGGGGAGCAGGCGGAGGGGGACTTCCCAGCAAGGGGGCTTCAGAACATTCAGAGGCCCGGGGCTCCCCTGTATCTTCATGGACATCTCCTCGGGCCTCTTCCCGCTTCTGGGAGTCTCCCACCTTTACAGGTAGACCAGGGAAATTTGCAGGTCAAGGCCCTTGTTTCAGCTGGTTCTCTCCAGGGATGTGAGCAGACGCCACCTCCCCACGATCCCGGTCACAGTGCTGCCTTGCTCGGGTCCTCGAACCCGGCTGGGCTGCGCCCGTGGTGCTGCTCTTGGTGATGCTGTGGGTAGTGTGACCCGGCACCTCCCAGCCGGAGCCTCCATGTCTCACCCAGCCTGTGAGAGACCCAGGCCCCACATCCAGGCCCCAGATGGCGCCTGGAGGTTCCCGCTTCTCACGTGTCCTCGGAAGCAGCAGCGACCCAGGGAAAGTGCCCGGATGGAGAGCAAAGCCCGCACCAGGTCCCTAAGGAAGAGCCCCGGTGGGGGGCTGCTGGGGAGTGCTGCAGAGGGACAGCTGAGGACGCCTGGCCAGGGGAAGGCCTGGTCCCCCCCTGGCAGCACAGGGGAGGACGCAGGTGGCCCGTCCTGCCTGGCCTGATGCCTGCAGGGCAAACCCCACAGAACCCGGCACAGGGATGCCAGTGGCTTCAGGCATGGCGTGATCAAGCTTCTAGCTCATCCTTTTCTTCTCTCTGGAGGTTTCCAGAGCTGTCCTCACGTGCACTGCAGGGTCACAAACACGCTTCCCCGCACAGGCCTGCAGTGCTCCCTGCACTGGGGGCCTTCTCCCTCGACTGCATGGAAATGAGGTCGGCGCCTCTGGCCTCTTTTGGTGTCTTTGGGAGAAGGAAAGAGAACAGACCTTTGCATTCTGTCACCAGAGGCAGGTCTGAATGTCCACGAGGAGCAAGATCCTGGGCCTGGGGCTGGAGGTTTCTGTGCATGCCCAGGGCCCTGGGCTCCGGCCTGCACCCCAGAAACCAACAAAGCCGGCATCACATTGGAAGCAGATGGCTCGGGCAAGCCCTGAGCACGCTAGCAGAGCTCCTAGCGTGCGGCCCTGGGTGAGCCACTTAGCAGCACCGTCCCCTGAGGTCTGCCGTTAACATGAAGGTCAGGAGAGGTCACGTGAAGGATTCCAGGAAAGCCCGGGACACGCTGAGTCCTGTGGAGGCCGCAGCTCTCTGCTGAGGCTTCCTCCCCTCCCTCAGCAGTGAGCACAGTTCTGCCTTTGACAAGCTTTCAGGAGCACGGGGATGTTGTCACCTGCAGCACTGTCTGCCAGGCCTCTGTGGCTGAGCCGTCTCACGTAACAAGGTGCTGCCTCCGTGGACTGTCTGTCCTGCCGGGCGACTCACCGAGGTTCCCCAGGTAAGTGGCCCTTGCCCCAGGGCCCAGGGTCCTCGCGTCCACCCGGTCCTCACGGCGGCAGGACTGGCTGCTTCTCTAAAGCAGAGCTGGATCTGCCGTCACACCCGACTCCCTCTCCCACTCTGGAGGCTGCATCTGTCCCCAGCCCGGGTGCCGTTTCGTTTAGCTACTTCTCGTTTGCTTTCAGACACACCCGTTCACTGTTTCACCTAAAAGGAACGTTTTCATTGATAAAGGCTCTTTGCAGAAAACCTTTGAATGATTATCTTGGTAAACTTGAATTTAGTTACTGCACAAAGCTAAATCTTAAAGCCGGAGGAATTTCACAAATAGCACACGTGGCCAGGGTCGGGGGCTGCTGGCCCCCAGGGCCCCCGCTGTCTCCACGGTCCACAGTCCCTGACAACAAGGGGCCACTCCTCCTCCAGCGGAGGACGGGAGCAGCCACACCTGGCCTCCGGGGCGAGGTCCCTGTGGTGACGGGACTGCCACCCGAGAAGATGACGCTTCCTTCTGGCTCACCTGGACGACCACTCAGAGGGCAGCCCTTGCAGGCCCGCAGCCGGCTCTCGCCCTCACTAGGGAGGGAGCAGAGTCCATTCTCCCAGATGGTCGCAGACACGGTGCTCTGGCGTCTCAGTCGTTCTTGCAGGGATGAAACAGTCCTCGTTTTTTAAAAAATTAGAGCATTAAGTTATGCATAACGGTCGGGCTCATTTTCACAAGGTCACACATGCGAGGAAATGGAGCTCAATCCCCTCCCCCCGCCCGCCTCCCTTCCCCACTCTCCCCCTCTGCTCTGCTGTCCTCCTTTCGCTCCTTTATTTGCTGGTTTTGACTGGTACTGTCTTCCTCACATAAAGGAGAAATTCCTTTTGGAGCACTTGTGTATGTGCATAACGAGGTCATGTGACATTCGCTCATGTTTCCTCCCGTCCAGTCCCTCCCCCTTCCCCTTCTCCCTCCTCCTCCCCCCCTCCTCCCTCTCTCCTCCCTCCTCCCCTCTCCTCTCCTTCCTCCTCCTCCTTCAAGTATTAGTTTGCAGAGTCACTGTGAACAAATGGTGAATTTGATTCTTTTTTTCTGTATATGTTGTAATTATCATAAAATCTTCTCCCTTCTGTCAATGTCAATAGACTAGTGTCTGAATGTTAAACCAGCCTTGCATTCCTGTGGATCCTGTAGCATAGTCCATATTAATACACTGCTGGGTTCAGGCTGGGGATGCAGCTGTGGTGGAGAGCTTGCCTGGCATGAGGTCCTGGGTTTGATTCTCAGGATCATAAAAAAAACAGACAAACAAAAGCCATGAGCCACACTGTTAGGTTCAATTTACTAATTTTTACTAAGGATTACTGTTTCATTTCAGTTTGTGAAGGACATTGCCTATAATTTTGTTTTTTCCTGTAATGTGTATCAATTTTACTAAGTTGTATTTCCCAAAAGATTTGTTTCTTCAGTCTAAGCTATTGGTGCATAAACTTTTGGTTTAAGTTCTGTATGAACTTTTCGTGTCTGCAGGAAATTTAGCAATTTGTATTCTTTTATTCTTTGCATTGATATAATTTGCATTTTCTTTACTTCTTGATAAATCTTGCTAGGAATTCAAAATTTCATTGATCATTTAAAAATCAAATTGGCTTTTTTCTATTGTTTCTTTTCTAATTAATTTGTCATGCTTCTAATTTATTATTTACTTCCATTTGCTTAATATTTAATTTTCTCTTCATTCTCCCATTTCTTAAAATGGTATTTAGATCATCAATTTTAAAATCTCTTTTGTTCTTAACATTAACATTGAAATCTGAAAATGTTCCAAAAAACTCCACTTTGCTCACGTTTCACAAACTTTTGATTTATTGCATTCTCATTATGACAATTTTGAAAGGAACTTTTAATCCTCTTGTATTTTGTTTTTTGCTCATGCTTTATTTAAAAGTTCAGAGAATACAAGATCGACATACAAAAACTGATTGCATTTTTATTAACTAGCAACACATCATCAAAAATGAAATTAACCAAATAATTTCATTCACAAGAACCTCAAAAGATAGTCACATAGAAATAAATTTAACCAAAAGGTGTATGACTGGAGGAACAAAATTTATGAAATGTTGAGAGAGAAATAAGAGAACTACTGCCTCAGTGGAGATCACGTGGCCCCAGACCTGAAGAGGCAGCATTGCCAGATGGTGAGACCCTCGAAGCCACCTGGTTTGGTTAGCTTTTTCACTGCTGAAACCAAAAGACATGAAAAGAACAGTTTTGAAGAGGAAAAGTTCATTTGGCATTCACAGCTTCAGAGGTCTGAGTCCACAGATGGCAGGCTCCACTCCTCAGGGCCTGGGGTGAGGCAGGCATCCTGGCACAAGAGCACAGAGGAGGAGAGCAGCTCAGGACGTGGCACCAGCAGGCAGAGACAGGCTAGACGCAGCTGACAAATGACCACTGAGGCGTGTCCCTGATATCTCTCCTCCAGCCACGCCCCAGCTGCCCACAGTTAAGGCCCAGTCAAGCCCTGTCCGGGGGTTATGCGTGGATGGTCAAGGTCTCCTCACCGCTAAGCCTTCTTGCCTGTCTCACGTGAGCTTTGGGGGACACCTCAATCCAAACCATAACACCATCCTTAAAATCATACAGACTCTCACCATAGGTTTTTAGGTAGAAATGAACAAACAAATCTTAAATTGCCTAAGAGAATAAAACAAAAATTTGAAAAGAAAAATAAAGTTGGGGGACACAACTTTATTAGGAGACACAATTTGTCTCCAAATTCAGACTGAGGACCTGCAGCCCGGGCACTGCCGCCGGGGCTCCGGGAGGGAGCGGAGAAGGCGCGCTCGGCTCAGTCCAGCCACAGCCTGGCAGGTGGGCAGTGGACTTCCGACAAAGTCGTGGGGATGATTCAGTGGGGAGTTTTAAGAAAGGGTGCTGGGACAGTTTGGCTATCTATTTCCCTAAAATGAGCAAACCCAGATCCTGACCTCACATCACACACAATGTCAGCTCGAAATTCATTATAGTCAGTAAAACAAGCTATAGAGACCCAGCAAGCCTCCAGTGTGAGACAGGCAAGGGTCCGTCATCCATGCCAGCTGGGCATATGGCACCCAGAGGGGGCCGAGCCTCACAGGCCGAGTCGGGGAGGTTGTGGAGTGACAGGTGACCAGAATTGCTCAAGCCGGGGAGGACAGTCCAGTGGGAACCAGGGTCACTGTCATGGGAACCATTTGTTAGTGGCCTCCTGCCAGCGAGCGGAGTGGGAGATTGGGGATTGACAAAGGAAGCGGCCGTGGACCCAGGAGTCGCCCGCCATGGGCTGCAGAGTGCGCCTGGACCAGGAGCAGAGAGCCGCCCAGCACTCGGGCTCCACATCCCGTCAGGGAGCTGCCCTGGGCACAGGGGCCCAGAGGTCTGTGGGAGGACACCAGGGCTGGCCGCTCAGGAGCATCTGCTCTCTGGGGCTGACCCCTGAGGTTCGCATCCACAGCAGCGACTGTGGGGCACACGAGCTTTCGACTCCCACCCGAAAGGGGAATTTACTGGAGGTGCCTGAGAGTCAGGGGCCAGCAGAGGCCTCATCTCCGCAGCAACCCGGGCGTGGATCAAATCTCACATATCCACCGACAGAGGCCGACGGTCAGCCAAGACCAACCCCAGCTGCTGAACTTCCGGTTCCCTGCTCTGCACCACCCCTGCCACGGGAAGGCACGGTGTGCCAGTGCTCCCGTGGACCCCGCCCCACGCCCAGAGCGGGAAGCCCCGCTGCACAACCAGCGGTGGCTCTTGGTCACGATGGCTGGCAGCCAGGTGAGGACCATGCTGAGGCTGGACTGGACAAGCCCAGCCCTGACTGAAGGGTTGCAGAGCCCAAAACTAAACACAGAGAGGGAAAATCCATCCCTGCCTACAGCTTTGACCACCTCAGTGACAACAAGCCCTTTAATTCTCATTAAGAATTTTTGTGCTGGGTACAGTGACTCACGCTGTAATCCCAGCAGCTCAGGAGGCTGAGGCAGGAGGATCGCGAGTTCAAAGCCAGCCTCCGCAAAAGCAGGGCGCTAAGTAACTCAGTGAGACCCTGTCTCTAAATAAAATACAAATAGGCCTGGGATGTGGCTCAGTGGTTGAGTACCCCTGACTTCAATCCCTGGTACCCCCCAAAAAGAATTCTTATCTATTTTTTCCAAGTCATCTTGTCTTTTACTTTTTTTTTATTTTAAATTTCATTTTGTATGTTTTTCCATTCTGTGTGATTGTGTGTGTGTGTGTTCTCACTGCATGGATAGGTTCAAATATATATATATATCCAAAAATTCTTATATATCTATTATATATGTGTTCACATGATTCTACTTTGATTTTAATTGCTTTCCTTTTCACGCAGCTATTATTTAGCCTTGGCTTGACTTTGGTGGGTAAAATTACAAGTGGGTTTGAGCTGTTTTGATCTCATGCTTGTTAGTTCCGCCTTCATTATCCTCTAACTCCCCCTTCTTCTCTTCCGGTGCTAGTAGCCACATTTTCCTACTCCCTCTTCCTCTCTTTTATTATTTTACCAGTTTTAGTTATTTTTTGCTCCTTCCTTTTTAGCCATCATCCACTACCTATCTGTTGCCTTTCCTTCATTCACTTGTTTCATAAACTTTCTCATAACTTTCTACACTATTTTCTCTTCACTAAAGAAACGGACCCCACCATCCGACAGAATACGGTTTGTGTAACTTCTACCTCTTCATGTTGTGATTGTGGATACAGTGGGTGACATAGCAGACACCTGCTGCTTAATGCCTCATTTAGTTCACAGTTTTAAATTGTTGTTGCAGATGTTAAGTGCTGACCCCAACATTCCTCCTCAGGTGGTAATTAGGGTTACAGATGTCAAAGTAGACACCGGGCATTCATCTTAAGATTGTACATCCTTTGCTAACATGAGTGCCAATCCTGCCTCCCCACTTCTTCTAAGATGAATGGATCAAGAAAATGTGGTATATATAAACAATGGAGTATTACTCATCCACAAAGAAGAATGACTTTATGACATTTGCTGGTAAATGGATGGATTTGGAGACTCTCATGCTAAGTGAAATAAGCCAATCCCAACAAACCAAGGTTGAATGTTTTCTCTGATATGTGGAAGTTAACCCACAATAAGAGGGGTGGGGGATAGAAGTTCAGTGGTTAGACAAAGGGGAATGAAGGAAAAGGAGGGGGGATAGGAAAAGGAAAGACATGGAATGAATCTGGCATAACTTTCTTGTGTACACATATGAATACACCACAGTGAATCTCACCATTGTGCATTTCCACAAGTTTGGGGTCCTAATTAAAATAAGGTATATTTCATGCTTGTATAATTCTATCAAAAAATTCTGCTGTCATATATAACAATAAAATAAAATTTCAAAAAGAGGAACTGGAAAGTGGGACACTTCAAGTTCACAGAGTAGAGATCCTGCTGCTGAGCAATTCACAACTCAGTGAAGTAACAGTGAATCTCAACTACACGTGATCTAGCCCCACCAGAGCCTCAACAATACTTCATCACATAAAATTGGGGAGATAAAAACCCCAAATCAACAACCAAGGCCCAAGCAGGAACACCAGAGGGGGACCTCGGGTCCAACTCCTGGAGAATTATTCATTCAGCAAAACCAGAGAAGTTCCAGAACCAAAAAGATAATTACACACAAATGAATGCAAAAGAGGAAGGGGGATTCATGTCAACTGATACACAAGACATGAGGAAATAGGCAAACAAATCTCCCCCCAAAATTCATGATCTTTCAACAAAATACATCAGATATTAGTATAGATGAAATTTCAGAAATTGAATATAAAAACACTAATATTAAAATGTTCAATGAACTAAAAAAAAATCTAAGGAACAAAGCAAGAAAACAAATACAAGAGGTGAAAGATCATTCCAATTAAAAAATAGAGATATTATAAAAAAAAACAATCAGAACTCCTGGAAATGAAAGAGACAATGAATCAAATTAAAAATTCACTTGAAAACATCACTGACAGACTAGATTGCATAGAAAATAGTTGTTTGGGCCTTGAATACAAGGTACATGAATTTGAATACCAGGTTGCAATAAAGGGTGGGGGAAAAGTCGTCATCAGAATACACAAGAACTCCGGTTCAACATCAGAGAACAAACCTGAGAATCATGGGGATAGAAGAAAACATGGAGACAGCTAAAAGCATTAGGAACCTATGCAGGGAGATAATAGGAGAAAATTTCCCTACATGAGAAAAGAGATAGACATTACATACAGGATGCATATAGGACTCCAAATAGATAAGATCAAAAAATATTCTCTTCAAGACACATCATCATCAAAATGCCCAATCTAAAAAATAAAGAGAATATACTAAAAGCTGTAAGAGAAAACATTAGGTCACATTTAGATCACTTCTAACTTCTCAACTCAGATACTAATTGAGGAGGACCTGAATGAGACACCCCAAGATCTAAAAGAAAACAATTACCAGCCAAGATTGCCATATCCAGCAAAGCTATCTTTGAGAATTAATAAGAATATTTTTTTAAAAATTCCATGACAAGGATAAACTAATGGAATTTACAACCACTAAGCCAATACTGGAAAGAATACTTAAAGATAAACTATACCCAGAATAACCCAAATCAAACCCCAAAGCTCCCAAATAGGTGAAGATCACTGGAAGAGCAATCAAATATATGAAAATCAAGACAGAATTAAGTATAACAAACAAAAATGGCAGGAAAATATGAACACATATCCATAATAACACTGAATGTAAATGACCTCAACTCCCCAATTAAAAGACGTATATCAGTGAACTGGATTAAAAAACAAGGTCCAACTATATACTGTTTGCAGGCAACGCATCTCATAGGCAGAGACACCCACAGAGTGAAGGCAAAATGATGGAAAAAAATATAGTCCACACAAATGGAGAATGAAAACAAGCAGGAGTAGCTATTCTTGACTCTAGCCAAAACAAAACAAAACAAAACAACAAAAAAGCACAATTAATCAGAAGAAATAAAGCCACTACATACTGATAAAGGGAACAACCCAACAAAGAGATGTGATGGTAAATATATATGCCCCAAATATCAGTGCACCTAATTATGTTTAAAAAATAATTCTTAGCATTAAATCCCAGAGAGACCCCAATGCATTAATTTCAACATACCTTATCAACAGACAGGTCATCCAAACTTATACTCAATAAAAATATTACTGACTTACATAATACTATAAATCAAATGGACCTAATAGGTATATACAGAACATTTCACCCCAAAAGAACTCAATTTACCTTTTTGTAAGCTGATCATGGAACCTATCCCCAAATAGAACATATGTAGGTCACAACATCAATATTAGTATATAAAAAAATACATAATCCTGTGGATTCTATGGGATCATAATAGAATGAAATAGATCAACAACAAGAAAAATAGAAACCACATAAACACATGGAGATTGAATAGTACTCTTTTAAATGAGGAATAGATCAAAGAAGAAATAAAAGAAGGAATCAATAAATTCTTAGAAATAAATAAGAGTAGAGATACAATGTATCAAAATCTTGAGTACACTTTGAAAGCAGTCATAAGAGGAAATTTTTTATCATTGGGTTCCTACATTTAAAAAAATAGATCTAAAATAAACAAGGTTATGCTCCACCTCAAGGCCTTAGAAAAAGAAGAACAAACTGATTCCAAAATCAGTAGGAGATAGGAAATGAAAAAAGGGACTGAAATTAATGAAATTAAAAATTAAAAAAAAAATGCACAGGATCAATTCAACAAAATTGATTCTTCTAAAAGATATAAAGATTGATAAACCTTAGCCAAACTAACCAAAAGAATGAATAAGAAGATGCAAAATTAAAGATAAAAAAGGGATATATCACCACACTTAGGATATTCAGAGGACCATTAGAAACAATTTTGAAAATTTATATTCCAATAAGCTGAAAATTTTAAAAGACAGTTGACAGATTTCTAGACACATGCAACTTGCCCAGACAGAACCAGGAAGATATAGAAAGCCTAAACAGACCAATATCAATAATGAAATTAAAGCAGCCATGACAAGCTTTTCAACAAAGAAAAGCCTAGTACTTGATGGATTCTCAGTTGAGTTCTGCCAGACGTTTAAAGAATTAACAAGTCTTTCTCAAATTATTCCAGGAAATTGAAAGGGAGGGAGCTCTCCCAAATACATTCTATGAAGCCAGTATAACCCTGATATCAAAACTGGACCAAGACTCATCTAGAAAGAAAACCACATACCAATACCCCTGATAAATATAGGTGCAAAAATTCTCCATAAAATATCAGCACATCTATTGGAACACACATCAAGAAGATAGTACACTATGATCAAGTAGGTTTAATCCCAGAGATGCAAGGTTGGTCAACATATGGAAATCAATAAACATAATTTGCCACTTAACAGAATTAAGAACAAGAATCATATGTTCATCTAAATGGATGCAGAAAATGCCTCTGATAACCTCCATCACCCATTCATGTTAAACATGCTGAAGAAATAAGACCCAAAAGGAATTTACCTCAACATTGTGAAGAGTATATCTGATGAACCCAAAGGCAATATCATACTGAATGAAGAAAAAATGAAAGTATTTATTGTAAAACCAGAAATAAGACAAATACATCCACTCTCACCACTCCTATTCAATATAATTCTTAAAACTGCATCCAGAGCAGTCAGGAAAGAGAGGGAACTTAGGGATACAAATAGGATAAGAAGATCTTTGTTTGATGATGACATGATTCTATTTCTAGAAAACCTAAAATCTTACCTGGAATACTTAGCAGTGACAACTGAATTCAGTAGCATACAAGATCAACATTCATAAATCCTCAGATTTCTTATACTCCAACAGTAATGCTGCTGAGAAAGAAATCAGGAACACTACACCATTCACAATGATCTCAAAATAAAATAAAATACTGGAAAATTAATCTAACCACGGAGGTGAAAGTTCTCCCCAATGAAAATCACAGGACACAGAAGAAAGAAATTGAAGGAGATCTTAGAAGATGGAAAGTCTCCCAGGTTTTTGGATAGGCAGGATTAACGTTGTCAAAACGGCCATACGACCCAAATCAATAAACAGATTCAATGAAATCCCCATCAAAATGCCAATCAAATTCTTCACAGAACTAGAAAAATCAGTCGTTAAATTCATTTGGAAGATTAAGAGACCCAGAATAGCCAAAGCAATCCCGAGCAAGAAGGGTGACGCAGGAGGTAGGCATCACACACCAGGTCTCCAATTATACTGCAGAGCTTAGCAACCCAAACACAAGGTGCTGCCTCGGAATAGACGCCAAGACCTGGACTAGAATGGAAGACTCAGAGACAAACCTACCTCCTTACAGTCCTCCGATACTGGACAAAGGAGACAGAAATGTATAGTGGAGAAAAGAAAGCCTTTTTAACAAATGATGCTGGGAAAACTGGATTTCCATATGTAGAAAAGTAAAACTAGATCCCTGTCTCTCACACCCTCACAAAAATCAAGTCAAAATGAACCCAAGACTTAGGAATCGGACCAGAAAACTTGCAAACGATGCAAGAAAACATACAGTCAACCCTCCATCATACAGGTGCAGAGACTGACTTCCTCAACAAGCTCCCTAAAGATAAAGAAATAAAACCACAAATCACTAAGGAGATACCATCAAATTTAAAATCTTCTGCACAGCCAAAGAAACAACAGCGTGGAGAGTCTACAGAATGGGAGAAGCTCTTTCCTGCTACTACTCAAACAAGTGACTCATATCCAGAACAAACAAAGAACTCATAAAGCTTAACCCCACCACCACCAGCAACAAAACAAATACCCCAATCAATAAATGAGAAAAGAACTGAACAGACATTTCTCAAAATAAGAAATATGAGTGGTCAAAAATACATGCCAAGATGTCTAACATCTCTAGCAATCAGGGAAATGCAAATTAAAACTACACTAAGATTTTCTCTCACTCCAGTTAGAATGATAATTATCAAGAATGAAAATGATATTAACTGCTGGTAATGATGTGGGGAGAAGGTATATTGTCCACGGGACTGCCAATCCGTGCGACCACTCGGGAAAGCAGAGATTTACCGAATTTGAGACTCCTAAGAAACTAGAAATGGAAACACCATATGACCCAGCTATCCAAATGCTTGGTATTTATCCAAAAGAAGTAAAATGAGCACACAACAGTGATTCATCCACCTCAATGTTTATAGCAGCCCAATTTCCAACAGCCACGTTATGGAGTCAGTCAAGGTGTCTTTAAACAGATGAATGTATCAAGAAAATGCGGTTTATATACACAATGGAGTTTTACTCAGCCATAAAGAAGAATGCAATTATGGCACGGGCTGTAAACGGATGGATCTGGAGAACATTATGCTAAATGAAATAAGCCAGACTCAGAAAGTCAAGGGTTGAGTGTTTTCTCTCATATGCAGACGCTGAAGAGAAATAAGGGGGAAGAAGGGAGAGGTTGGATCTCATAAAGGGATGATCAGTGGCGTAGAAGGAGGTCAAGACAGAGGGAGGAGGGCAGAGAAGGGGAGGAAATTAGAAATACATTTAACAAAATTATGCTGTGTCCATGTATAAATACACTACAGCAAATCATATCTTCATGTATCTGTAAAAAGCACCAATCAAAAATAAATAAATAAACCAGTGAAATTAAGACCAGGAGAGCAGAGGAGGAAGAACGGCGGAGGGAGGAGGCAAGGGAAGGGGGATGGCGGCTGAAATGCAGTCAGTCAACTTCCATGCAAATATGATTTTGTCAGTATGAACTCAACTACTGCGTATAACTACAATGCACAAATAGAATTAGAAAAAAAGTAATTAGAAAAAAGCCCATTATAGTTTTGACTGTAAAAGCTAAACTAAAATCTTCCAGAAGAAAACATTTGCAAACTTTTATACCCTTGGGTTGGGCGAAGAGCTCCTAGACATTATATCAAAGTAGGATCCACAGAAGGAAAAAAGATAAATTTCACTTCATCAAATTAAAAACATTGGTACTTAACAGATTCTGTTAAGAATATGAATATGTCAGCTGCAAATGGTGCAAAAAGGCTTGTCAATCCTGCATCTGATAAAATATTTGTCCTGAGAACTCCTGCATCTCAGTGACAACATTGACGGCAAATCAAGCAGTGGACAAAAGCTCTGGAATCCACTTCACCAGTAAAAGCAGGCAGCTGGCCCAAGGCAGAGGACATGCTCCACGTCCGTCGTTAGGGGAGTGCAACTTGAAAACCAAAGGGCCCACGTCACATGCACTGGAGGGCACAGAGACCAGGGGTGGCGGAGGAGGAGAGGGCTGGGCTCCTCACAGGCACATGCAGGGATGGGACACGGAAAGGTGGCTTTGGAAAGCGGGTGGCCAGTTCTGTAAAAAGTCAGACATACAGCCCAGGGATTCCATTCCTCAGTGAAAACACATGTCCAAAGACACGCACGCAGGTGAGCACAGTAGTATTATTTACAAGAGCCCCGTGTCAGTGTGTTTTTCTGGCTCTATGACAAAATACCTTAGGCTGGTTCCTTTATAAAGAAGAAGGGTCTATTTGGGTCACAGTTCAAGATTGGGCAGCCCCATCTGTCCACATCCCGTGAAATAATGGCTAACAAGAAGGGACCAGGCCTGCTGAGCAGACGTGCTCTATTTCAGCTTGCTCTCTGGAGACCAGCTCGCCCCTGGAGACCATCAACCATCCCTCCCCAGGGCAGTGCCACTCAGACCTGCCTCTCACGGGCTCCACCACCTCAGAGCTGCCATATGAGGACCAAGCTTCCAGCACTTGTTCTTCTTTTTCTTTTTCTTTTTTTGGTACTGGGGTTGAACCCAAGGCACTTAACCACTGAGCCACATCCCAGCCCTTCTTACATTTTCTGTAGAGACAGGTTCTCACTTGCTTGCCTAGGGCCTCACTAAGTTGCTGAGGCTGGCTTTGAACTTGCAGCCTTCCCGCCTCAGCCTCCCGAGTGACTGGGATTATAGATGTGGGCCATGGCGCCCAACACGTGAGATTTTGATGGGCATTCTCAAACCACACCGGAAGGATAGCCAGCCCCACGAGGAGACCATTACGCCCTTCTGCAGTTGAATGTTCAAACAAATGCAGGGCACCCTTCTGGTTGAGCGTTATTCAGGGGACCAGCCACTGCTGCGTGCTGCCAGGCAGGAGGCCCTTGAAAGGAGCGGAAGAAGCGGTTGGATACTGCAGACTGCATGTTGCGTGACTCCTTCTATAAAAACATGCAGAACAGGCAAATTTACAGAGTGGGCAGGTGGTGTGAGTGGGGTCAAGTGCAAACAGCCACGAGGAAACCCTGTAGAGCCGAGTGTAAAGTGGATCGAGTTTGCACAACTCTACAAATGAAAGGGAATGGAGAAATGGGTTGTTAATTTCCAGTTATTGGGGTATTTATTTTAGATTTCCTATCATCATTGGGTTGGAATCCCTTTTCTTGCAGTCGGATAGCATACAGTGCAGGGTTGTTGAGTTTACTGAGCTGCCTCTCTGCCTGCGGGGGGATCTACGTTGGGGACCATTCCAGGTGCCCGGCTGGGCTTTCTGCAGGCGCTGCCTGGGTCGGTCTTGTGGGTGGTGCTGTTCAGATCACGCGTGCCCTGACTGGTGTAAAGGGTGCTTTGTTTTGATTTTGTTACGCGTTCTGTCCCGTTGCTGAGAGCGGACAGGGAGTCCCAGCTCCAGGCACCGTGGTCCCCGCGGCCGCTCTGCGCAGCGTGTGTCCCGACTGGCTGCTGTGTTCACTCCTGCATGGTGACCAATCATCCTGGAAGCCCCAGCTGTAACTTTGTCTTGGACTGTGTAGTGACAGCTTCCTCATGGCCACCCAGAATTCTCACACTTACCTAGAACAGCAAGCCTGGGACCCTGGCGTGGACACAAGAAGGCAGGGCGACTTTCCACCCTGACGTGCTGTCTTCCTGTTGATCTTTCTCCTGTGAACCGCGGAGTCTCGCTGTCATCCTGATGACGTCCCCTAGTGGTGGGCCTGGTTCCCAGTTGGGCCTCATGTCCCCCTGATGCTGGTGATGCAGCGGGCCCTTTGGTGTCCCTTGTCTCTGGGTTCGCCCCTTTTCTGCTGCCCTGCCTTGCTTGACCACGAGGCGCTAGCATGTCCTTGTATTCCCTGCCGACGCCGCTTACCTTGGCGCTGGCGTGCGTTTTGAAGTCTGGGGTGTGTGTACACACCCTTTCTGTGCCACGTCTCTGAGGCCCTATGTGGACTATTCCTGTGGAATTCAAGACCCCTGCGGCCACCTCCCTCCCCTGGTCCTCGGCTGCCTGCTCTTGTTGCCACAGGCTGGCGTGGCCATACCTCGTCGCCCTAGGTGATGTTCACTTCCGCAGGCTTCTGGCAGCGACCGGCACCCTGCTTGTGGTCAGTGTCCCGCCGTGTCACCTGGTGACATACCCTTCAGCACTCCGTGCTTTGGCTTCATTGCTGACGGATTCTTTGGCCTTTCATTTGTTACCAGAATGCATCTGCTTGCTTGGCGCCTGCTGGTGCCTCTTCCTGGCTGCACAGGCCTGGCTTCTGAATCCCCCAGCCTCGGTCACCCTGCAGTCCGCCTTGGGGTCGGCCTCCAGGTCTTGAATGGAGGCCTGGTCCTGGCCTCTCCGACGCTGCCCCAGAAACGTCCTCTTGAGCCTGATCTTCACCTGCTTGGCTGAGGCGCCCTGGAGTGTGGTTCTCTGAATCCACGCCCTTCCTCCCCTCCTCCCGCGGGGCTCTCACCTGCGTTAGGTCGCTCAGTGTCACCTTCTGGGTCAGCCGGCTCTTTGCCTTCCTCATTCTTCCATTTCCGTCCTCCAGGTGGGACACCTCTGCCGGCCCAGCTGACTCCCAGCACGTTTCTCTCCGCGCCCGCTCACTCCGCAGCCCCTTCACCTGCACCCCTGTGCAGTTGGCATGAGGCTCAGAGCTCTCTTCCCCAACATCCGACCCGGTGCCCTCACCCTGGGCTCTGGCCCAGAGGGAGCCCTGTCCCGTCTCTCCTCTGGCTCGTGATGATTCCCGAGCACTCTGGACACGGGGTGATGTCTGTCCGGGTGAACAGGTCGCGCCCTTTCCCAGATTCACCTGCTTGCACAGAGGCAGGTGGATTCTGTCTTCCCTTGACTTCCTTATCGAGGTGACTGGGGTGTGGCCCTCTGCCTGGCTGTGGTCCCACATCCAGGGCTCAGCCTCGTTCCTGTTCTTCGTTGTGGTCTTCCTGGTTGTCCAGCAGAAAGCCGGGCCTTCCAGCACCAGCTCCTGGGACCTGGCCCCTCCCAGCACAGACCAGAGGCATCTGTCACCCTGTAGATTCTCACCCTCTGTTTCGGCCTGGCCCTGGGCTGGGATCTGGGCTCAGACCTCTTGGGCCTCGGCCTCTAGTGCACCACGGGGGCTCCAGGTGGCACCATGGTGCAGTGACTTGGCCAGAAGCTGGCCGCCGGGCAACAGCTGACCACGGTGTGCCCACCACTGTGCGAGCCTCCCCAGGTGCTGGCCCGCCTGTGTGGCCCGGTGACTGCGGCCAGGTTTGCAGCTGCCGTGGGTGGAAGGCCCTCTCTCTCGCCATCAGCTGGAGCTGGTCACGCCTGGCCCCACTTTCAGGCAGCACCTTCCGAAGCCGAGGAGGCGCGTGTCTGCCTCCCGGGGAAACCTGTGTTTCCAGGCCCAAGTGCACGGCCCGCCTGCAGCCAGTGCTGCACCTTCAGCCCGGCCTCCCCTGATGGCCGCTTCTGCAGCCCCGGGGAATCTGTTGCTTCCCGTGGCCACGTGTGGCTTGGCTGGGCTTCGGCTGCCGCGTTCCACTGACTCGGCACCTTACGTCAAGGTCTGTGAGGAAGAGCAAGCATCGTGCCCTACTTAGAAGGGAGCTGCGGTTCCAGATCCGCAAAGACACCGCGTGAGGTCTTGCGTTTCTTCCAGAACCCTTTTCCAAGCTGCACGTCGGTGACACGTGGCTGGACAGGACAGGGGCCACACTTGGCTGTGCTTTGTCCTGTGGATCTCTGGTTGACGCAGCTGCAGTCGAAGCTCCTCTCCTCCCTGACCTCCGGCTTAGAGGTGGCGGTGCCGGCCCGTGGACAACCTGCCTTGCTGTACCCAGTCTGCCCAGCCTGTGCTGCCCCGGGCAGCTGTGGCCTTACAGCGCTCTGCCCTGTCTGAGGGAGAGGTGTCCAGTTCTGTTCATCCTTTGGGAAGTCTCCTGGGCTATCTTTGGCCTTTTGTATTTTTTTTTCTGTTATTTTTTAAGTTTTTAAATTTTTTAAATGTTGATTCATTGTACACAAATGGGGTACAACTATTGTTTCTCTGGCTGTACATGAAGTAGAGTCACACCATTTGTGTAATCATACAGGTACATAGGGTAATGATGTTTGTTTCATCCTAACACCTTTCCTTCCCTTCACCCCCTCTCCACCCCTCATTTTCCTCTATACAATCCATCCTTCCTCCATTCTTGCCTCCCCGCAACCCCCATTATGTATCATCATCCACTTACCAGATAAATCATTTGGCCTTTGGTTTTTTGGGTTTGGCTTATTTCACTTAACATGATATTCTCCAACTCCATCCATTTACCTGAAAATACCAGAATTTTATTCTTCTTTATGGCTGAATAATATTCCATTGTGTATATATACCACAGTTTCTTTATCCATTCATCTATTGAACAGTATGTAGGTTGGTTCCACAATCTAGCTATTGTGAATTGAGCTGCTATGAACATTGATGTGGCTGTATCTCTGTAGTATGCTGATTTAAAATCCTTTGGGTATAGGCTGAGAAGTGGGATAGCTGGGTCAAATGGTGGTTCCATTCCAAGTTTTCTAAGGAATCTCCTCACTGCTTTTCAGAGTGACTGCACCAATTTGCAACCCCACCAGCAATGTACGAGTGTACCTTTTCCCCCACATCCTCAACAACACCTCTTGTTGCTTGTATTCTTGATAGTAGACAATCTAATTGGGGTGAGATGCAATCATAAGGTAGTTTTGATTTGCATTTCTCTTATTACTAGAGATGTTGAACATTTTTTCATATATCCGTTGATTGTTTGTAGGTCTTCTGTGAAGTGTCTGTTCACTTCCTTAGCCCATTTATTGATTAGGCTATTTGTATTCTTGGTATAAAATTTTTTGAGTTCTTTATAGATTCTGGAGATTAGTGCTCTATCTGAAGTGTATGTGGCAAAGATTTTCTCCCACTCTCCAGGTTCTCTCTTCACATTGTTGATTGTTTCCTTTGCTGAGAAAAATCTTTTTAGTTTGAATCTATCCTAATTATTGATTCCTGCTTTTATTTCTTGTGCTTTGGGAGTCATGTTAAGGAAGCCTGGTCCTAATCTGACATGATGAAGATTTGGACTTACTTCTTCTTCTATTGGTACAGGGTCTCTGGTCTGATTCCAAGGTCTTTGATCCATTTCAAGTTGAGTTTTGTGCAGGGTGAGAGATAGGGGTTCAGTTTCATTTTGCTGCATATAGATTTCAAGTTTGTAGCCCCATTTGTTGAAGAGGCTATCTTTTCTCCATTGTATGTTTTCAGCACCTTTGTCTAGTGTGAGATAACTGTACTTAGGTGCGTTTGTCTCTGGGTCCTCTATTCTGTACCGTATTTCACTGTCTCTTACAACTCTCACTGGATGGACTCTTGCTTATCAACCTCCAATGCCATCACAATTAGTGTCTCTTTTAAAGTTCATTTTCTATGTGATTGTTGCTGGTAGAAGAAATCCAGCATTTGGGTTTGTTTTAATGGTTTACAGCATGTGCCAAATGAATTTGCCTGATTCCGGTAATATTTCTTCTTCTTCCTATAGACATTTTGGATTTTCTGTGTCCAGAGGGACATTTTTTTCTTCCCGTTCTACCTTTGTCCTTTGCATTTCTTCTTCTCTCCCCTTGCAGTGACTAAAGCCTTCAGTGCCGTGCTGCATAGAACTTGAAATAGCAGACAAGGGACTTCTCAGTGTTACATGCAACCCTTTTGATAATTAACCTTTAAATGTGAAATCTGATGTAGGTATTTGATAGATACATTCATTGGAATAACAAAGTTATTCCTCTTTTGTTAAAAGTGTTTAGCTCGAATGGTGTTTAAATTTCACTGATGTGCATGCTGCACAATTTCAAGTGATTATATAATTCCCCCACTTATCTCATTGGAGAGACACATTATTTTCCAATGTTTCTTTTGTATTTGGGTAATACACCCCACTTGGCCATAATGCTTTCACCTTGCTATTTACAGTTGAATTCTCCTTTTCTAGAACGGCTCGGTGTCCTGCTCCGTGCCAACTGCTGGCTTTCCAGTTTCCACCTCCTACCCGCTGTGCCAGGCGGGGCGAGCAGCCTTGGGCAGCGCCTCCTCGGTTCTGTTTCTGTAAGTCTGCAAACCCGTTCCACCCGCCCCTCGGCACCTCTCTTGTAGAGGTGTACATGCGACAGTGTTGAGTGACAGGTGGCTCCCTGGAGACGGAGATGCTGAAGTTTTAAGATTTGCTTTTATGACATATTTTAAATTAATATTCCTATTTCATTTAAATTATCTAATTTATCATCACAAAGTCGTGTACTATATTTTTTCTTTTAATATTTGTAGGATCTGTAATAAATTTTCTTTTGTCATTTCTGTTATCAGTGAAGTTTATTTGATCAATCTTGCTCGTTTAACATTTTTGCAATCTTTTTCCAGAAGTAAGCCATCTTTTGGCTTTGCTATTTTTTCTTAACTTTTGTTTTTCTTCTATTTCATGTTTTGTGATTCCTGTGTTTACTTCTTTCTTCCTTCTTTTATTATGATTTGCGGTTCTTTTGCAAGATGCTAGAGATGCAAAGTTGGACCCTTAATTCTGTTTACTTTTTCTAATACGTGCATTTAAGTCTGCTGATTTCTCTCTTGGCTTGATGGTGACATGTCCTGGAATAATTCTTGTGGTGGTCACCACAGAGAAGAGCTGTGCTCTGCCAAGCTGAAGGAGCGGCCGCGGAGGGCCTAGCCCAGGAGGCGCCGCAGTCCAGTGCCTGGCCGGGCTCTCGGAGTTCTCCGGCCTTCGTGGGCCCTGGAAGCCCCTGCAGCCTCTGTGGCATTTGGGGGCCTGCAGCTCAGCCGCCTGGGCCCAAGGATCCCGGGAAGCAGGTCGGCTGTCCACAGGGACTGGTTTAGCATTGGAAAGGTGAGGACCCCAGGCCTTCCCGCTGCCCACCTCCTGCCTTTGCCTGTCGCGGGCGGGCACCTTACTCAAGCTCGCTGCTCGTGCCTAAGTCCGTGTGGTCACAGGCTCACCGGTGCAGGCTGCGTGCCGGAGGATCCTGGCTGTCACTTGGTAGCTGAACTGGCAAGGTTGCAGCCGCTGGATGACAGTCTGTCCCCACCCATGCTGGCCCTTCCTCGTGTTTTCCTGCTGGGCTTTCCTTGTCCTCTCTGGTGGCCACTCCATTTCCGTCTGTTGGAAGAACTCTGCTGAGGACGTTCGCTCTGGTCTCCCAGCTACGACCCCTGGGTTTCAGACTGAATGAGCAGTTTTCTCCCCCGACGTCTCTAGGAGCTTTCTTTGCCACCCCAGCGAGCTGACTGCTGTCGCCCGATTGTTCTCTGGCTCTGTCGTCTGGTCCTGCGCCCAGGACGCAATGTCCAGCTGGGCTGCGGGCGCCTGTCACTGCAGATGGTCCCACCGGTGAGCTCACCTAAATCCCCTCAGCTCCGCTCACCTGCTCCCTCGCCCTGGGCTCCCTGAGGCCACTCTCCTCCTGTGTAACCCGTCTCCACCCAGAAGCCGTGTGACCTGCTCCGCAGTCACGGTAACACTCAGTCCCCGTGCTCAGGACTCGCGGGTGGTTTCACCATTCTTAGGACAAAGAGGCCGCTGCCCTGAGGGCAATCCCACTGGAGGCCAGCACGCGGCCGGCGGCCACACGCCTCCTCTGCGCCGGGCTAGGGTGAGTGGGCGTGTGCGCTGTGTCCCAGGCCCTGCGTCCACGGAGGGAGCGCCTGGGATCAAGAGCACTCGGAAAGGATTTGTGTGTGTGTGAGCCTGCGCAGACCTTTCTCCTGTCAGCGACCCCTGGACACACGCGTAACAGCTCCTCGCGTGTCGTTCACATGAAGCACTGGGGGTCAGTGGTCCAGGGATGACTGAGCGTTCGCAGGAGGACTGTCGGGTGAGGCACAGACACGACGTGACTCTATATGCCGGACCTGGGCCTCCGTGGATTGCAGCTGGGGTCCTGTGGCCGGTCCCTGTGGCTGCTGAGGTTTGACTGTGTGCACACACACGTACCTGTATGTCTGCACACTGCATGTGCATTTGTGTACACACACGTGTGCACACCTGTCAGAGCATGCATGCGTGTGTTTCCTCAGTGGCTCCAGCTGCTCAGTCTCCCTTCCCTGCCACCTCTCCTGCTCGCCTGTCCTCTGCCCTGCACGTGGCTGAATGCCTGAGGTCCCCGCAGTCATGCAGCTGCACTGGGTGGGTCCCCTGACGGCTCACATGTTCCCTGCTGTGTTGTGTTTGGTCAAGGTGCCCCACCCGAAGGCAGCTCCACAGCAGGACCCACGCTGTGCTGGGCAGGATCTGCATGTGACCTCATGACGAGGCTTTGAGCAGGCCCTGCACAACGGGTCAGGGCTCGAGAGCTGCTGGTCGTGGGTTCATTGAGCAACACCTGCCTCAGTCAAGACTGCCAAGCTAGGTCACCTAGGGCCATGTCCCTTCCCTGGACCTTGTGTCCCAGATGGAATGCTGAGGCTGTCGAACTGGGTGGGAAGAGATTCACCCCCGGGCCACAGATGGTGACAAGCTTCTCCAGTCTCTCCGTCCACAGCACTTCCTGGTGTCTGGTCTCAGTTCCTTGACTGGCATCCTGGGCGCTGGTTCCAGCAGGAAATCAAGAGGATACTTCCTGCCCACTGGCCCCTGAGTTCTCTGTACTCCTCATCCTGCAGCTTGTGCTGTTCTATATTCACTGTAAACCAAGAGCCTTCCCTGCCTTGGGGACCTCCTAGGCCTAGACTCTGTCCTGCCCTGAATTCTGTGTTCACTGTAACCCACGGGCCTTCCTTACCTTGTGGACCTCCTAGGCCTGGACTCTGTCCTGCCCTGGGTTCTGTGTTCACGGTAACCCACAGGCCTTCCCTGCCTTGGGGCCTTCCCTGGCCTGGACTCTGCCCTGCCTGGGTTCTTCCGGCTCCAGCATGCGGGAAGCCTGGGCCCCATCTCCCTGATCTAGGTCCAGTCCTTTTGCTCTGCTCCTTACACCACCTGTGTCTTTCCCATCATAGCTCCCAGTCCTCTGGAATGTTCTGTGCCGGCATTCCCTGCTTGATGTCTTTCTTGGTCACCTCATTGTGTTCTGAGGACTGGGCCCCTTTCCTTCCATTCGCAACTGCTTCTCTGGGGCCTGGGATGGTGCTCATCTGAGAGCTCAGTTGGTGCAGGCCGGAGGAGCCTCTGCCCGGGTGGTCAGGCTGCCCTCTGTGAGGACCAGAAGGCTCGGCGCCCGGTGCTGGCTGTGCCTTGACGCACGTGAACAGTCAGCAGGGCGCCTCCCGCACGGCTGCCAGGCCCGAGTTGTTCCGCTGCCCCCTCTCCTCCCCTCGGGGCCACTCGGCCCTCCCTGGAGCTGCCTGGGACGCCTTTCTTAGGACGCCACAGAGCTCAGCACTGCTTTCCTTAGGAGCGGCCTCAGCCTCAGGCCCGCGAGAAGCACTGCACTCCGGCCTGATTTCCCTCGGGTGGAGGGAGGCCTGGAGGGCACAGCCGGTGAGTGGAGCTGCCCTGCTGCTGAGGAGGCTCGGGGCTTCCCGGGCAGGTGGGGCCCACTGGACCGTCCAGGCCCTGCCTAGGTTCCAGGGACCAGCCTGGATTCTGGGCAGGGGGCATCACGCGCCATCCCTCAGAGCGACGTCCTGGCCCAGGACAGGGGCACCACATGCAGGAGCTGGCTGGTCTGTTTAAAAAGGGGGGACAGCGCAGGTCTGTCCCTGTGCGTTACTGTCCCCTGCACCCTGGAATCCTGTCCAGGGGACATTTTCATGTCAGAAGGGCAACTAGCGATAGGAGGTGTCCTCAGAGGCTCCGCGTGGAAACTTTCACCACATTGTATCAGGTCGGGAGCCTGAAGCCTGTGGCGTGGCAAGGTTGCTGGGTGACAGATCTGCCCTGGAGGTCTGCACGCCCATGTTTTGCATGAGCCCTTTGGAGTTTGAGCCAGGTGGCGAGGCCAGGGCGTGGCGGGTTAGCAGGGCCGCTCGCCTTCCTAGCTGGCCCTTGACTCCGCTCCGAGGGCTCTGTGCTCGCCTGCCCCCGTGAGAACACAGGCCGCGCTGTGAATTTCTCATCACTCTGGGTAACAGAAGATGCTGAAGGCTGTTCCTCGCCAGCCCGGCCCGGAGTCACAAGCAGGGCTCTCAGTGTGGCTGGAAGTGGGCCTTGTGCTGCTCCCAGGCCTGCTGAGGCTGAAGTGGGCCTCTGCGCTGCTCCCAGGCCTGCTGAGGCTGAAGTGGGCCTCTGCGCTGCTCCCAGGCCTGCTGAGGCTGAAGTGGGCCTCTGCGCTGCTCCCAGGCCTGCTGAGGCTGAAGTGGGCCTCTGCGCTGCTCCCAGGCCTGCTGAGGCTGGAAGTGGGCCTTGCGCTGCTCCCAGGCCTGCTGAGGGTGGGACACCAGCAGGAGGCGCTGCAGGGTGGTCAGTGCCCACCTCCCGGCCTTGCCTACCCGCCCTCCCGGCTGTCCACGCAGCCCACTGGGGTGCCCGGGAGGGCTTAGACCTCCGCCTCTGGCAGTCCCGGGGCCTTTCCCCAAGCTGGGTGCTCACACTGAGCGCCCCAAAGAAGGGCGCGGGCCTGGCTGCCAGCCTCAGCCCTGGCCTCCTGTGGCCTCTGGGTTCTTTCTGCTTCGGTGAATGTGAACTTCCCAGGGACGAGATCTGAGAGGACCCCTTCTTGCCCTCTCTCCTGTGCCCACATCTGTGCATAGCAAAGCTCCGTGTACTCCGCACGCCGAACTTCTGATGAGCAACTCGACGGGGATCTGAGGTCTTAATGGGCTCCTCTGGCGATTCCATTGTGTTTCTGTATTGCAAATGGCTCGCCCGCCTCCCTTTGGGGCTAAGCTTCCGAGGCGACGGGAAGCACGGGAGGCCGTGTGTGGGCCAAGGCGTCGGCAAGGGCAAAGAAGGCCCCGGGGCTGGGCGACTTCAGGTTTTCCTTGCCTCAGCGGAAAGAGCCCCTGCAGGACCAAGCTGAGCTCACCAGAGCCACCTGGGGGCTGAGTCTTCAAGGCAACAAAACGCGCTCACTCCAGGCCGGCGCCTCCCGGGCAGATGGCTCCCTCAAGGGCAGTGAAGGAAGCCATGGCAGCAGCCCGGGCTGCAGAGTGGCCCGCCTCTGCCCACTCACCGGGAGCAGCAGGGACCACACGGCCACGCCACCTGCGGGAGGGACGACAGACGTCCTGTCGTCACCGTAGACTGACCCCAACCTCAGCAGCCCAGCTCCTGGATGGAAGAGCACTTGCAGCGGCAGAGTGACTTCAAAAAACAGGTGCATGTGTGTGCGTGTGTTCTATTTTTAGAACAAGTGGAAATTTACAGACAAATTAAAAAGTCAGAGTTTCCGTGAGCTCGGTTTCCAGGTCTGGCGATTAACCTCTCCGCCTGGGCTGGCCCATGTCACAGTTAATGACCCAGTGGAGACGGCTCTTATTACCAGCCCCCGCTTATTCATATTATTTATGTTGCTGGCTTGTTTGTTTTTACGCTCACAGTTTCGTTGTTACTCTTCCAAGACCCCATCTCGAATTTCCCACGGCGCCTTTCAGATCTGACTCCAAACCTGAGGCTCCCCTCACGTCTCTTCCCAAACCGTCTGCCTCCCGAGGACAGCGGGACCTGAGCCTCGCTGGCTTGGCACTTCTCTCCCTGCTGCCCTGGCCATCACTGGGTCTGAGGGAGGTTTGCTCTCTGACCAAGAAGCTGAGTCCTGGGGACGGAGAGCAAGTTTTCCAAGGCCACACAGATATTCCGAGGCAGACCCAGGGCAGAGGTGCGTTTGTGGAGGGCACAAGACTTGGAAAGCACGCAGCTCCAGACGCGGGGGCCAATGAAACTGTCCCCATCAGGCTCCGCAGGCCCGTCCAGCAGAGCCGAGCCCAGGAGGCGGGTGATGGGGCTCCCCGGCAGCACCCTCCCCGCCCCTGGAAGGCTTCCTGAGGCAGGCAGGGTGGGGTCGGAGCGCGGACCCCATGCGGGTCCCCCTGCGGCCGGTCGGCACTGCTGGGCTTCCCCAGGAGAGCACTCGGACGCTCTGGCGGCAGCAGGATGATGCCCGGCTGCCCTTCCAAACCCCGGCCCGCAAGGGCCCCTGGTCACCACTAGCAGGACCACCAGAGGCCAGTGGCATCAAGCGGGGCTTTGGGGTGGAAGCCAAGGTCAGGTGGTTGTGAGAGGCCTTCTAGAAGATGCCCTGGCCAGCTGGGTTGGGAGGGACGCTTGGTTCCAGCAGGTGGCTTTGCGCTGGAGTGGCACCCCCTGGGAAGCCCAGGCTGCCGTGTTCACGGTGTCCCACGCCGACAGGCGGACAGTGCAGCGTGCCTGGCTGCAGGGGGACTCAGCAGGGGGACTCAGCAGGCAGCCAGCGCTTGCCTGAGAAGGATCGGGAGCCGCGTCCCGTTCCCACGCGGGTCTCCTGAGTGCCAGGCTGATGCACGAGGTGTACAGAGACCTTGGGTTTCTCATGGCTTGGGGACCTGAGGTGCCAAAGTCCAGCCTTGCAGGTCAGCATGCAATAGCAGCAACCAAAGAGCAGAAGCCAGAGTGCCGGCGAGCTGACCCCTCCAGGTGGACCCGCCCTGGGTCCCCCCAGCCTCCTGAGCACCCCGCTCCCAACGCTCCCGCTCCTCCAGACCCCTCCTAGCTGAGCTCTTCCCCTCCAGCCCCTCTGATCAGCTTCAACGCGCCTGTCATGTGCTGACGTGCACGCTGCCGGCACCGCTCCAAGACCCAGAATCTTAGAATTCTGTCTCCTGACTCTTCAGCTGTCCGTTGACTCTGCTGCTTCCGTGCAGAGCGGGCCCCAGAAGCCTGCCTGGTGCATCCCAGGCCTGGGCTGTCATCTGCCAGGAGACGAGCCCAGTGCCGTAGCAGCTTCTTCCCTCTGGTCTTATCCCAGGGCCGACAGGAGGCAGATGCAAGGCAGCGTGATGAAGGGCCTGCGAACACCCCGCCCTCGGGATGAGATGGCGGCTTCAAAGCCGGTGTGTGTGGACGTCCCGCAGCCGATTGGGCGACTGTGACTTCGCTGATGCTGCGGGAGGTCCACATGAGGGCCCAGTGGTGGACAGGATTTTTTCTCCAAATCCGTACCTTGAGAACGGGCCCCTGCCCGGCTGAGCGTGAGAGGAGAGGGAGAGAGAGGTGGACTTAAAGGCGAACATGGAAACTCACACTGCGTCATTAGGCGGTGCAGAGTGCTGTGGAGAAAAGCAACACAGACCCAGAGGGTGTTGGCTGCCGTTTCAGCTTTACTGAGAAGACGGTGTTTTGTCGAAGATCCAGATGCAGAAAGGGGAAAGACATGGGTGTTTTGGAGACAGTATTGCAGGTCAGAGGAAGCATGTGCAAAGGCCCTGGGGCAAGGGGGCAGCTGGGGAGGCAGGAGCAGATAGAGGCCTTTGTGGTGGCAGCACAGTGGGGAGAGTGAGCGGGGACAGAGCAGGAGGCGGGAGGGCCAGCAGCAGAGCTTGAGCATGGATGAGCGCCTCTACTCTTAGTAAGGTGGCAGCCACTGAAGGGCCAGGCCGGGGAGGGTCGGGGGTCACAAGTGAAAGAGGAGACTCGCCGTGAGTGAGGCGAGGCTGGGTGGTGCTGGCCTGGTGTGGACAGCCCGGTGGAGGCAGCCTGGGAGTAGTGTGGGCGCCCCCTTCCTCTGTCTCCGGGGGCCAATCTGCGTTTTCCTGGTGCACTATGAACCACTGATTCTAGAAGCAGCACATCTTCCACCCATTTACTTCCTCCTTCTGTGTCAGGACACCATGTTGTGACTCCGTGTCCCCTTGATCCAGACTGGAGAGCTTCAGTCTAGACACGTCCACGTATTCGTTTCTTTTCCTTGTGTGGGACCATGCTCACCTGGCGTGCTCAGCTCCGAGGTGGACGTCTGCTCAGCTCAGACGGCTCCTCACCCAGCTGCTGCCTTGGGCATCTGGCCTCTCAGTGCCCAGGTCTCTGCCCTGGAGTCACACCGTCTGCCCCAGGCCTGCCTCCAGAGGCCCCTTGCTACCCCTGCATGAGGTGTCCCCGTCCACCTGCGTTCTCTGTGCCATTACATCTGTGAAGTGGTCTGTCTCTGCTTCAAATGTCCTTGCTCATCCCTGCACACCATCCGGCATGGTCCCAACCGTCTTGTTGATAGACATTGTCTTTTCTTCCACATCCTCAGAGGCCAAGTCCAGAGGATGCTCCATTTAGCTCAGGCACATTGACTACAGACCCAAGTACTGTCTGTCCACCTCGGCGATGGACCCAGGACCTCCCCTGGGTTCCCGGGACACAGCAGGGAGAGGAGGGGCCAGGCCCAGCTCTCCCAGAGGCCCCCTGCTCAGGGAGGGGCAGAAGTGCGTGTGTGAGTGGATGAAGATTAGTGTGGTTGGAATCCCTGCAGCTGGCAGGGCGTGAGTACAGGACTGGCCACTGGCCTCTGGGCATGGTCAGGGCAGACTTCCTGGAGGAGAAGTCGGCGAGAGAGGAGTCATTTGAGGGAGGAGTCAGGTGAGGGAGGAGTCAGCTGAGGGAGGAGTCAGCTGAGGGAGGAGTCAGAGGAGGGAGGAGTCAGGCCCCTGAGCCCGACCCCTGTGAGGAGCCCACCCTGAACCATCCAAAGAAGAGGACTCTGGGCGGAGATGGATTATGAATCTGGAGAGGGTACAAAGCTCAGAGTACGGCCCCTGAGGCCCTGGGACTGCAAGGGTGGGCCTCCTGTGAGGGAGCCACGCTCATGCCCGAGCTGGAAGGAGCAGTGGTTGGAAGCAGCAGCCCAGACCGCTGCCTGCTGCTATGTGGGGTCCACTCGACTGAATAAGCTGGGAAACCGCTCCGAACCCCTTGCGTCGCGTGTCTCCCATCACTCTGGGCTGCGGCGAGCCATCTGCACGTCATTCCTATCTGCTGGGCAGGCCGATCACTGGGAGCGCTGCCGCGCACACGCGCTCCCCACCTGCGGGCGGAGGATGAACTCTCGCGGTGGGTCTTCCAGAAGGAACTGCAGTCAGCTGGCCCTTGCCTCTGGTTCCAGACGCGGGCTTCTCCAAGGTGCTCAGAAACGGCCTCCTACTTTCCTTCTCAGTGGTTCAGTGCTCTGGGTCCTCTGGGGGGCCATCCTGGTCCCCTGCGGAGCCAGGGAAGTGGATGAACTGTCTTGAAACAAGCTTCTGAAGGAGGTTTTGACCCTGCAGGTGTCCCGGGACTGCCCTCCGGGCAGGGAAGGAGTGTCTCCTCCAGGTCGCAAGCCCTCCTGGCTCCACTGGGTCACTGGGTGGTCCCCCATGATGCCTGGACCAGCATGGCACCCACGGGGCCTCCCCCAGAGCAGGGTGGCACTTCCCCCAGGGTCTCCTGCCTGTGCCCCCCTCCTGCCCCGCGGGGGTCTGTCCCCCCCCAGCCTTTCCACTCCCATTCAGTTTCAAAAGGTTGGATGATCAGGACTCAGAAGAAAATGTCACTGTGCAGAGATCAGAATCGTAAGAAGCCAGGGCCTGGGGTGCGTTTGTCGGATGCTATGCTCCTCAGTTTGTTTGGAAAACGGGAAATGTTCTCCTCAGAGAACTCTCATTAGGACAGATGTGCCGTGGAACACCAACAGCCGTCACCACGGCCGGGCCCACACGTGGCAGGTGTAATCTCCCACGCAGAACGTGGCCATATCAGGTCCCCTCATTTACAGCGACACAAGGTCGATTTTTTATCCTAATCCTTCGTCTCTCCATTCGGGGACTGTCGGGTGCTCACGATGTTCGGCACACTGTCCCCTCTGGCTGCTCCACAAACCAAAGCTTGTCACTGCCGAGTCTCCCGTTGGACAAGGAGCTCCCAGTCCGTCACAGAACCACGCCAGGGGGGCAGACGACGAAGTGGACAGGTCCTCTGCCGAGGAGGCGGGAGAGCAGGGGTCAGCGCGGGAAGTCCTATTGTCTCCACCGACAGTCCATGCTTCACAGAAATTGAATGTCCATTCCAAATACTTGCTGGCTTCCTTTTGTGCCAAGCCAGACGGAGGCTGCGGGTGTAAGGTGCTGCTCTAGAGCTGTGGCTCTGCACCAAGCAGCTCCCTGCGGGGGCGCTGTCCCTCCGAGTGATGGCTGGCTCCGCCGCGTCCTCAGGCTTAGGAGCTGGAGCTGTGGCTACAGAGCAAGAGTCTTTGGAGCCTTTCATAGATCAGGCCCTTTGTAAGTAGAGTCCACACCAGATTGCTTCTCCGGAGTCATGCTGCTAATGACTGGTTTCCTATCTGGAAACGGCTATCGTGATACCTACTTGAGGGTCAGTGCGAGAATTTAATGGGGTGACCTTGGTGACCCAAATACACAGAAGGGTGAACAGATGCTGGGAAGCCTCTAATTCTGCTTCAGACACAGGAATTTTGGATTTAATAGGTATTAAAGTCTAAACCGAAAGTAGGAGAATCTGCCACATGCTTGGACGACAGACACGCATTCCCGCCAAACATTAAGACGGAGTCAGTAGTGCACGGCCGCCCCCAAGGACTGCTGCGTTGGGCAGAGCCTGAAACCGAGCACCTCACAGGCCTCATCTGCCCAGCTCGCTGGGAAACTGACCACAGCGTCCAATGCCCTCAGCTCAGAAGTGAGCCATGCTCCTGAAGCCAGGGGTGGACACTAAACGCCTCTGATGAGAGCACCCCGAGCCTGTGCTGAGCAGAACCCAGGATCTTCCTGATGAGCGGGAGGCGCAGGGCTGGGGTGCGCCTGCCTACCCACGGCCCTCGAGACCGCACCCCAGAGCAGGGGAGCCCGGGCATCCAGGCGGGCAGGGGGAAGCCCTGGGCAGCACAGAGCTTGCCCTGAGGAAGGACAAGCAGCCCAGCCCCAGAGCCCCCCGAGGCCGGGCCCAGGGCAATCTCAGGTAGGATGCGGAGGGAGGCTGCTCAGGACCCTGTGGGCAGCTGGCGTCTCAAAGATGAAGGCAGCACCAGGAACAGAGCATGGTTCTGGTCGCAGTGGACCGAGCAGTGCGCACCAGCATTCCCGAGGAAAGCAGTCAGGACAGGGCCAAGCGCCTCTCTGGATTTGAGGGACTCTGAGCTATCGAGGGGAGAGCATCACGGGGCCAAGGTCGGGTAGGAGGAGAAGCGACGGGCGATCCTGCCCCGTGCACTCACCTCCGCAACACCAGCGCTGCCAGGAGAGGGCTCTGCGCGCCGAAACCTCCCACCCGCGTCTCTGCCGGCGCGGAAGCTGCCAGCGCACGGGCCCGAGCATGAGGCGACCGAGGCTGAGAAAGCAAACTTCAGACTTTATTTTGGGATAATTAACAAACTTAAATTTGCTTTTAAAAACACTCCACCTATTAATTAAGGGGATGCCACGGGATGTTCTGCTACACCCGTGCATTGTTCAGTGCTTGAATCGGGTTAGCCTACCTGCTTCCTGCAGGCTCCATTTCTCCACGGTGGAAACGCTCCAGGCTCTTGCAGCTTCTCGAAATGCATGTTACATTGTTGACATAGATTTAGATAACTGCATGGGCTCCTGACGACTATTTAGGACAGCACAACTCTAAAAGCACTTGTCAAACTTGGAAAAAGCAGCTGAGAGGCCCTTGGGACAGTGAGGGCTTTTAACTGGGCGTTGCAGCCAGGGGATCAAATCCTGAGTCCAGTCCTGCTCAGGCTGGGGTGAGAGGGACATTGGCAGGGGACATGCAGCCTGCCTCCCTTCTGAGGATCATGAGCCACGTGCAGCCACCGCCTGTCCTTGCAGAAGGTTAGCGGGGCACACGCACCCTTCTCTGTCACAGTGCCTGGCTGCGTGCGTCACACGCAGCAGCAGAGCTGGTGGCTGTGACAGAGCACTGGGGCAGGGTCCTTGGTAGGGGCTCAGTCCCCAGCCTCCTAGGCACCCGCTGCTGGCAGGTCAGGGAGGGGCTGCTCCTAGCCAAGGGACCTGCCCCCTCCCCCGCTCTCCCTGGGAAAGCAGGACCACCGCCTTGGGAACAGAGGGGCAGACTTCCTGCTCACCTATATGGAGGGTGATTTTAAGAGTTGGCCATGGGGTCGGCTGCAGGGTCGGCCTCCCACTTTGCCTCACGGCTCCCTAGTTCAGCCTCAGCCTTGTTCCCACAGCACATCCAGAAGGGGTGAGCACACCGGGCTCTGTCTCAGGGTTGGTCTCCTGAGACCTGCCTAGGAGAGGGTGTAGGAACTCCTTCTAGGACTTCAGATCGGTGGCTCAAAGGGAGCTATCTCAGGACAGGAGTAACGGCAGAGGGTCCTGAGGGGCAGAGAGCCCAGGTTTGAACTGAGCCGGCCTAGACCAAGGACCCTGGGATGCCTGGTGTTTCTAGATGGCCACTGGACAGAAGCAAATGCATTCCTCCCTCCAAAAGGTGATGGTGGCTGGATCATTAAGCAATCTCCAGAAGTTCTCAGATCCAAATGTAGGCGGAGATAACAACATGGCCTCATACCTGAAAGAAAGAATATGTGATAGGAGCAGATCCAAAGGGCATCAGATAGTGAATCACTAAAGTATCTTTAAATAATTATATTTTCAAGAAAATAAGACTAGATTAAAAATGTATGTAGAAGATTGGCAATTAATAAAAGAGCCGATGGCAAATCTAGTATTACAAAACAAAGAAATGAACAATGGAAGAGTCAAGATGAGACACAGCTGAAGAGAAAATTAGAAAACGAGAAATGTAGGAGAAATTATTCAGATATGTACTTAGTAATAAAGAACTTATAAATAAGTAAAAAGTAATAATAAGCAGATGAGGCATGGTATAAAAATATAGTGTATGTGTATTTGAAATCCCACAGTAGAGGAAAAACGATATGGTATGTGATCAATGTTTGTAAGCAATAAAGATGAGAATTTCCAAGACTTACTATTAATATCAAGTCATACCAAGCATGAAAACTAAGGCAGAATAAATTTAAAAAGGAATCATAATTAATTATGATATGGAGAACTTACAAAAACCAAAGATGAAAACCTTTATCAGTTTTTTAAAAAAAGTTTTCCTTCAAAGGACCAATAATAAACTGATAGCTAATATCTCAAGAGGAAAATGAGCAGCAGGAGATAAAGGGTATATTATCAGAGCACTGACATGAGAAACTAATGAAGAAAAGAACTGGAAATCCTTATACACATGAGAATAAGAATAATTTTAAACAAATTTTTGGTCTAAAACATTCATTTTGAAAATGTTTTGAATGGGATGATAAATATATAATGTATAAATAATAAAGTAATAAAAATAGATACTAAAATAAATTATAAATAATAAAAATAATAAATGGCAAAACCATTAAATAATGAATCAGTTTAGATAAGTCTAAAACAATGCTTTAGTGGAAATTTACTTTAATGAGTGGAAATAATAAGCACAAGAGTGTCTTTTCAACATGGCATGCTAGACTACATTCCTGTAATAATTTGTTCCTTTGACTCACAGTGTGTAAATGTTTGTTCCTATCCTCTAGTGTTGTCATGAGCATTTTCAAACCAGAAGCCACCAGTGTGGTGTGGGGCATGACATCTGGAGAGTGTGTGGCCACATATTCAATGAACAGTTCTGGGTCACTGGATGCCTATGGGGGAAAATACGTTGATCCTTCAACTCACATCATATAAAAGAAGAAACCAGATATAGTTTAGATCTAAATGCAAATGATAAATTATTAAAACTGATTGGATTTATCAGAAGCAATTTTTTTAATGAACTTGGGTATCAGTAAGATTTATTGATCAGACACAAAAGCACTACCTGAAATGGAAAAGATTGATGGATCGGATGACTTAGAAATATTTAGACTCCTATATTTCAAAAGACTGGAAAGGCAAACTCATGAATGGGTAGGGGACATTTGCTATCTGATATCCAGGCCTGGGGATAAGCAGAGATTGCTTGAATAAGATGCAAAGATCACTAAAGAAATCATAAAACCGAAAATGAGATTCAATTAAAATTAAGAATTTGACTTCATAAAAATTTTATTAGAAGAGGAAAATGCAACTCTCAGATACTTCATGAGGGAGAAGGTCCAAAGAGCCAATAAACATATGGCAAGACGCTCGACTCCTTAGTCATCAGGAGAACGTGAAACCAGGGCCACTGGGTGAATCAAGCTGTATCTCGCTGTATCAGCCCATTTTGCATTACTATGACAAAACATCTGGGGCAGGCTAACTTTACAAAGAAAAGAAGTTTATTTAGCTCAGTATTTTGGAGGTTTGAGGGCACAGTGCTGGCATCAGCTCAGCTTTGGTGGGACCCTCTTGACTGTGCCCCATCATGGGGAGAGCACACTGTGTGGGGAAGACAACACGTCTCCCAACAGGAAGCCAGGGGAGAGCCCAGTCCCACAGTCCTGCCAATGGTGCACCCTCCACTGACCCCTCTTGAAGCCCCTAAGCCCCCTCTTGAAGGTTCCATATCACGTCCCAACACCACCACCCTGGGGGCCAGATTTCCAACACAGGAACCCTTGGGGAACAGGCAACATCCAGACTGTCGCTCTATCAGAGTAGCTAAAATGCAAGGATCTGGGAATTGGCAAGTGTTGGCAAGGAACTGAAGAAGCTGTAAGTCTGCCTCAGCCATGGCGAGAGCCTCAGCACCCTGCACCCGGCGATGGAGGGTCTAGGTGGGCACGCCAGGTACAGGTGTGCGTGATCACCAATACGCACAGACAGCGTCACTTCTCAAATCAACTGAAATGTCCCAAATGCTTATCAACAGCAAGCTGGATTAAAACGGTGTGAGAAATTGTGAGCAACGGTGTATTCAAGTAATTAAAGACAGCAAACAGGTCACGTGGGATGATATGGACTGCCCTTACAGACACTGAGTGTGCACATGTGCACCTTAGAAAATCCACATACACACCTACGTGCACAAACTTTATACACACACGCACACACAAACATTATACACACTCATGTGCACTTATTTACATACAGTCATTCCATATAGAAAACCTCAAATAACTAAAATATAACAAGAGGTATCCAGGTCTGGTGGGGAGTTTGGCATGAATTATTTTAGCTAAGCATGAAGAGCAAGATAATTAGCCATAGGAAAAACCTCTTAGAAGTATTAAAATAGCAAAAGACTTTTGTTCATGGCCTTTATATGTTTATAGAGTCAAAATTATGTAAATATCAAATAAAAACCAGTACTGGAATTGTTGTGTGCGTGACAGTCTGGTTGGAGGGAATGTATATATGAGGGTTCGGGATGATTGTAAGAAATCAAACCGACAGCCTCTCTTGTGGGAAGACAGTAGTCACTACCTGATGATGGGGAACTTAAGAATCAGTGTGATTGCGTTAGCTAGACAGAACAGATAAAATGCAAACGACATCTCACGTGGCAGCTGAAATCCATTAGGCCTTTGCTCCTGGGGACAGGCGGAGAGGAGGTGGGGAAAAGGGCTACTTTGTAAAAAAAACTTGTAGAATTCAATAGCTTTGAAAATTATGTATTGTATGATTTTGACAAAAATAAACAAGAAATAAAATTTCTGTGCACCCCTGTGCAATATCAGTGAAATCTTTAACAGTAACAGCTGAAAGGAATATTTGCATCAGTTAGTGCCCACATACACCAAATAAATCAGGAGTTTCATAAACTTTTGGAAAATTGGTAAAAAGAGGTAGATACCCACCCCATTGGATTACTAGATGTAAGTAAGCCAGGCGTGGTGGCTTGCACCTGTAATCCCAGCAGCTTGGGAGGCTGAGGCTGGAGGATGAAAAGTTCAAGACCAGCCTCAGCAACTTAGTCAGACCCTGTCTCAAAATAAGGGTTGGGATGTGGCTCAGTGGTTTGGTGTCCCTGGGTTTAATTCCTGGTACATAAACAAAACAAACAAAAAAAGCCTTTATGTAGCCAGGACACTGCAAGAAGTAAAAACGCATAGGAAACAATCTGTTTAATTCCCTTTAAACAGATGAACACGCTGTAAACAACATCAATATTAAGATCAACAAGGTATTAAAGGATGACACACGGCACCTCACAGGGTTCATCCCAGGAGGATGGAGGGGCCAGGAAAACCTGTCGGCCTGGGCGTCACATGAGCAGAATGAAGGAGAAACTCCCAGCATCTCACCAGATGCTCCAGAGCATGTGATAGATGCCAACAGCACAGTCCTGATTAAAAACAAACAAAAACAAACAAACAAAACCTCTTAGAAGACAAACAGTGATGAAATGCTCTTACCTTGATAAAAAGTATTTACCAGAAAACAACGTGTGCATCTTACTTAACGGTGGGACGCTAGTGAGGGTCTCTAAAATCAGTTTTTCCTACACTCTTTCTACACTCCCTTTAATATCGTGCTCAAGGTTCAAAAGGAAAAATGGGAAAATCCTGCGAGCAATATGACATGATGCATGTGAGAATATTCTTCCCTATAAAAATGCAAAAGCAGAAGCTGATAAATTTCAAGAACTGGTCGAGAGCTCAGTAACCTGAGGCTGGATATATCAACCTACGAAAATCAGTAGCTTTTCTATAACCAGCAACCACCAAATAGAAAATGTAATAGGAAAATAAAAAGGTTCCATTCACAGCCCAAATCATAAGCTCAAAGAACCCCAGACAATTCTTCCATGCTGGAAAACTGACGGCTGGCCTGACGAGCGAGGCCCTTGGGCGTGGGTCAGAGCAGACCAGCGGCATGGCCAGTGACCAGAACTCCCGGGGGCCACGCAAACGCAAGCTGCTTTCCTGCTCACGTAGCTGCTGGGTGTGGGCTTCGGGACGTGGCCTGGTCTGTGGCTGCTCGGCACCCACGCTCCCGTCACCTGCCGTTCTGGCATGCGGGTGGACCTGAGCTTGGCCTCCCTGACAGGCCAGAAAGGTCCATGATAAAAACAACGATACCCGCCTGAGGTCAGGGGCGGGTGCAGACAGGCCGAGGGAAGTTCCTGGAGACAGCACGGAGACCCAGGCCTGCTGGGCAAGATGGCAGCAGGGCTGCCCAGAGACGGCTCCGTGGCCGCGACAGACAGCGCCTCTGTCCCTCCCCAGGCGTTGCCCCCAAGTCAACAGGAACAAGACAACCCCGAGGAAACCACACGGAAGGAAGATTCACTGAGTAGGAGATGAAACTTCCGAAAAGCTTTAAAAGATCATTGAATACAAACTTGAGTTTTTTCCTCTTACATTAGGGAAAAAGTGAAGGATCAGTAGGAATTGTTGGTGTGGACATGTCGCGTGGTCCCTGGTATGCACAGGTGCTCACAAAGCCTTCTAGGGGGACGGGTCCGTTGGGCAAAAGCCTCAGCCCCTGGTTCCGTGTCGACATTTTAGGATTCTGTGTAAAAGAAGAACCAACTCACGTCATGAGGCAAGTAGGCTTGTGCACAGGGGACGTCTTTCACGGCCCTACCTGGGGCTGTGGCAAAAGCACTAAAGCAAATTAATACTCATCCTGAGAGAAAGAGTTAAATGACTCCCAACAAGTGCAGCCCACGGAGTCCATGGAAGCTGGAAATCAAGATGGACCTACAAGGCTCCCTGGCCACTTGCATAGGTGGTTAAGAGAAGAAGCAAGTCACAGCAAGAGCTTGACTCTCAATGGTGGCCACACAGGAGTGCATAGGGAGGGAGGAGAGAGGAGGAGAGGACATCGCTGCCAAGCACTGGGGCAGCAGCCAGCCATGGAGCCAGAAGCTTGGGACAGAGTGACCAGGGGAGTGTAGAATAACAGAACAGGGGGAATCAGGTGCATAGGCTTAGCCAGTGAATTAGAAGACAACATGGAGGGCATCAAAGGAGCAACAGACGGTTAGAAGACGCCACAGAGATTTAGAGAAACAATAAAAAGTTTCAGAAATTATACATATAATAAATATTGGGTTTGGTGCAAGAAAAGAAAGAATTGTCAGAGTGGAGTATAAACCTGAAAAAATCTTATATGGAGCACCTAAGGAGAGAGTTGTGGGATTCATAAAAGAGAAATTAAAATAATAAAGGTTGAAATAGAAAGATGTAGCACACTGTAATTGGGTCTCCAAAGCTAGAGAGAAGGGTAAAAATTTCAACCACCAAGTACAAGAAATTGATTCAGAGAAAACTGATGAGAGATGTTTATGTTTGTGCAGATAGCTCTAAACAAATATTGGTTGTGTCAAACAATAATTTCAGTAACTAATATTTGGTCTCACCATGTGGTGAGACCAAAAAGGGACATTAATGTGATATTTGGGGATGGAGGCCACTGGAATTAAGCCCTCATAAAGTCTTTGTAAATGTGAAGGTGCCTGTAATGAAAACTTTGAGACTTGATTATGTGCGTTACTTAAAATCTTTCATTTAAGAAAACAGTTCACCAATAACATACTTAAAAAAAAAAAAAAAAACAACAGGTCAAACAAAAATGTTTAAATAGCAGAAAGAGTCAGAACAATAAAGTGCAGAGTATCAGGAAATCAAGCCACTGTCTCTATAGTCAGAACACAGGCAGGTGGGTTAGGCACACAGGTTAAAAACGAAGGTCTATAAAAATGGGTAATAGAAGAAGATCCGAAAGGAACACATTAAACACACATGTAGGCTGGGAGATCAAGAATCACAAAACAGTCCAGCAAAGCAAGCAGCAGGCAAAGAGCGAAGCGCACGTTTTCCTAATGTTAGGCTGCGGCAGGCGCTGGAACAAGTTTCCACAGATTGAAATCAGTATAACCTGTCTAAGCACAGCGCAATTTATGTAGGAAGCCATTAAATTAAAAATCTAACTTCTGAGAAATTGAGCAACACGCTTTTAAATAATCTGTGAGTCAAAAAATCAAAATAGAAGTTAGAAAATATTTTGGTTATTAAAATGTAGCATGTCAAATTTCATGCGCTAAGGAATACTCAGAGGGAAATCCAAGTCTTCAATACACATTTTAAAAGAGAAGAAAGGGTAATTTAAAGCGGTGACATAAGAAAGAAAAGTAAAGATCCAGTAGAATAAGAAATAGTAATAAGAGAATACTTCAAATAACCAGTTTTATGCCAATACATTTTTATATGTAGACAGAATAAAGAATTTGCCCAGGATAATGTGGCTCACCATACAGGTTCTGAAAGAAAAAGAACCCTTGGACATGGCAGTAACTGACCTTGGACGCGATCGGATCGGTAAGACCAGTGTGTTGTGGTGTCCAGTCCCCGTGAAGGCACAGAAGGCTGCCAGGTGACCCAAGAAGGCCCAGAACCAGCTGGCTCCTGGCCTCTTCCTGAGGACCACGGACAGCGGTGCTGAAATGGTCAAGAGGTGACTCCTGGGGAGAAGGGCATCTTCGGGGGACACGCAGAGGACAGACATGGTCTTCACACCCGACACCGGGGTACGGGCTGGCCCACGTGGACGAGGGCCCCGAGAGACCTTGAGGGAATACTGCTACGAGCCCTGTGTGGGCTGGCAAGCTGGAGCGGGGCCGCAGAGCCCGATCCACGAGGTGGAGAGACCCTCGGCTGCGGCCCGCCCCAGGGCCCAGGCCTCCTTCCCTCACACAGACGTTAGACGAGAGAGCAGGGAAGAGGACGGGCTGGTGAACAGGCGACCCTCAACCCCAGGCCCCACCCATGCCCCTGGACAGAGCGGGATGTGCCCAGGCACCCGCCAGGGCTGACATCCAGGTGACGAAGTGATGTCACCCTGGGGGTCGAATCTGTCCCATCCAAGTGCAGCCCAGGGCCAGCTCCAGAGGACTCTGTGAGGCATCCTGACCCTCTGCGCAGAGCCAAGAGCCCCCAGGGAGCAAGCCAGAAGGACCCAGAGAACAGTCACTACAGTCTCGTGGCTCTTAAATATACCGCGTCCAAAACGAAGTAGGACCAGTTTCAGACAGTCACGAGCAATCAATGCACAGACGCAGGATGAAAGACGCTGGTTTATCACGATTAACAGGCAAGCTGTGAAACAACTCACAAGCATTTAATGGCATAAACCGAAATATGTGCATAACGAAGAAAAGGGTGGGGTACATGTTTGAGAACAAAAATGGGAATTCTGACAAAGGACAAACAAATTGTTGAAAGAAAAACAATACCTGAAATGAAAACAAAAAGCCAACAAATTAAATGGGCTCAAAGCACATTACCGGCTGAAGAAGAAGGTATCAGTGATGTGGAAGACAGGTCAATAGAGGTGCTCCTAAATAAAGCAGAGAGAAAGGGACATTTAAAATGGAGGGAGCGTCAGTCCCGTGGAGGAAGGAACTCAGTCAGTTGGCGAGGGGCTGGAGCGCAGGGAGAGGAAGAGGCAGGAAGCCGGGGACGTGCATTGTGTAGCTGGCATGGACGGGGCGGCGGGCCACACCCAAGGAGCGTGGTGAGTCCGACAAACTGCTGGGAACCCAGACAAGACAAGACCCCAGGACGCCACAGGCATGAGGCAATTGGCCTCCGCAGTGTGGGCACCAGGAGATCGCTGTGCCCTGGACTCTGCCCAGTTCCAGGCACAGCTTGGAGTAAGTCAAGGCTGAGGAGCGGCACCTTCCCCAGCTGCTGAGCGGGAGCCTCACCTGCCCTCACCTCCACAGTTGGGTTCCTCCACGTTGCTCCACGTGGTGGTCAAGTCATCAGTCCATCATGTCCCACCCAGACACACATCCATAATTCATCAGTGTGGGACTAAAATTGAAAGTTTAATATGGTAAAGTTTGAAACTTCAGATAAGCACAAAATGGAAGCATCTGCAGTCCACCCGACAAGAAATGTGGGAGAAATGCAAACTGAAGGAAGATTCCACCGTGGACATTCAGAGTGACAAGCGGGCGCCGGAGAGCCAGAAACAGAGCCAGGGCCCGGAGGAACGATCGCGCTCGTTCTCCTGCCTGAAAACTGAAAAGACAACTGTAAGGGGGATCGTAGGGTGGACTTACGACACACAGGGCGGCCCGATCGGCTGAGGGATCTGCCGCCATCCCCAGAGACATGGCTACGGACAACCAGCAGAGGACTGAGGATGGAAGGGCAGCCTCCTGACCGACCTCAGGGTCAGGAGCGACAAGGACATGCAGGACACAAATCCAGAAGCAGCCTGCTGGGCGGAAACGCCGCCACGCTGATCCCCAGGGGAATCTGGCTGGCTGGCCACGCTCTGCCCCCTCCCAAGGGCAGCGGTGGTCCTCACCCCCAGCAGAGAAGCAAAACACCTGAAAGCAATTACTGAGGGGCCACCTGAAGGCGCCGGCCCACCTGGAGCAGGAGACGAGACGGCAGTCAGCCTGGCAGCAGGGAGGCTTAGGGGCCAGGCGCGGCCCGGGGCGCCTGCCCGGACACAGCTGCTAGCCAGCCCAGGCCCAGGCCCCGGGCCTGCTGAGGAGAGTGCAGGCCTGGAGTCAGCTACAGCCAAGCTGCCCGGGAGCTCAGGGCCGAGGAGGAGAGGAGCGGACTGTGCTGAGAGAAAGCTCCGGAAATCTGCGTGGAAGATCCTGAGTCAGGTCAGAGAAGAAACGCAGGGAGCAGCTGTGAGACTCGGGGAAATGACGCTCCAGGAGCTGAGAGGGAAAGGAGGCAGCTCCCCATGTTCCCAGAGGACAGCGTGAGTGACAAGGACAGCCAGAGGGACCGGTGGGTCATTAAACTGTGAGCAACTGAGCCGAGAGCGGCGATAGAGGGATGTGTTCCTGCATCCGGAAAACGGTAGCAACAAAACGTCAATGACAGAGACAACAGAGGCTGCACGATGGCTGGGGAGGAATCAGCAGAAGAATTGCAGGACTTAATTGGAAATATGTAGGGATCCTTTTTTTTTTTTTTTTTTTCTTTCTTTTGGGTACTGGGGACAGAACTCAGGGGCACTCAACCCCTGAGCCACATCCCCAGCCCTATTTTGTATTTTATTTGGAGACAGGGTCTCACTGAGTCGCTTAGGGTCTCGCTTTTGCTGAGACTGGCTTTGAACTCATGGTCCTCCTGCCTCAGCCTCCTGAGCCACTGGATTACAGGTGTGCGCCATGCCTGGTGAAAATACGTATAGATTCTGACTGAAGACGTTAAGACAGAGCTAGCTATGAGGTGGGCCGTGTGCGTACCTGAGTGGACAGACACCATGTTGGAAATGTGTCCCCTTCCCCAGACTAATTCACCATGTTAAAGGAAGTCCAGCCAGATCACACCCAAGTTTTTCATAGGACTCGTCAAATGGATTGCAACCTTGAGCAGCGAAGGACTCAGAAGAACCAGAAGGCTCTTATGGCGCTGGACACCAGGATTCTCTCTAGAAAGACCTGAACTAGACAGGTGAACTCACTGTCAGGACGTGGGAGGACGCATGGACCCCAGGGACAGATCAGCCACCAGTGAAGCTGGCAAATGAGAAAGAACCGGGCTCGCTGAAGAAAACAGGAACATTTCTGTACACCTGTGTGTTGCCGCGTACATGGTTCCATCAGTCTCTGTTTTTTTTTTTTTTAATTTTGGGGGGAGCTGGGGACCTCACCCAGGCCTCCTGCATGTGGGTCAGCACCTTACCATGGTGTCATGCCCCAGCCTCCCACGTTGGTCTCAAACTGCACAAACCATGGAGAAAATATAGTAGGAACACACCTCAACATCATAGAAGCCATGTATGCCAAACCCAAGGCCAGCATCATTCTAAATGGAGAAAAATTGAAAGCATTCCATCTAAAAACTGCAACAAGACAGGGATGCCCTCTTTCACCCTTTTACTCAACTGTCCTTGAACCTCAGGCCAGAGCAATTAGACAGAGGAAAGAAATTAAAGGTATACAAATAGGTAAAGAAGAACTCAAACTTTCACTATTTGCTGATGATATGATTCTATATTTAGAAGATCCAACAAATTTCACCAAAACCCTTCTAGAACTAATAAATGAATTCAGCAAAGTAGCAGGGTATAAAATCAATACCCATAAATCAAACGCATTTCTATGCATCAGTAATGAATCCACTGAAAGAGAAATAAAGAACACTATCCCATTCACAATCACATAAAAAAAAGTACTTGGGAATCAATCTAACAAAAGAGGCGAAAGACCCCTACAATGAAACTATAGAACACTAAAAAAGAAATTGAAGATCTTAGAAGATGGAAAGACCTCCCATGCTCCTGGATAGGCAGAATTAATATTGACAAAATGGCCATACTGCCAAAAGCATTATAGAAATTTAATGCAATTCCTATTAAAATCCCAATGACATTCTTCATAGAATTAAAAAAGCAATCATGAAATTTGGAAAAATAAGCAACCCAGAATATCCAAAGCAATCCTCAGCAAGAAAAGTGAAGCAGGAGACATCACAATACCAGAGCTCAAACTATACTACAGAGCTATAGTAATAAAAACAGCATGGTATTGGCACCAAAACAGACATGTAGACCAATGGTACAGAATAGAAGACACAGAGACAAACCCACATAAATACGGTTATCTCATACTAGACAAAGGTGCCAAAAACATACACTGGAAAAAAGATGGCTTATTCAACAAATGGGTCTGGGAAAAATGGAAAGCCACATGTAACAAAATGAAATTGAACCCTGATGTCTCACCCTGCATAAAATTCAACTCACAGTGGATCAAAGACTTAGGCACCAGAATAGAGACCCGGTGACTACTGGAAGAAAAAATAGGCCCAAATCTTTACCACGTCAGCCTAGGACCTGACAAGGCCCCTAAAGCACAAGAAGTTAAATCAAGAATCAATAAATGGGATGGACTCAAACTAAAAAGCTTCTTCTAAGCAAAAGAAATAATCCATAATGTGAAGAAAGAGCCTACAGATTGGGAGAAAGTCTTTACCACATGTACCTCAGATAAACCATTAATCTCTAGGACATATAAAGAACTCACAAAACATAACACCAAAAAAAAAAAAAAAAGAAAAGAAAAAAAACCCCCACAAATAACCCAATCAATAAATGGGCTAAGGAACTGAACAGACACTTTACAGAAGAAGATGCAGAATCAATCAACAAATACATGAAAAATTGTTCAGCATCTCTAGCAATTAGAGAAATACAAATCAAAACTACTCTAAGATTTCATCTCACTCCAATCAGAATGGCAATTATCAAGAATACAAGCAACGATAAATATTGACAAGGATGTGGGGGAAAAGGTACACTCATCAATTGCTGGTGGAGATGCAAAACAGTGCAACCATTATGGAAAGCAGTATAGAGATTCCTAAGAACACTTGGAATGGAACCACCATTTGACCCAGTTATCCCACTCCTCAGCTTACAACCAAAGGAATTAAAATCAACACACTTCAGTGCCACAGCCACATTGGTGTTTATAGCAGCTCAATTCACCATAACTAAACTATGGAACTAACTTAGATGCCCTTCAACAGATGAATGGATAAAGAATGTGATATATATGTATATTTATAAGAGGGAATATTACTCAGCTTTAAAGAAGAATGAAATTCTGACATTTGTTGGTAAATAGATGGAGTTGGAGAATATCATACTAAGTGAAATAAGTCAAACCCAAAAATCCAAAGGCCAAATGTTTTCTCTGATATGTGGAAGCTAATTCACAATAGTGGGGGATAGGGAAGGTATATTACATTATGAGGTATTACATTCTAAGGTATATTTATATTAGGTAGAGGAGAGTTAAGGGAGGGGAAGGGTATGGGGAAGGGTATGGGGAAGGGTATGGGGAAGGGTATGGGGAAGGAAGGACAGTAGAGTGAAACAGACATTATCACCTCATGTACATTTAAGACTGCATGACTGACGTGATCCGACAACATGTATAATCAGAAAATGAGAGATTACATTCCATTTACCAATGACCTATCAAAATGCATAAATGCATTCTGCTGTTAGTACAACTCATCAGAACAAACTAAAAAATAAAAAATAAAAAACAATTATGGGGCTGGGGATACAGCTCAGTTGGTAGAGTACTTGCCTCCCATGCACAATGCCCTGGGTTCAATCCCCAGTATCACAAATAAACTTAAAAAGGATAAATTCAATAATATTTGTTAAGGTGTAGCTGTGAAGTGTCCCCAGCCGCTCATGTGAGACGATGCAAGGAAGTGCACAGCTAAATACTTGGGCTATGGGAGCACTGACCCCTGATGGGGCTTAACTGGGGGGTGACTGTGGGTTTGTGTTCTGCGCACGGTGAGCGGAGCGCCTTCTGGCCGTCTTCAGACCGAGGCTCTGGAATCCTGAGCCCCAGAGCAGCTTGCCCTCCGTGCTCTCCGCCCGGGCCTCTCTACTCACCACTGAGTCCTCCCTCCCTCCCTCCCTTCCTTTTTTCCTTTTTAATTCTTTCCCTCTTTCGGTCACAGCAGCAAAACAGATGACTAAAACAACATGAGAATAAAAACCTAAAAAGACGCTCTAAACAAAGCAAGTTTTTCACCTTCATTTCCATTTTCAAGAACTGGGGTCCTGCTGTTCTTCCTGGCCTGGCCTCAGGCTCCTGGGCTCACGGATCCTCCTGAGCACAGGCCACCACACCACAACCACAGTCGCAACCCCCAAGATACCACAAAGTGCGTGTCCCATGAAGGACCAACACAGACCACAGGTCAGGTAGGAAAAGAACCGGAACAGAAAAATGGTGCCAGGCTCTGCGGTGCAGAGGAGAACGACAGGGCAGGAACCTGAATGAGGTTGGAGCAGCGCCCACGCGCCCGCTGGGAGGGAGGGAGACCTCAGGAGGAGCAGAGGAGGCGACGCTCAGGGCTGGGAAGGAGGCAGAGCCCAGGGACAGCGCGCGGCTGGGGGAGGAGGATTTATACCGCGATGTCGGATCTCAATTTACTAATGACTGACACATCTGAGATGCGACTGCCCCACGATCCGGTGATTTCCCTCGCAGCTGTGCGCCCAGCCTTTAGACAGGCCATGCAGAACCCACGCGGGATCAGCCGCCGCGGCTCAAATTAGTTTGACATAAGAAAACATTGGGAACAGCAGAAATCCATCAAGAGGAAAATGGATAAACAAATTGTAGTATATTCGTATAATAAAATGCTGTGCAGAGGCGGCGAGCGAACTGGGTTTGTGTGGCCGCACGTCTGAGTCTCAGGCCCACCATGCCCGAGAGCAAGACGGTTGCTGGAAGATTCATACATTTTAATTTCATGTAGACACTTTTATAAATAGAGAAATAAAATAGCACGCGCGGGAAGGCACACAGATGTGACAAGGTGTGACGGAAGGCGCGGAATCGAATAAGCTGCAAATGCAGAAGGTGACGCTGTTTTCGAAGGGGCCACCGCGGGTGCGAGGGAGCAGATGCGGGCCCCCACCTCTGTGTGTGGCCTGGCATGTTCTGGCCCAGCGACGCATAAGCCGACACCCTACTCTCTGGTCTTCACTCCTTTTTGGCATGACCAGCTGACACTGTCCCAAGAGCCACCAGGTTGCACCTCCCTGCCTTTCTCCCTTGGTGCCTGGGGTCCTGCCCCCTGTCCCAACCAAACTTCAGCAGGTAGGGCGACTCCCCCTACTGGGTGCCATCCTAGCCAGCTCTCTGCACGGCGCCCACCACTAGCTGCTGGTCGGATTTTCTTTGCATTAGTTGGTCTGACCCTGAAGTTCACTCTTGACCCTGAAGCACGAGTCCCCGAACAGAGGCGCCAGCTGCCTGGACTCTAGCGAATCCTGGGGTGCAGCGCCGTCCCAGGGGCGAGATGCTCACGGAAGGAAGAATGAGCTGATGACATCTCTGCTGGCCCACGGGGCCCTTGTTGGCTCCTTTTCTTTACTTTCTGTTGCTAGAAAGAGGGAGACAGGCAAAGGCACAGCTCTAGGAGCCCCGGGGAACCAGGGCCGCCTTCCGAGCAGGGAGAGCGGTGCGTGGGAAGGAAAGGCCGTCCTGGGGAGCCAGTGGCTGCGGGAGCCCCGGGCAGGGCTGTGTCCTGATGGGCACGCGTGGGACAGGCAGGCTGGGCCAGAGCTCGTGGGGATGCCCGTGTGCTCACGTAGCGTAGCGTGTGCCATCGAGTCACAGCCGAGGGCAAGGGCCAGGTGACCGGCAGGACAGTGAGGAAGAGTCTGTCGCTTGACTGACGTTGATGTGTTGGTGCCCAATAGGAAGGAAGGCTCGCCCCTATCAACCGAACAGCCAGCGACGGCCCTGAACCCAGCACCTCACGACGGCCGGTCAGTTCATCCTTAATGCCCAACCAGGGGACGTCATGACCCTTCCTTCTCATTGGAGGCTGAGGCTCAGGTTGAAGGTCACTGGGGAGGTCAAAACCTAAACTAAGACTTGTCCCCAGCTTGGCACATGGAGCCAGAGGTTAATGCAGACAGCAGGGCAGCCAGGGACAGAGCTGGACAGGCTACTGTGGCCCTCAGAGCAGCTCACTGAACTTCCCAAATCCTTAATGGTGAGGTGCCCAGTTGGCTCTGAGCCAAGCAGAGCGCTGTCCTGAGGTTCTGTGTCCACTGGAATAGACGTGCCCACAGAGTCAGTCTGCTTCCCCTGCTGTGGCTTGGGAGGGGTCCAGTCCCAGGCCCTGCCAGGAACTGGTGATGAGTGCTTTCCTGTCCTAGTGACCGAGCAGTGGAATGTGGCTTGTCCTCATTGTTTCCTGCTGTGACTGTCACCGTCCCCTCCTTACCCCGAGGTACATTCCTGGGGGCCTTTAACATGTCACCATATCCTCAGTACTTTTCTGCTGCATATGTAAGTATAGGTGCTTATCTGAGCAAGCTCACCAGGCGAACGGGGTCTCTGGGGCTGTCCTGAGCACCAGGCGCCGTGATGATAAAGGACGCAGCCGTGCCTGCCCAAAGAGACTTCCGCAGAGACCCTACCGGACGCCCAGCACCCCTCCCACGGCCCTCTCCTCCCCACGGACAGCCCGGGCAGGTGCTAGCTAGTGGTGGCCAGAGCTGTGGCCCGTCCCTCTGTCCTCGGTATTTGATGCCATCTGGCCTCTTGGATGTCTGTTTTCACTTGGAAACCCTGAGGAATCTGAGTTCATCACAGCTTGAAAGCTCTGCCAGCCCCGTGGAAACCCCAAATATGTACGTAGTGAGGAGAGTGGATAGAGGTTTCTGCAGAGGGCACGGGGTGGGGCAGGAGCCCAGAGGCAGCCTGGCAAGGACACGCCAGCCAGCTGGTGCAGGGAGGAACCCAAGACAGGCCCCAGGCAGAGCAAGGGCTGCCCACCTGCGCCCGGACACCGGGGCCACGGGAGGGGAGGAGAGGTGGCAGTTCTTAGTCACACTGGTGTCACTGCAGGTCACAGTACAGTCTCACAGGCCCGGCACAGAGCACGAGCAGGGCCAGCTCTGGAAAGCAGGCTCTAATCAGAGGGCCCTGCACCCATCTGGCGCCATACTGGGTTGAAATTTACAGTGTTAAGACGCTAATCTAGAGGGTCTCGCTGAACTTGGGAAGTCTTTCCTCCTCCCTCTCCTCCTCCCCTTCTCTCCTCTCCCTTCTCAGTGGGCAGACCTTCCAGTGCCATGCCTGCCAGGCCTGGGGACATGGTGGGCAGCAAGACGCTGTTCCCGTGAGCCTGTATTCTAGTGGAGAAAGCAGATAGCAATCCGGAGAGCTGAGGCCACTGTTCTGGCCCTGCAGTGGGGACTGAGGACAGACAGCCACAGTGGCCGGGGGACGGCCCCATGCAGAGAGGGCCAGCCCGCAGGACACACTCACCCGGTGGCATTCCATGCAGGGAGATGAAGGAGGAGGCTGCACAGACCTGGTGTTGTTCTGCACCAGGGCGGCCAGGATCCAGGTCACGCTGGGATGGGAGGCACGGGACAGCTGGGACCCCTGCGACTGTGGCAGCAGGGGTGACCCTCGGTCACTAAGGGATGGGGGGGTGCTGAGGGCAGAGAGCAACCTGTAGGTGGACCTGTGGGTGGCTGCTGCCACAAGCTGGGCTGGAGCTGAAGGGTATTTTCAGAATATTATTTCTCACAGGATTTAGAAATAATTAGAAGCTTAGCTTCTTCTGCATCTTGGCTCTGCTCAGATTGCAGATGTGTGAACAAAATGAAAGTTGTTATTTCAAGACACTAAAATTTTGGTACCAGAATTGGGGTGTTGCTGTACCTCAACTTCAAAGTGTGACAGTGGCTTTGGCACTGGGTCAGAGCGGATGCTGGTGCATCTTGAGAATCTGTTGGAGGGGACTGTTGGGGGCTAAGGGACAGGTGGGAATGTCACAGGGAGCGTGGCATGGGTGATGTGGTGAAGAATGTTCCCGAGGGTGGCAGGTGGCCAGCTCCCAGGATGAGCCCCAGGACTCTGGCCTCCCAGGGTCCGTGTCCTTGTGTCCTTGTGCAGTTCCTCCCTCTGTGACTCTGATGTTGGACCCACTGAGTCCAGAGGGTCTGCCAGGTCCTGAGACTCCTCTCAGCTTCCTGTTGGTTCTCTGGGTTGCCGGTGATCTCCTGAAGTGAGGAGCTCAGACAGTCCCCAGAGGAGTGCCATGTGCAGCAGAACTGAGGCCCCCAGCAGAGAGCCACACGGGAGACTGTCCCCGTGGATGAAGCTTGAACACACAGCCCCACACAAAGCCCTGGAGGGCAGCAGCCTGGCTGCAGCCACAGGAGACACCCCAAGTGAGAACAGCCCAGCAAACTCTTCCTGAATGTCTGGACCCTCGGCTCTGCTCTGAGCCTCCGTGGGTTGAGGTAACTTGTCATGCAGCATGGGGTAACTACCGCTGGCATAGAGCGCCATGGTCAGAACGCAGTCCATGCGGGTGCGTGGTGCCTGCTGCCTCCGTCAAGGACAGCTGCGTCTCCTGACAGCTGACCAGATCGTCTGACGAGCTCACACCCCTCCAGACTCAGCCGTGCCCACAGTGGTCTGAGGAAGCCCTGGCCCCAGAAGTCACCTGGAGGACAACCTCGGGCTCTCTGACGGCTGAGGCTGAGTCCTGCAGAACAGGAGCAGGTCACACACATGGTAATGACCCAGAAAGACACTGGCTGTGACAACTGTGGAGAACAAGGTGAGACTTCTCAGCCACCAGCACCAGGTCCAGGCATGACCTTCACCGGCTCCTCCTTCCAACGCCGGGCTCTGTGGCTTGCTTCCTCCTCCTACGCCTCTCGTATCTGCAACAGAATCCCTCCTCTGGGAACTTCTTTGTTCTCTGAACATCTCTTGTTTCTGAGAGCTGACTCAAATGACGGGTCGGGCGGAGGAAGGGTTAAAGACATCTTAGTTAGACTTAAGCAGCCCGATCGAGGCTTGTGCCTGAATGGAATGATTTGTGCAGTTTCCCAGAGAGACAAGAAGCTGTTTCTCTGCTCTGCCTACTAAGAAGGCCTGGATTTCCATAAGTAAGTAGATAAACACAGCGTGTGAAGGCAGACAGGAAAGGCAAGAAAGACACACTGTTCATTAACTTCCCTCCCTAATAGGATCACCACGGGCTGAGGCAGCTTTCTGCTTGAGTACCCCAGCACAAAGCCCGTCTGGGCCTCAGCCACCTGGTAATTCTAGATTAGGCTCCCGGCTGCCGCACAGGCTGGCTGCTGCTCCCACAGGTGAAGCTCACGCCAGGAGCCACACAGGCCCTGCCCCGGGGGCGGGCGGACGTGGGCGATGGGCCATCTCTCTGCCCCTGACCCATTCAGCACGAAGCTCTCCATGCCCCAATGGGAGCTGTGGAGCCAGGCAAGCTGGCAAAGCCATCTCTGAGCTCCCCAGCACTGCAGGCAGCCCGTACCCCACAGCACATAGGAAGGAGCCAGCCTCGCAGAAGGGGATCGATAAAGCCTGCCTTTCAAGAGCACGTTGCGTGAGCAGAGATGGAAGCGAGGATTAAGAGTGCAGAACGGGCTGCGAGCGCCCAGGGTGGCCCAGAGATCCCAGGGCGGCAGGCAAAGCGCACAGCCAGGCAGAGCAGCCTGGAGGGCCCACTGTCCTCTCTGGCTGACAGAGTTCCGCCCGCGCTTTGCTTGAAGCATTGGAAATCAATCCAAGGCCATTGTCCACTTCCCCACTTGAGGGTACGGAGGCCCGCAAAATGGACACCCTATTCTCTAATGTACCAATCGGGACGCTCTGGCGATGGCTTGGAACTCTTGATGACATTCTGAGTTTGGGACTTCTTTGTGCATTGTGTTGACCGGGACAGGTGCTCTGTGACCCTTGGGACAGAGAGGTGCAGCTTTAAAAGGCACGAGCAGAGCACTGTCCACCCCGCTGAGGATTCTGTCCTGAGCACACTCGTTCTGGCCTGGGTGTGGATACATCCCGGTGGGCGTCTGCCCAGGACTCCTGCCTGATGGCACACCGGGAGAGCTCTGGCTTCTCTGCTAGCGCACCAGGGAGCCGGCCTCCTGCTCCACTGGACCAAGAATTCCTCACGGGCTCCGCACCACCTGGGAGGTCCACCATCCTCAGCTGCCCTGCTTCGTGAGCCATCTGGACAGCACCGAGCTCTCCGTTGTCCTCCCCTTGTGTGCATGTCCTGGCTGCTCTGCCATGCCCGTCCACCCGGAGGCAGGCTGCCCATGGAGAGGGCGTGGACTGGAGGGACTCGGCCCTGGGCTCTGACTACACGGCCCCTGAGCTTCAGCCCTGTCGTCTGTGAAACAGGGTGAACAGGGACCACGCTCTGCACGGAGCGGCCAGAGGACAGAGTCCTGTGCGAGGCGGGACTCAGCTCAGCGCGGCTCCCCCGCCAAGCACCGTGGCCTCTCCCAGAGTCCCGAGGCTTCGGGCAGGACTGCCACTGCTGTGACCAGCCCTGAGGGCCCTGCTGTCCCTGCCTCATCACTGTGCAGCCCCTGCCCTCTCCCCATGACCAGCACTCACCTCCGCTGGTTCCCAGCCCCTGCTGGAGGCTGCAGGCTCAGCATGCTGCCACAGGGACACCCTTGTCTGCCTGTCTGCTCCCGGGTCAGAGTCCTCCTAGCTGGCCCTTTGTGGGAAGTCCTGCCAGCTGAGCCATGGGTGCCCAGCACAGAGGCTGGCCTCAGTAGAAGTGGCTCCATGTCTAACTAAGCGTCATATTGTGCTGTATAATGTCCAGCAGAATTCAAATCTGCCAGCAAAACCAAAGCACTACCCTGGAAGGAAAGCTGTTGTGTGGGCAGACATGTGGACGCCTATGACCAGGGGGTGTGCTCCAGGCCAGGCTGAGACCCAGGAAACGCCCGAGCAAGGCCCACCAATGGCTGAGTGTCCGTGCTTACAGCAGAAGAGGACAGAAAGGCGGGAGTGCAGCTGTGGACAACCAAGGCCAGCTCGCACCAGGTGCAGCCCTTGAAGGCAGAGGGTCCTTAAAGAAAGATCTCTTTTGAGACTCGTCCTGTCCCTGGGCCCTGATTCCATCTCCTCTGGTGATTCTGCCATCTGCCTACCTGACAGAGTCCCTCCCTGGCCATTTGATGTCCTCATCTCTGCAAGTCCTGACCTCACTGCCGCACCCTAGGCTCTTCCTGCCTCCCCTCCAGTTCACGTGTCACCCTCAGTGCCTGGACTCTGCCAGCACAGGTGGACAGGGCGTTCCCCAGCCTCTGTAGGGACCCTACAAAAAGGCCTGCACAGCTCTCTGCCAGAGTATGAAGGGTGACACCTCCCTCTGATGCCTTCCTGTCAAGGGTGGCGTCAGAGGGAAGTGGCTTTTGGGTGCCATGACCCTCTAAGAACAGAACCTTGGGCGAGTCCCAAACACGTTCATCCGCGGAGGAAAACCTGCGTCCACCGCTGCCTGCAAACACGCTCTGGCTGCAAAGCCAGCTTCTCCTCGGCTTCCCGGCTCAGCCCTGTGCTTCTGCCTCCAGTCTGTCCCTGGTGTCACCGGAATGGAGTCTCGTCTGAAGGCTCAGCCATGCTGGACCTGCTTCTGGTCTCACTGACACACTGTGGGCAGGGGGCAGCTCTTCCAGGATGCAGGGCTGAGGCCTCGCCCCTCACTGGCTGTTGGCCAGAGGCCTTCCCTCTGGTCCTTGTCCCACAGGCTTCTTGATAGGCCTCCAAGGGGCAAGGAGAGCAAGCCACACAAAAGCCATCGTCTCTAGCCAAGCGCAGTGGCGCATGCCTGTGATCACAGCTGCTAGGGAGGCTGAGGCAGGAGGATTGTGAGTTCAAAGCCAGCCTCAGCAACTTAGCAAGGTGTTAAGCAACTCAGTGAGACCCTGTCTCTAAATAAAATACAGAATAGGAGTGGGGACGTGGTCGAGTGACCCTGAGTTCAATCCCTGGTGCACCCCCATTAGTTTTATCTCGGACATGGCATGGCACCACCTTTGCATGACAGTCCCCACCAGGGCAAGGAGGGCACCCAGGTTCCGTCCAGGCGGAGGGCACCTCCGGGGCTTGGACCCAAGGAACACACACCTGAACAGCACACAGCTTTCCGGGGCACACGGAGCACTCGATGAATAATAGCTAACTTTATCACCAGGGCCAACTGACATTTCCAAGTTAAGTTCCTGGAAACAAACTTGAAAACTCAGGCAGAGCGTGCGCAGCCAGGCCTGCCGCGGAGCGTCTGCGGGTGTGGCCTTGGGCCTCAGGGCCCAGGCCTGTCTGGAGGGAAGGTCAGCGAGCCTCGGGGGCTGCTTGGCACTTTCTCCAGATGCTGCGTGGTGCTCCCACGTGCGTGCTCCCTGCTGGGCACAGCTCCTGTCCCTGTGACTGTCCACCCTCCCGGTCCTCCCTGGTGGAACACAGGCTGCCTTCTCCAGTGACCTTTGAAGGTCCCATCGTGTGAGATGTGACTGCATGACTCACAAATCCTTGCTGCTGCTGTGACCAGGTGACCTTCCCCATGTCAAATGTGCCCCTGCTCCATGTCATCTGAGCTCCTTGAGCAGGAAGCCAGGTCACCCTGGGCGCCGGCCCCTCCCACTGCATCTCTAGAGACAGGCATTCAGGGGACATTTGCTGGCCCTGTGGAGGCGAGATGAGCTCACACATGAGGTCAGCTTGCTGTCCTGGACGGGGCTGAGATCGATCCTTCCGGGAAGAGCAGGTGGCTGTGTGGCGGAGGCCTGGAGGGCTGACCCTGATCATCTGGACGCTGAAGGAGCTCCTAGTCCTCCCAGCCTGCAGGGTCCCGACCGCTGACCCTCACAGGGTGCCTGCCACCGGGCACGGCTAACTCGTGCAGAGGGAGGGTCTCCCCGCAGACCAGGCCTGCCCCACATTTGCAAGTTTAATCAGTGCAGCCCTGGTGCTCAGCACTAGCCGGCCTCCTAAGGGAGGAAACCAGGCTCAGAGGGCTGGATGGTGGACTCGACCCAGAGTCGGAGGTGCAGGACTCCGGGGGCCACCCCAGGGCCAGCCCTCATTGCATAGTGATTTGTCTCAGGGACTGCATGGTTAGATCCACCTTCAGGGGACGGGGGAGGCTGGCCTCCGAGGTGGGTGTGCTTCAAGGCCCCTGTGCTGGTCCAGCTGGGACGAGGCACACAGGAGGACAAGGCAGCGAGGAGATGGCTGGAGGTGGCCCGGAGCATCCCGGGGTTGTGGGAGTGGAAGGGGCGGGCGTGCCTGCCGCTCAGTCTGAGGAGCAGCACAGGTGTCCATCACGGGGAGGTGGAGCCTGGCCCCTTCAGGGCTGAAGCAACGCCCTGGGAGCTACTGACAGCCTCACGCTCACCTGGCAGCACCTGCTCCAGGTTCTTCCTCCTCTTGGGCTCTAGGGTGGGTCTAAAGGCCGACTTGGGGACCTTTGCCACTGACCAGACGTGATGCCTCACGGTCTTTGCGTGGAGCCACTGTCTGAGCGCCACCTAACCGCTCCCGCCTGGGCAGCTGGTCCTGGTCAGTCCTGCGTCTGTCATTTCTGCATCTGGTTTCCGGGGAGCTTCAGGCCCAGGTGCTGGAGATGTCGGTCCCTGCTGCTTGTTGGGCTTGGATACGATTCCATCAGGCCCTCGGCATGAGTTCTGGGGACAGTCACCAAGGAGAAGGGGATATTTTGTCAAGCCCCAAGAAGCTGGTAACTGTGCAACTGCTGACCAAGCCAAGGGCCCCCCGGTGGAGGAGGAGCCCAGGGACCAAGCCTCCCAGCTCGGCGCCCCACCTCCACCTGCAGCGGCACACGGTGTAGGATGGCAGGAAGCACTCGGCTCTGTGGGAGCTGCCCTTGGTCCTGGGGCCCTGGGCTCTCTGGAGAATGGCAGGCCCAAACCCACCCTGGGCAGAGCTCTGACCCCCAGGGCACCTGCTCAAACCCGTGTCCCCGAGACCCCTCTCCCAGAGTGGCGGAGGGCAGGGGGATGTCCCTGCGTGCCTTCCCGGATCTCCTTGTTCCCGTCACTGGCGCCAGTATCCTCACGTCCTCTCTTGATGTCCCCGACCTTGTGATTTGAAGTCACAGGGTCAACTTGGCATCTCGCTTTCGAAAGCACCGGGAGCTGAAGTACTGTGGTGGGGCTGGGAGGGCTGGTCTAGGATTGTCCTGTGGACACAGAGCACAGAAGGCGAGGAAGTCACCAGGGGCAGCGGGTGGGGGCAGCAGAGAGCCCAGGCGCTCGGAATGGGGGGCGGAGCTGGGAGCAGCCCCCAGGTTCAAGGTGGCTCCGGGCTTGTCCTCATCACGTGGGAACCATGTGCTGTAAAACAGGAAGGAGGCTCATCCTGCTTCCTTCTCCGCTTCCTGACCCCTGTGGTCTCCCTGCCGGGGCCAGCGAAGTCCTCTCCAGTCGGGCGCCGTCTCCCCCAGGACTCCCCACGCGGCCGCGGTTTGACACGCACACCTGGAGAGCAGACTTCTGCTTCTGAGGCACCCTGGCCCCCCGAGCTGGACTTGTGGTGTCCCTTGAGCCCTCAGGCCTTCCCCCACCTATCTGCCCTCAGAGCCTGCGGTCCTCTCCACCTCTGAGCCCAGGAAGGTGCACCCTTGCCCGCCGGGGACGCCCTCCCCGCCCACCATGCCCCCGCTCAGAGCACACACGCCCGCCTCGTGCCAGCTGCTGCCAGCCTTACAGAGCGGGGCTAAATTGGTATTATTAAGAGAAAAATATAATTTACAGCTTCTTAAAAGGGTTTGAAGTGGAGTAGGAAAGAGAAGAGGGAAAATAGAAGCCGTAGGAGCAGGACTAATTTTGCCCGCCCTCCTAGGTCTGAATTCTGAAACTTGCATTTCAAAGGAGTTGGGACTTCAGCCCAACTCATCGAGCTGCTGCTTTGCAAACTCGGCTTGAGTCCTGAGCTCATCATGAATTTTATGAATTTTGTATTTTTTATATCAGGACTCTTTGAAGTCTTACCTTTAAAAAGCAAAAACAAAACCAAAGCAAGACTTTTTTTTTTTTTTTAGGGAAGAGCGTTCACATTGAACAACCATTGACGGGTTGAAACACAGATTTGGGAGTAAATAGCTGTGTGCAGATCCACACGGAGGAGCATTCTGCAGCCTTTAGAAGAGGCAGCCCCAACCCGACAGGTGACAGGGAGCAGTTTTGGCAAAGCATTGCTGAGCTCGGAGACCAAGATGCTGAGAGACTGTTTAAGAGCATTGTTTTAGAAAGCAGTGGCAAAGCAGCAAACCTGTGGATTTATGTGTGGGTTTCTAGATGTGCACGCCTGTTTACACAGGCACGTGCCACACCTGTGCGTGCCTGTTCGTGCACGTGCATTCCTGTGCACCCAGGTGCATGTGGATGTACCTGTGTGGTCAGGTGGGTCTAAAGGAGAATTGGGAAGGTGAGTGTGAGCTGCTGGTGCTGGAGTTGGGGACAGGGAGAGATTGTGGGGGAAGGAGAGGCAGCAGGGGAGCAGAGAAACGAAGTAGAAAAGTGCGTTTGGAAAAATAGATGGTGAGCTTTCATGCACCTTGGTTAAGTGTGCAAGTGAATGTGTGCATAATAAGCCAAGTGTGGAATAAATAGGAAAGACGACTGGCCAACACATAGGGGACGAGGAGAAGTGAACTGGTGTCCACAGAAGTCCCCACACACGGTAAATGAGGTCCCACTGGGCCAACTCCCTGCTCTTCAAGTGGCATCCACAACTGTTGAGGGCTCAGCTCGGCGGCACGAAGCCCACCCTGGCCTCCCCCTGTCCCTGCTCAGACTCCTGCAGGACTGAGGCTCCTTGCTGCTCCAGCCCTCAGAGCCAGGCTCCCAAGTCCCAAAGCTCATTCAGGCACCCCTGTCCCGGGGATTCCCTAACCCCGTTGGCGATCCCCACAGAGTACACTCTCCTTCCCCCAGAGGCCTCGAGAGGACTCTGGCTTGGCAGAGTCCCCAGGCTGAGGACTGAGGCCTGAGGGGTCCATCTAAGGAAAGCCGTCTCCCTGGAGGGCCTGGCCACCTTGATCAGCAGCAGGTGTGTTGGGCCAGGCAGGAGAATGACTTCCCACCTTCCCTTGGACTTCCAGCAGTCCCCACAGTCAGCACACGGCCTGGCCCAGCAGGTCCTCCACCACCCAGGACCAGGTGCAGCCTCGATTTCCTCCCCCAGAGGAGTGTTTGCCACTGGTCCTGAGTGTGTGCGGAGTCAAGGGGCTGCAGATCTGTGGGGCAGGCAGGAACATCCCAGGGAGGGGTTCAGAGGCCCTCTTCAGGGGGACAGGTGAGTATCACCCATGATTCCCAAAGCAAAGGAGTCCCAGGGGATTGAAACAGCAATGGAAAAGTAGGCCAGTAAGAACATCGAAGGCCAGAGCTGAGACCAGAGTCATGTTTGGGGAAGCAGAGCCTCCAGAAAGTTTAGAGTAGAGAGTGACCAGAAAGGTCCTATGTTAGTGAAATAAAAGAGGGTGCAGAGGGTCAAGCTACAAACGGGGAGGCGCCAGGTCTGAACAGACACTCCAGGAGGTTCCGTGTGGGCCGCGCTCTCGTTCCTGTGGTAATGGGAATTCTCCCAGGAGCGTCCATCCTGAAGCTCCTCTGTGATCCCGCATGTCTCGCCACCACTGTCACTGGGCAGATCGTTCAGAGCTGGATCAGGCACAAGCAGACCCCTCAGGCCACCCTGGTGTGGCACTACAATTCTGGCACCACGTGCCACCGCGTCCTTTCCAAGATGGGTCTGGAGGCAGATCCCCCAGGATTCTGCGGGAAAGGTTACTGAATCATGAGCTGGATTCCTCGGCGTCTGCATAGACACAGCTCTGACCTGCAGTGAGGAGGGTAGGGGCCAGGGCCAGGGCCAGGGTCGCCTTCCCTGCAGAAGCAAAGCCAGACAAATCAGATGAAGCTGGTGAAACGATGGCTCTCCAGACACTGAGCATCGGGGCTCCTGGATACAGCCATCTCTGGGAGACAGGTCACAGGCACGGTGACAGCCCAAACCTACTGCCTGGAGTCCAGGGCCGCAGTGCAGGTGACACTGTGGCTGACTCGGAGCTGGGACCGAGCTCTCCAAAGATGAAGGAAGCTGGAACGGACAGCACAGGGTCAGAGGAGCCTGCACAGAACAAAAGAGCTCCTGCTTCTGCCTGGGACTCTGAGGAAATGAGCCAGGCCAGGGTGGGATGGCCAGGAGGACCCCCAAGGCTCATCCACTGACTGCTCCCCGGGGCTCACCAGCCATAGGAGCTGCACACCTGGGGACACTCAGGGCAGCACTCAAAGGCAAGAAGTGCCAGTCCAGAGAAGCAGACCAGGAGCTGACAAGGTGGCAGGGTCAGGGTAAGGCTGGACAGAAGCAGCTTTGTCTGAGGAGCTGGAGGAGAGTGGGCATGTCCAGCAGAGACGTGGAAGATGTGGAAACATCCCAGCCAAACTGGTAGAGATAGACGCGTCATGGCTGACATGTTGAAAAGAGCACAGGTCAGCTGGGGAGCCCTCCCTGCAGAGGAGACCCAGAGAAAACATTCCAAGAAATAACAGCTGAACAAAGGTAGATTTGATGAGAACTATAAACCCACACATTGAAGCTCACAGCACTTACGTGTAAGAGACGGGAAGGAAGCCAGCAGTGCTACACACTGGACACCCAGCTGCTTAGGAGGCCGGGACAGGAGGATCCCAAGTTTGAGGCCAGCCTGGGCCACTTAGTGAGACCCTATTTCAAAATAAATTAAGAAAGGCTGGGTGTTTAGCTGAATGGTAGAGCATCCCTGTGTTCAATTCCCAGAGCAAAAAAACCAAACCAAACCGAAACAAAACAAAAAACCAGGAAATCACACAGTATCAGAATCAAATAAAATTGCTTCAAATTATAGATCAAGAGCAATCTTCAAAGTACCCAGAGGAGGATATTTTGCTCCAGAAACATGAAATAGACATAATTTTCCTAGTTCTTCCTGCTTAGTGCACCTAAAAGTCTTGGCTTTTATATATAGAATAAGCATAATATAATTCTGCCAGGTGGAGAGAAGGGAGACTGGCCCGGACCTTGGAGCAAAGAAACTGCACAGCAGTGAGTCACTGGGGTCTCGATCCTGCCTTGTCAGTCCCAGACTGGGCACCCGAGAAGTCAGCAACCCAGGAGCTGAACGAAATCCTGCTCTCTCTACCCACGCAGTACAGTTGAGGCCACCCCCACCCTCACACCGGCAGTGGAGGCTTTTTGGGGAGCAGTAACATGACACCCTCCCCCCACCAGCCAGGGTGGTATCAACAGAGCCCCGGGGAGACTAAACCCCACCCATCCAGTGAAGGGAGGAGTCCCTGTAGTTGGCAGCCAAGTGGGAATTGTAGACTCCCAGGAAGTCACGCCTGCTTCCTTCCACCTGAAAGATTTTGGAGGAGACCTACTAAAACATGAGATTCAAATAAGATGCAGAATCCCATAGCGTAATATCTAAAATGTCCAGTTTTATAGAAAAAAAAAAACATTCGTCATAGTAATAACCACGAAGATCTCAACCTGAAAGAGAAAGGACCCCTGACAGCGGCCAACATGAAGCCATCACAGATGTTAGCGCTCTCTAAAAGGACGTTAGAGGACGCTTCCTTAAAATGCTTCAAAGAGCAACTTTGAACTTCATGAAAAAAGTATATAAAATCTCTGGAAGGAAATGGAAAAATTTCAAGACGGAAAATTTTAGAACGAAAATAAAAGAAGGGAAATAAAAATCCTCAATGGATTCGACATCAGAATGAAGAGGACGAGAAAAAACTCTGTGAGCTTGACATCAAACAATAGAACTGATCCAATCTGAACAGAGAATATAGACGCAAAAAAAATTCTTGGGCCATGGGACTCTATAATAAAGGATCCAACGTTTGTGTCATCAGTATCCTGGAAGGAGAAATGTAAGAGGATGGGACTGGAAAGTATTCAAATAAATAGTGACTGGAAAGTTCTAGGATTTGGCAAAACATAAACCTTTAGATTTAATAACCTCAGCAGATCTCAGCAAGTTAGGTCCAAAGAAATCTACACCAACGTGCATCAGAGTCAAACTTCTGGAAATGAGCAAAGAAAATAACCTTGAATCGAGCCGGAGAGAAAAGAATAGAATAAAAACAATTATAATGACAACAAATTTCTGATCAGAAACCAAGGCATGCAGAAGCAAATGGCCCGAATATTCGAGTGCTAAAATAAAAGAATTATAAGCCTGAAATTGTACACACAGCAAAAATACCCTTCAGGGATGAAAAGGAAATCAAGATATTCTTAAAGAATGATTAAGAATATCTGCCACTGCTAAACCTATCCTTAAGAGGATGGCTAAAGCAAGATCTCTGAATAGAAGGGAAATGATAAAGGAAGGAACAGAAAACATCAGGAAAGAAGAAGAACACAGAAAAAAGTAAGCATACAATGGGCTTTCCTTTTCTTTTTGAATTTTCTAAGTTACACTTCATGGTTGAGAAAAAAGATTGTAACACTATGAAATGAGATTCCCAATGTATACACAGAAAATATTTAAGACAATTATTAAATGTTGGAAGGGTAAAAGGATAGGAAAAGAGTTAAATTTTCCACACTGGAACTGAGTAAATATTCATTCCAGTAGACTGATTACTTAGGTATACATAATGCAATACTTGAGATCAACACTAAAACATGTTATGTAGTGACAGAACATTTAAAAACCTCATGTATAAATTTAAACAGGAATTTAAATTTTTCCAAATTATGCCCAAGAAAGCAGGAAAAGAAAACAAAGAAATAAAAATCATACAAAACTAGTAGGAAAAAATTAAAATAGACTTAGCCCTAACTTATTAATAAATACATGGAATAAAAGACAGAAACTGACAGTGGGTTAAAAAATAAAAAAATCATGACCCATCTGCATGCTTTTTACAAGAAACTCACTTAAAAATAGCTGTACAGGTTTATTAAAAGCAAGAACGTGGAAAAGATGTAGCAAGCAAAAAACAAAAGAAAGCCAAAATGCTGATGTTAGAATAAGATAGCAAAGACTTCAGAGCACATAAAATGACTAAAAACAGTTATAGTACCTAATACTAAAAGAGTCAGTCACCACCAAGATTGCATCAAGATTCTCAATCTGTATGCACAAACAGCAGAGCTGCAAAATGTATGAGGCAGAAACTGATAGAAATGAAAGAGAAAAAGATAAATCCACAATTATATTGGTGACTCCAACACTCGTCTACCATCTGATTCATGCAACACATTAGCAAGGATATAGAGTAACACCAGCAACCTACAAAATCTAACTGACAATGGTAGTGCACCCTACACTAGGTCCCAATCACCCACAGGACATATATTAACAGAGGTCATTAACATATCATGGACACTATCAGGGCCATATAAAGAATGCAACACATTTGAAAGACGTGAAATTATACGTAGTGTGCTTTCTGGCCACCCTAGAATTAAACTAGAAATCACCAAACAATTGGAAACCAAGCAACACTATTGTAAAAAATACTTCCTCAAAGAGGAAACTCATTATTGGCTTTGATAAAAATTAATAAATACATTGATCTGAATGGAAATGAAAATACCATATATCTGAAAACTTATAGAATACAGATAAAGCAGTGTTGAGAGCACAACTTGGAGCACTAAATGCTCACATTACAAAGAAGATAACATAGTTCCATCTCCAACAGCTAGGGAAGAAAGAGCAAAATAAACCCAAAGACAGAAGCAGAAAAAAACTAAAGTGCAGATATCAGTGAAACTGAGAACAATAACAATGGCAACAATAACAACAAAAGAATAGAGAACATTAATGAAACAAAAAGCTGATATTTGAAAATACCAATAAATAAGCAAACCTCTATCCAGATCACAAGAGCAGAGAAGGCAGAAATTCCTCACTAAAAATATCATGAATAGAACAGGGACAGCATTACAGGCATTGAAGACATCACATAGTAATAATGAAAAACATGTCTACACATAAAATTCAACAACTTGTAAGAAACTGACCAGTTCCTCAAAAAATACAAGCCGTGTATACTCACTCAATATGAAGCAGATAATTAAAATACCTGTAACTAATTGGGAAATTGAATTTGTAATTTAAATTTTTAAAAAATATCTATCCAGAGATAGATAATATCTATCCAGAGATAGATAAAATTATCTATCCAGAGATAGATAATTTCATTGAAGAATTTTGTCAAGCATTTAAAGAATTCATACCATGTTTAGACAATCTGTTCTGGAAAACTAGAGGATAGACCCTTCTCAACTCAGTTTCTGAAACCAAAGCTAGACAGAGAGGAAAAAGAAAATTACAGACCATTATTCTAACATAAACATATGAACAAAAATTCTTAACAAAATTCAATGAGGCATAAGAATATTATACACCATGAGCAAGTGGAGTCCATTCTGCAAATCAAGACTGGTCTAGTATTTGAATATCAATAGTGCAAAATAAACATTGACAAACATGATACCCATTTGTGATAAAATCTCTCAGAAAACTAGGAATGATGGGATATTCCTCAACTTGATAAAGAACATCTGCAAATAAATAAATAAATAAATAAACCTGTAAATAATGCTATACTTAATGGCAGAGATGGAATACAGTCCTTCTTAGAATGGGGCCAAGGACAGGACATCTCTTGCTTTTCCCATTCAACACAGTGCTAAAATTGCTAATCAATACAAAATAAGGCAACAAATGGAAGAAAGTCCATGAACCTAGAAAAAAAAATTGCTATTTGTGGAGTACACAATTGTCTAAATAGGACTCCAAAAAATCCACCAAAAATTCCTATTCCTAATAATTGTACTTATCAACGTTCCAAAATGCAAGGTTATTATTCGAAATTTAATTATATGTCCTCATTCTAGGAAGACCAGTATAGGAACTGAAACTGAAAAGTACACTGCCATTTATAATGGCACATAAAATTAAATGTATGTGTGTAAATCTAAGAAAACATGGTCAGGACTTGTTCTCTGAAATACACAAAATACTGATGAAGGAAATCAAGGAATGCCTAAATAAATAGAAAGACATACCATGTTCATGAATGGAAGAATCTACATGGTAAAGATGTCAACTTTTCTCCAAATTGATACACAAGTTTAATCCAATTTCTGTCAAAATTCCGGGGAGGTAATTTTGTAGTAACATGCAAGTTTACCCTTAAATTTACATGGAGAGGTAAAGGAACTAGAACACGGAACGATTTTGGAAAGTAAAATTTAAGTGGGTAGAACACTATACCTGATTTCAAGACTTATCCTATAGCTACTATATTGAAGACCACGTGGCACTGGCAGAGCAGGCATGTGGGTTAATGGTATGGAACACAGAACTACTGCTCCACACGAGCCCAGGTGACCCATAGTGGAACCATGGTAACTAGTGCCAGAGCAACTGGAAATCTCTCCGCAGGAGAAGCAAGAAAAGAGCCTCAACCCAGATCCCATAGATTGCACCAAATTAACTGAAAAGGGACTGTAGATTTAAGTGTAAAGTGTAGAATCATAGAACTTTACAATAGTGCACAGGAGAAAGTCTTTGGGGCCTGGAACATGGTGAAGAGTTCTTGAAAATGACACCAAACCGAATTCTAAAAGAAAAAAAGTGATAAGTTGGATTTAATCAAAATTAAAATGTTTTGCTTTGCCAAAGGTCTTGTCCTGCTGATAGCCCAGCCCTGGTCCTTACACACAGGAGGTTCACTCTGCAGAGACCTCTATCTGGGTAGAGCACAGAGAATTTTCTTATAAAAAATTGGATTTGGGGCTGGGGAGATAGCTCAGTCTGTAGAGTGCTTGCCTTGCAAGCACAAGGCCCTGGGTTTGACCCCCAGCACCGCAAAAAAAAAAAAAAAAAAAAATTGGATTTGGAGCAATCATTTACATTTATAGGTCCTTCTGATAGGAGGGCCCTCTCAGACATCAATTTATGGTTTTGGTGCTTTGCGCTTAGCTCTGAATGTAGTCCATGTGTTCAGTGTATTGTGGGAGTGCATATGTCATGTCCACATGTGTGCATGTATGAATGCATGTGTACATGTACATGTGTGTGCACGTATACAGGTGGTGCATGTGTGTGTTGCATATGCACCAGGGCATGCATGTTGTCCTGTGGTGTGCATGGATGTGTGTGCACATGTGTGTGATGCTTTTATGTGGCATGTGCATGGGTGTGGGGCAGGTGAGAATGTTTCACTTTTGCACAGATTTGCTCACAGGTTGCTAAGATATTGCATCTTGGAAAATTTCACTTCAAGTGAGCTATTTTAAATTCCAGAATTTATGCCCCTACATGAAAATGCTAAAGATGTCAGAGCCGGTTGCACCTGGGGCCTGGGGGAGAGCCTTTCAGAACTCCCTTCTCAAAGTCCAGGAAGGCGAGATTCCACCTCTGAGCACTTCCGCTGACAGCTGGACCCAGAGGACAGTCTCCAAACCCCACCTGCCTCCTTCCTGTGGGCCCAGCCTCTGGGGTCGCAGCAACCTTAAATCAATAGCAGATGAACTGATTTGGTTATCGGATGGTTTTCTTCTCTGTGTTCTAATGAAGAGGCCCTATTATGCAAATGTACATGATTATGACAGCAAGTTTTTTAATTGCAAATTCATTCCCCAATCCCAAAATAAACTTTTGCCATGCCAGGGGCTGCTACAACACAAGGAAGATAGGGAAACTCATTTCAGAAAGAATGCGTGCCAGGAAAAAAATAATTAAGCTCCTTAGAATTAATTTGAAGCCTTTCATATTTATCTTTTCTGACTCATTATTGAAAGTTAGAGGAACCAATCAACCTGCTCCTTTTTGTTCTGTCAAATTAAAAACAAAGAAACGGGAAGAAAAAGAGAAAGAAACTGTAGGCCAGCGGGAGCGGAAGACCGTCTGTCTTGGGGCTCTTGGGGAAGGCAAGTTGGGGCAGGTGGGGGCCAAGCCCTTCCTCTGAGCAGTCGTGTCCACTGGTCCCAAATGGAAATGGGGTGCAGCCCCTTCTGCGGGGGTTTGGCTTGCTACGAGGCTCCTCCCTGGGAGGAGCAGCAGGAGGGAGCCGGCCCTGCTACACATCGCCAGGGACGAGAAGGCAATGAACTGCCTTCTGAGGCTGATGTTGACCTCTTGCTGGTCATTTCCCTCCCTGACAGAGGACCCAGCAGAAGGCGGAGGTAGAGTCCACTGGTGGAAGTCACTGCTACGGTCCTGCACCAGCAGGGGTGGGACAGGAGGCTGGACCGGCACCGTGTCCGTCACTGCGGTATTTGGGGCACAGCCCGGTCACGGGTCACCAAGCAGCCCTGCAGGCTCCTCCTCGTTGGAGCCAGCACAGGGTGACCTTCCCCACATTGCTGCCACCCCGGGAGAGGCCTGGAGACTCCACGTCGACTCTGTGGGAGCAGCGAAGCCCAGGACACTGCAGGAGGGATCGAACTTTGCCTGTGGGTCGAGCACTCGCCACCTCAGGAGGCTCTGCTCCGTGCAGACCCCAACCTGCCCTTGCTCACCAGGCCACCAGTGCCACCGTTTCCCAGGACCCCTTGCCTTGTAAGTGACCATAATTGAACCCAGACTGACCCCAGCCTAGAAACCAATGGAATCCCCAGGCTTCAGCCGCGAAGCCTTGGGCACCCTGGCCCTGCGCCTGCAGACCGGAGGGGCCGTCTGTGTTCCTCAGGGCTGCGGCCAGCGTGGCTGGCTTCAGAGGCTTGACGAGGAGGTCCCTCCCTGCGGGGTCTCAGTCTTGTGAGGTGCCCGCCATCTTGTGTGAGTACAGCGCCCCTTGCCGTGGGCACCACCATCCCCGCCTGGAGTCACACTGCTGCTTGACTGGCTCGGACGCTCCTCCAAGGCTCTACCAGCTACCTTGATTCTGTGGTGTGATTGTGGCTGTCCTGGACACAGTTCCACCTCGGGGTCACGACTCACAGTGGGCTGCTGGGTGGAGCTGGCTGGTGGAGGGACACGGTGCTTTCGCTCACCTTTGGTTGAGCTGTCTTTTCAGAAGACCAAGACAGGACAGGTTATTTCCTCTCCTGTCTCTCTGGGAGCTTTGGCAATGGAGGGTGGCCTGGCTGGCATGAGGCAAGAGGACACACCAGTGTCCTCCAGACGTCCAGAACCCCTAGACGCCCCACTGTGGAGGTTGGTCTGAGGTCCCTGGTGTGGCGGGCGTCATGGCTGCTGGGCGGCGACTCCGGCTGTGCTCCAGGGGCTGCTGTCCTCCCAGCTCGCTGGTGTGGGAGGGGTGCTGTCACCCGGCAGCCGCAGGAGTGTCCTGGGCCCCAGAGAGCTTCCGCTTGCTCACCTCCCGCTGGAACTGTCTGAGGTTCTCCCCTTGGCAACCTGAGTGGAACCAGGCTTCCTCCAGAGGCCACGCCCCAACAAGGTCATTTCCCACTGGGGCCCTTCCCCTCCGCTGCCCACTCCCCTGCCCAGCTCTTCAGCCCCTGGGCAGCCTGGGGAGGGCGCCCCGGAGGAGGTCAGCACCTGCAGTTCTCCCCGCCGGGAGCGTTCCGCCCTCCACTTGGCTGCTGCCTCTTGCCACGTAGGACTCCACTTAAAGGCACCAGCTTCCTGAACATGCTGAGGGGCCACTCGCCTCTCCAGGCGCCTCTGCCGTGCTGATGACATTTTCTATATTAGCCTTTGATGGCATTTGTCAGTGACCACAGCTGGCCTGTCCCACAGTTTAGAAAGCGCCCACCCCTGCCCTGGGACACAGACACTTTCTTTGCCCCCCTGCTGTGGCCTCAGGGCCTGGGTGAGCAGGGGCTTGGTGGAGTCCACAGGAGTCCAGCGAGGCCTCGGAGACCGTCTGAGCCCTGGGTATACTCTGGGTCCTTCGAATCCTGCACCGAGCCTCTGCTGGGCACGAGCGTGGGTTCAGGGAGCATAGCTCCGCCCCCCAGGCGTCCCTGCCGTGCTTGCTTCTGCTCCGTCCCCGTGGGCTCTTTGCTGAGAGTGCACCAGTGGCCAGTATCTCCCTTGCCCCTGCTCATTTCTGGAGTCTTCCTTTAAAACTAGGGTCCCCACCTCTACAGTCTTGTGCTCTCCCGTGTCTGTCGGTGGGAGGTTGAGGTCCGGTCACTCAATGTAAGGGATCCTTACTGTGTTCTGAGCTCCTTCCTTAGAGCCCGATGCCCACCTGGCATTAGGCTAAGGTTTGCTTTGGCATCATTTGGTTAGTTAGCTCCCTGCAGCTGTCCCTGACCCTTGGGGAATGGAGGTGCCTTGAGGGGGCTGTGCTCTAGCCACTGCCGATCACCCAGAGCAGGCACAGGTGGGAGTGGGGAGCAAAGGGGGCAGGACGGTGAGTGTTTGTTGAGTGAATGAGTTTCTTGCATGGGTGGCAAGTAATGCTCTTTCTGTTATGTAAATATGTCCCCAAGGTTTCTTGACTCATGTCCCTGTCATGGACCAGCCCCCACCTGACACACAACCACAGGACTGTCCTCCCTAGCAGCCACACTCCTCTTTCCAGGTGCCCCTATAATGAATGAGTGCATGAGTTAAGTCACGAGGACAAGGCCATCCTCAGCTCCTCAATCACGCTCAGACTCCGTCTGACCTGCAGACCTCCAGCTCCTCCAGCTGACCTCGGTCTCCAGAGCAAGACCGTGAGATGAGGGCATGGGTCTGAGCGGCTCCCGGGAGGGAAGCTGCCACAAACTCTGCGCTCAAAGCCAGACCCTCCCAAGCTGGGTGCAGATGAGACCCCAGCCCAGGGGCTGCTGTCCGCAGACTGTGAGGTCAGGGGTGGGAAGGGGCCAGTGTGTGAACTCGCCAGGCAGCTTGCATGATGGGCATGGACACCCAGGGGGGACGGGCCAAGCCCAGTTCACTCCCTGTGACAGCACCCTGTGCCAGTGGCCAGTCCCAACACAGTGAGTCCCCTTCTGCTCTGGAATGGCTCTCTCTTTAGCAATAGCCCCTCATCAACAGCCCCTGCAGAGAGGCACATGCCAGGCTCTGCAGCTCCTGCCTGGCTCCAGGACCCTCATGTGAACTCTTGGCAGGTACGCAGGCCCATTTCCCCCAAATGCCCAGTGCTGGCTGGGAGGACACCTGCTGTTTTTTGAGTAATGACAGGCTGTCAACTCAGCTCCTGGTCTGAGCCCTGTGGCCCCTGAGCATCAAGTCTGCCCATCCATGGGGACTCTGAGCAGAGCTTTCCTCTTCAGCCCTGGGCCCTGCAGCCCGGGTTCTGGGTACAGGCTTGTCTCCCTATAGCCCAGGTCCTGGGTACAGGCTTGTCTCCCTCCAGCCCGGGTCCTGGGTACAGGCTTGTCTCCCTGCAGCCCTGGGTCCTGGGTATAGGCTTGTCTCCCTCCATCCTGGGTCCTGGGTACAGGCTTGTTTCTCTGCCAGTCCTGGGTCCTGGGTACAGACTTGTCTCTCTGCCAGTCCTGGGTCCTGGGTATAGGCTTGTCTCCCTGCAGCCCGGGTCCTGGGTGCAGGCTTGTCTCCCTGCAGCCCGGGTCCTGGGTGCAGGCTTGTCTCCCTGCAGCCCGGGTCCTGGGTGCAGGCTTGTCTCCCTGCAGCCCGGGTCCTGGGTGCAGGCTTGTCTCCCTGCAGCCCGGGTCCTGGGTGCAGGCTTGTCTCCCTGCAGCCCGGGTCCTGGGTGCAGGCTTGTCTCCCTGCAGCCCGGGTCCTGGGTGCAGGCTTGTCTCCCTGCAGCCCGGGTCCTGGGTGCAGGCTTGTCTCCCTGCAGCCCGGGTCCTGGGTGCAGGCTTGTCTCCCTGCAGCCCGGGTCCTGGGTGCAGGCTTGTCTCCCTGCAGCCCGGGTCCTGGGTACAGGCTTCTCCACACACTTACACCTTAAATGAAGATCTGCTGGTAATTTTTAATGAAATTTTGCAAACAAATAAACTAACTTGCTAAAATTTGCAGCCATTTAGCCTCACAGGCTTTCCCACGCCTGCATATTTTCTGGGTGACACTTTTTTCCACAATTGGACAGAAGAGGAAAGGGGCAAATATGCATCTTCAAGTGCCTTCCCAGAACTTAGGGAAATCTGTATGGTGTCTGGTCCACGAACAGAGATAATCTGACATTGCCCTCCTGAAGCATGAGACTGTGACACGCCCAGGTGGGGGGACCGAACGCTCCCTTCCCAACTCCACCTTTGTCTGCATGTGGCATCTGGGAAGAGTGATGTGAGCTCTCCCCATCCTCCTCGTCATTGCTTTGGAAGCTTCACCGGTCATCTCCTACATGACAGACTCGACAGGACAGAGCCGTTGGAGGATTGATTTTTTTTTAAACCCCCATAACGATTTGGCACAGTTCTGTAAATACACTCTTTATAGACTTCCTGAAACTGCCTGGCTGGGTGCGGGCCCTGCGTGGATTTATCGCTCACCACCGACCCGATCGTGTATAATGGGAAATTGCGCCTGCTGAGGGGCTGGTCGCACAGAGGCCACCTGCGCCCACAGCCATGCCGGGAACGCCGCGTTGGTCCTCGAATCTCAACAGTCCCCAGACTTATCGATCTTGGAGCCAAATGTCAAATACCCCACTTTCCACAACAAATGTCTCTCTTGAAGGTTCTGCGTAAATTGAATTTGTATAAATCAAGTGTGCTGTGAGGCCGGCAGGGAGAAGTGCGAGTAGGGGAACCTGTTTCTTTTCCTTTACGAAGGGAGGGAAACCACGCTGAGGGTGGGAACTTTGGCTGACTTGGGTTTTAAAGCAAAAAACTGTTGATATTTTTACAACATCAACTTTTCAAAATTTATGCAATTATTAATGCACGTTAACTATAGAGTTGGAGTGTGTGACATTTCCATGCCTGCGAGGACTTTAAAAGGGGGGTTACGGGTTCCGGGGTTATGTGTTTAGAACATTATGCAGCTGTGAACAGGAGCCCACCCAGGGGCAGAAAGCACGATTTCCCATCTCAGGGAAGGTTGGCAACAGTGGGGAAAGCAACCCGGAGAGTCCTTGTCAACCACTCATCACACACTTACTGGGCACATGGACGGTGCCAGTCACTGCTCTGGGCTCCCATTGTCCTTAGTCCAGCAGTCTTGAGCTGGGGTGTGTGTCCAGTCACTCAGAAGGCCTGTTAAAACTCAGACCTGGGTGTCGCTTCCCCAGAATTTCTGACTCAGTAGGTCTGGGGCTGGGCTTGCGAATGTGTCCCTAGGTGGTGCTGAGCCTGCCAGTTTGAGACCACACTGAGGATGGCCACACTGGACTGGTCATAGGCCTTCCCTCCTGGGAGTTCACGCTCTCAGCAGACCAGCATGCTCCTTTGCAGACCCAAGATGATTGATGGCAATGAACGAGGACCTCTACTCGGGGACAGTTGCTGACGAGGGGCTGAAGTGCCTTTGAGTGCTGCAGAGGTGGCCCGGCGTGAAAGCGGTGGCTTCTCACCACCTTTGATTTGGGAGGAGATGGTTGCGAGTTCCGCTGGTCTCACTGAGGAGCACTGAGTAGGGAGCCTGCAGATGTGGCTCCGGGCTCCCAATCTGCGCGACCCAGCCCTGTGGCCCTGCCCTCACTCCCCTGGCTGGGCGTTCACGTCCCTTTCTGTGAAATTCAGGAGTGCGTTCATCAGGGCAGTGGACGATCACAGAGCACCCGCTGACCCCTGGGCTTTGTGAGCCGCCAGGGACACAGGACAGCCCATTCCTGGCCCCTTGAAGCCAGAACGCAGCAGCCGGGATGAGCCTGCAGCTGATCATCAGGTGCTGCCGGGGCCCCGGGAGGGTGACCCTGAGGGCGTGGCTGTCTGGGGGTGTCAGGCAGACACTTGCTGCCCTCGATGCCTCCTTCAGCCCCGCTGCCCCTGTGAATCCCAGCACGTCTTAGGACTTTCCTTAGGGGCAGACAGACCCACGCCTGCTCTAGGTCACAGAACACGGTCTGGCTGTAGAAATCAAAGCATCGGGTCTACGTAGGATTCAACACTTCACTCGACGGTAACATTTCTGCTCCCGCGTCCAGCCCACACTCGGGCTGCTACTGGTTGGGCCACAGCCTTAGGGAAGAGGTGCTCATCAGGGTCCAAACATGGACACCACCCAGGGATTTCGAGCAGAGAGCAATGAGCCCTGGGGTCGCAGGCGCCCGTGCTGTGTCCACCTGCAGCAGCAGAGACACCACACCCAGAGCGGCTGTGATGAGTTCACCGTCCACGCAGTCTTAAGAGGGCACGGGAGCAGCTCAGAGTCGGAGATCTGGGAGGGACAGGCTGGGAGGCTGCGGGGCCACCATCTCCACCTATGCTCGCATACCTTGGGCGTTGATCCTTCTCGCAGCTCTCTGCAAGCTGTGGCATGCTGTCCTCGGTCTGCCCCTGGCTTTTCCCCCACAGACGCTGCCACCCCGTGGAGCAGGGAGCATGGGGCACACAACCCGCTCCAGAAGTTACTCTCCTCCACCCGGAGCAACTGGGAGAAGCCACAGGGCCGTGGGCCATGACCAGACCAGCTGGGCCCCTCTGTCCCTTAGACACCATTACTGGGGGACTGCATGGCATTCGGGGTCTAAGACATTGGTGTGCCAAGGCAGGGCCTGGGGACAGAGAAGGCTCGGATCTTGTCTCTCCCCAGGACCTTGTGCCCCAGCCAACAGCTGCAGGGCCTTCGGGAGCGGTTGGGAACGTCAGTAGAATGCACCTGTAGATAGGTTCCTGGCTCAGCCTCCCCTTCCACTAAGGAGCTGTGAGGCCTCGACAGGGTCCAGCATGGAAGCGGGTGAAGAAGGGTGCCCGGCACCCAGGTCTCTGGAGCTGAGTTCCTGCCTGCCAGGAGGGCGTCCTCTGCTGTTCCGCGTTGCCAACGACTGGTGAGCTGTGGTGTGCTGCTTTCCCAGACCAGCCATGGTGCACGCTCCCTGCGGCTGTGACCTGCCCTGGGTCCCTCTGCCGGTTGTGGCGGTGTCCCTGTCCCTCAGGTGTTGCCTCTGAACTCTCTTCTCAGGATTCCCCTCCATCGTGGTGCCCCCAACCCTTATCCCAAGCCTACCCAGGGCCTTCCAAGAACACCCGCTTCCTCTGGCAAATGCACTTCCTGTCTTCCTGGCTCCCGAGTGTGCCCTGGGGAGGGGCGAGCAGGTTCGCTCCTTGGCTCTTCTCCGGCCATCCTGGGGTTCCTGGCTTTGTGTTCTTTCTCCACATCATGCCAGGGAAGATTTGGCATCTCAAATGGATGTAAGTCATCCGTGGGTCCAAGTTTCAACCTATCCATCAGGAAAACGACTAGGAACTCTTGTCTCTCCAGCTCACACCATGTGTCGGGGATCTCTGCAGAGAACTCTGTGCCACCCACCCTGGCCTGCTCTCCGTTATCTTCCATCCTCGACTGTCACCTCCAGGTTCATCTCCTCACACATTCCTCACGGTTCTGCTGGTCAAAATTAGCAAAACCTCACGATTCTTCCATATGACACTCGACTCCTCCCAAGTCCAGCGTTACATGAGGGCAAACAGGCACAAGCGGAGGAGGGGATGTGGGGAGGGTAGGTGTCCCTTTAGAAGTCACCTGTCTCAGGTGAGCACACTGCAAAACCTTCAGACTAGACCGACTTAGCTAGAGCCCTCACGGAGAGCAGCTTCTGCAGGTGAGGGACTTTCAGGGGGACTGGTGAGCCCATGATTCCCAGCTCACCTGAGTCCATCTGGGGGTGCTGGTTGCAAGCCTCGAAACTCAGCACTTCTGCAGTCACTTCCCTGACTGTCACGCGGGGAGAGAGTGTGGACCCACGTGGGCTGTGATTCTGCCCCCGCGCCCGTGCACCTTAGTTCTGGTTTTCAGACTCAGCACTGCAGCTAAAAGGAAAAGTCATATCATCCTAGAAATTGTCTTGGTCCTCTTATGTGGCTTAAATGGAGCCTCATATCCCTGAGTGTGTCACTTTCTTTCCCTGCAGACTGCAGACCTCTGTCACCATCCTTGGAGTCAAATGGCACACTGCTGGGACAGTTGTGTGAAGCAGCCTCTCAGGACCCTGCAGGGGACGCCGGGCACTGCTTCCCATCAGCTGCAGGTGGGGCTGGTGGTGAGGTGGTCACATGCATTCACTGGCCCTGGGTGTCCAGTGCTTCTGAGCTCAGCTTTGCATCCAGGGCTGAGGATCTGACCACACCCACTCCTGAATCCCCTCCTTGAGTTTATTTCCTGGCTCTAACGTCTTTAGGTTTAAATGCTCTAGCAGCCAGAGTCAACCAGGAGAACAAGGGAACAGAAGCCGAGGCAGCATGTAGCACGTGGAATTCAACAGAGGGGCTTGGATACTCCGCTATCTATCGGAGGGATGAGGGAGCAGAAGTGCAAGCCACAGAGGACTGGAAGGAAACAGAATCGCGCTCTCCAGCTGCAGAGAGCAAGGAGGAGGAGCCCCGTGGAGCCGGGAAGGCTGGGAGGGAGGAGGGCGCTCGGCTGTTCCCACTGCCCCTGGGGAGCACCGTCTCCTCCCCCGCTCCCGGGAGCAGGGGCAGCACTTGCCAGCCTGGCTCCTGGCGCTGCGTGTGGAACTTATCTGAACGCCAGGGTGGGAGATCTGCCAAGGAGGCGAAACCTGCTTTCCCAAAGGAAGAAAGACAAGGACTCAGAGAGTCAGGGAACTTCAGGGGATGGGGATGCAGATGAGGGAGAAAGGGCCTTGTAGGGACAACCCCTCATGGGACACAGGAGCGAAGACAGCAGGTTGGGGCACTTTGCAGTGGATCAAGAACACACTCCATTGCTCCAGTGCTCTTTGGGGAAAATAACAGCAAAGATTTGCACTGAACTGAGATTGCTCTTTCCTTTCCTGCTTTGGGACCTCAGGTGCAGAGCGGGCTCCATGCGTTCTGGGTTTCTGGCCAGCTCATTACCATCTCCACTTGGGTGGGAGGGAGGGACCCACCCGCTCTCTCCCCTCCACTGTTCTGTCTTCCAGGACTGCGCCTCTCAGTCACCTCGCCTCTTGCTGCCACATCTGCGCTGATGTGTGTGATATATGCAGCTCGATAGGTGCGTGCCTTTGAAAGACAGGCAGTGTCGTGCATGTATGCACATATATGAATATATTAAAATTTATGTAAAATAAGCAATATAAATCTCATTTGTTGATTTTTTTTTTGCACCATTTATTCAAATTTTTTTCTTCTTGCTCTGCAGCTCATAATCACAGCTTCTGGCTAATGCACAGAATGTCATGGGACACATCTTCCAATGTTAGTTTGCCAAGTCCCAGTAAGAAAAATCCTGGTTGCCTAAAAACCCTGATACTACCACATGCCCAGATTTATTTGTGCATTCTCCAGGGTAAGCATCAAGGAAGGTAATAGACATATTATTTTTTTTCTTTTGTTAAATTGAGATGTAATTGACATGACATAAAATTTGCCCTTATGAACTATTCAGTGCAGTGGTCTTTAGTGTTTTCACAAACACATTCATGTCACCACAATGTGAGTCTAAAAGGTTTTCATTACCCCATAAAGAAACCCTGGGCTCATTAGCACTCACTCCCAGTCCCCACCAGCCACCGGCAACCACTGACCTACTTTCTGAATGGATTTGCCCATAACCTATCCTTTTAAAAATGTTGTTTATTAACTTATTGGCCAACTGACAAAAAAGTTCGATCAATTATGTGTCTCAGCCCATAAAGCATGAGCTCCTTCCTACTTCTCTCTCTCTCTGTCTCACAGTCTTTCTCTTTTCTTTTTCATTTTTCAAAAAAAAAAAATGACCCATTCCCTTTCTGACACCCCTCCTGGTGTTTTGACCCTGCTGTGTGTGAGATTCACCACGATGAGGGGGCACTTGTTCCGTCGCGTCATTTTTGTTTGGATACGCGATGGCTTTGCACCATGGGTCTTACTTTCTTGCAGAAAGCAGGAATGCACATCTCGGGCAGGATCCATGGGGAAGAGCCTGGAACTTCTCACCCCTGGTGGTAGGAAGGCTGTGGAAGGCAACCCGTCATGACACATACTCAAAACAAATCTGAGATCAATAAGACATGGAGCGTCAGGCACTGGAGAACGTCAAGTGGACTTAACTCAGTGTGCTCATATTCCTACTGGGAACAACCTTACTGACCAGCTGTGGAGGGTAGGAGAGCAGGGTCGTTCTTACCTGAACACTGAGAAGTACCAGGAAGGTACCGACGTTCATTTCACTTCTGTTTGAATTTTCCCCAAGGTGGCCAGTCATAGAGGACTACTTTCTCTTTACAACCTATTCCAGCTGATCAGTGATGAGGAATTGTGAAATTTGAATATCACACTGTTGAAACCCCTTTAGATCAATGGACGTAGATGATGATCAGAGACAGCTGTCTGGTTTCCATGCAGGTTCCCACCGGGGACAGATGCAAAGTGCCATCCTGGAATGATTTTGGCCCAAGACAAGCAGAGCTAAATCAAGAACGACTAGATCTGATCCAGGTTCCAACCTTTCCCATTTCCAGGAATTGTAGGGGACACACTCATTCTGGAGAGTGCAGAGTGCCCTGACATACTTAACACCATCAGCAAAATCCAGAGGGCAGGGAGCTCTGGGGCCAACATCCTGGTCTCTTCCACAAGCCAAACCCACAGCATTCACAGAGATGTGAGGGAAAGCCCTCCTCTCCAAGGAGGCTTAGGAGACCAACCACAATGCATGACTGTACACTAATGCACAAAAATACACACACAAACATGGAAATAACTGGAAGTCATTTAAGGACATCTTGGGAAATATGAATACCCACAGTGCGTTTGACGATAATAAAACCTGATTGTTGACTCTCACAGAGCAGAGCTAGAGAGTTGTGATTATATTCACAAAGATTGCATTCTAAGAGGGAAGAATTTAACTTTCTGAATTATATTCTTAAAGATGAAATAGTAGTCTCTTTAGAATTTTCTTCAGAAGTAATGGAACGGCTGGGGTGGTGGGTGGAGGCATGGGAGAAAGGAGGTTGGCTGTGGAGATGGTGAGAGCTGAGGAAGACCACGGAGTGCGTCCCACTGTGCCTTCCATTTCCACGTGTGTTTGAACTTAACCATAATAAAATGAAAAGCCAAAAGGGTACAGCCCTGGAGGGAACCCCGTCTGCACCCGCCCCACCTCCTCCAGTGCAAGTGGGCACGCGCACTCTTGGGCCTTCAGTCTCTTCATCCGTGGAAGAGCCCTCTGACCGCCAATCCCCTGGCCTGGTCTCAGTGTAAGGGGCTGACGCCCAGCACACGGAGTGGTACCCTCGTAGCCTGCAGGCCTCGGACTCGTCACTCCTAACTCCTGCAGTGTTCAGAGAGCATGCTCAGTGCCTCCCAGCCACAGCACAGCCACAGTCAAGGAGGACCCGTGCCTGGCTCCTTGCGGGGAGCTCCTGAGGATGAGGGTGTTCCCGAGCTGCCAGACTGCTTGCCTCTCCACCAGGATCCAGAGAGTCCCGGCTCCCTGTCCCGGCTTCCAGCCGCGATGCTCTTTCTTCCCACGCTGGGACGTCAGGAGGTCTTGTTTTCTGATGCCTTGGCTCCCTTTCACTTCTCTCTCAGCCATTCATTCTGGCCTTTCTGGAAACTGCCTGCCAGGTCCTCTGCCAACATTTCCATTATTCTTCCTGCGGGAAAGCCAAGAGCGCCTTGCAGATGCGGGGTCGGATTCACTGTCAGTTTTCAGTGCTATAAATAACCTCGCCCGGTCTTTCCTTCATTTGCATTCCTCATCGAGTGTCCCTTTGAAAGAAAATCTAATTTGACACAATTTTGACCTGTCAGTTTTTACCTTGAAATTTGTGCCTTTCAAGTTCTGGTTGAAAATTTGTGCAAGATTACAAATACAGTCACACTGTTTTATTCATATGTAAAAGCATCACGTGACTGTGTGTTTGTATGTTGGTAAGTATGACATAAAATATTTCAAGGTTTTTAAGAATCTGTCTGGGGTTTCTTTGTGAAGACGCTACAAGGCAGTTTCAAATGTGTCCCTTTCAGCACAGGCTAGCAAACAGCCTATCATTCGCTCCTGGTGTGGCAGTGTGGATCCGCACGCCCGCTGGTGGAGCGTAATGTCCGTGTGACAAGCTCCCCTGTGCCCACAGAGGCTCAGGGCCTGCTGGTGACACCTCCCCACACTCGAGCTCGTGCCTGCGTGGCAATACCCTGGCTCGGCAGGTGCTCACAGGTAAGTGAGCACCTGTGGCTCCCGCCTCTGTCCCCCGTCACCCATCTCCGCACAGTCCGTGTTCCCACGCTGGCTTTGAGTCTGTCACTGCACCTACCAGGGAAGAATCCTGCCTCTGTTGACTTTTTTTAGCTGATTAGAGACTTCCATTCTCCTGCACAGGTTTTAGAATAATGTGTTGACTTCATTAAAAATTACGATTTTGACTGGGATTGCATTGAGATTTTAGTTTAAGGCAGGGGAAAAATTAAACTTTGTAATGGTAAACTACCCCATCCTTGATCAAAGATTTTCACCTACTTATTGAACTCTAATTTGGGGTTATTTAGCTCAGTTTAAATGATTTCTCATAAATAAATTCCTTTCTGAATAATTTTAGGTCTCTTTGATGATAATTGGTACTGTGAATGGAATCTTTTGCTATTATATCATTAGGTAATTATTTCTGATGTACAAGAATATTATTTGTGTAAGTAAATTAGTATTCAATCTTATTGAATTCACTTAATAGTTCTAGTAGTACTGATTTTTATTATATGTTCCCAGCATAGGAGTATATTATTTAAAAATTTATGGTTTTGATATGAGTTTATAACCTAAAATAGGGGTGAACTCTGAAATTGTCTTCATGCACTTATGGGCAGAACAATGGGCCTTTTATCTTTCTATTAGTTAATTAGTGTGGTTTATTACCTTAGTACGTTTTTCTGTTGCCAAAACAAGAGTTAAAATCAATTATTATTTATGTTGTAACAACTTTAATGTCTTTTTAGAGGTGACCAGTTACTACATGAGCTTGTGTCTAAGGATGTATATTAAACATGGTTAGTCTACCTATGGGAATATTTTATTGCTTTCCTTTTTTTTGATGCTTTATTTCAGTTTCTGAAACAGTAGTGTTAAAATATAAAGAATAAAATAATTGGTCATTTTATTTTTCTAAATGTTGTTTTCATATATTTTAAAACTACATAATTCTAATCATGTATCTTCATGATCATATAAAAATCTTAATTCTTACACTTGTCGATGCATAATGTCTCTTTCTTGGAATGTATTTGATCTTAAATATACTTTACTTATTACCCTGTTTTTGTGCATTCCAAAACTTATGCCTTATTTTGTTTTAAGCATATTTCTGATAGACAACATATTATTATATCATGATTATTCACTTCATCCTGATAGTCTCTTCTCCCCAGAAATTTTAGTACTTTTACATTTATTGTAGTGACAGTCATATTTGCACTTTTTAAAAACAATGTTATTTCATATTTTAATTTTGTATTCTATTTTTGATGTGTTTACTCAGATTTTTCTACTTTAACTTTCTTTTCTGTTGTCAAGTAGGACTTCATATTGTGTATGTATTAATCATTTTTCCATTCATCAGAAGTTGAGCATCTGTGTACTTTCCAGTTTATAGCTATTGTAAATAAAGCTGCTATAAACATTCAGTTACTAATCTGCGTGTAGACATATGTTTTCTTTATCTTGGGGAAATACCTGTGAGTGGGATTGATGGCACTGTTTTCCAAAGCAGTTGTATTATTTTCATTTTCACCAAGATTGTGTAAAATTTCGGTTGCCCCAGATCCTTGCCCGCCTTTGGTCTGTGATTTCAGCTATTACGGTTAGCTCTCGTGTTCATGATACTGTGCTTGAGTGTGCGCCTCCTCGATGCCGGACCGTACTGATAATCCTGCCTGTTCTCTTGTCGTGTGTCTGTGGTGAACTGCCTGTCTTCTGTATGTTTCTAGATTAGTCATTTTATTTCTCATTTTTGAGTTATAAATGTCCTTTGTACATTGTGAATACAGGTCCTTAATTATGGGTGTGTTTTGTACATACAATCCTTCACCGTGTGGCTTGTCTCTCCATTGTCCTAGCAGGTCATCCGAGGAGCAAGCCTTGTTCCTTGTTGTATAGTCCAGGTTTCAACATGAGAGTTCATGGTTTATGGTTTTGTATCTCATTAGTGTTGCCTTATTTAAATTCATGAAAGGGTCTCCATTTTTTTCTATTGGAACATTTCTTCTCAGGATTCTAATTTATTCTTTTTAAAAGTTGTTTCATTGTCATTCTGATTTCCATAAATTTTAGGGTCATTTTATTGCTCTCTAAAAGGAAAAAAAAAAAAAAAACTGATTTTGATTGGGATTGTACTGAATCTGTAGATGGACCTGGGGATAATGTACCTCTTTGTTTTAAAATGCAGGTTTTCTTGTTATCCATGTGTGGAGAGGATGGCAGGTCAGGCTGCCACTGAAACTGTGGTTTGCCATTCATGGTTCCCCGCAGGGGGCACATGCCACGTCACGCGGGGAGCAAGGAAAGGAGGAGCAGGAGACTTCCGGGGTTCCTTGGGAGCACGGCAGGACAAGCAGCTTTCAGATTGGCAGCTTCTGTGCCTCCGCAGGCTCTGGGGTGTAGAGCGGTCTCTAGATGCCTGGTGCCTGGGCCAGGGATGGCCAGGGCAGAGGAACGAGCCTCCTGGAGTGAGAGAGGCAGGCAGAGGAGGTCCCAGTGACAGGCACCCCTGCTGCGTTGCTCCCTCTACAACAACCGATTGACTCTGGGCGGAGCGGTCTCCTCCCAGCCAGTGACCCCGTGAGCCAGACAGGAAACAGGAAAATGTAGTTAACACACTGTTTACAATATTGAATGTTTCAGTTCATGAACATAGGATTTTTAAAATTTATTGAAGAGTTTTAAGATTTCTTTTAGGGCCAGGTGCAGTGGTTCACACCTGTAATCCCGACCACGCGGGAGGTGGAGGCAGGAGGATTGCAGGTTCAAGACCAACCTCAGTAACTTGAGGAGGTCCCAGGGACCTAGCAAGAGCCTGTCTGAAAAAAATGGTGGGGGTGCTGGGGACACGGTTGTGGCTAAGGAACCCTGGGTTCAATTCCAGGTGCCAAAAATACAATTAAAGAAAATCCCTTCCATCGATACCTTATTGTTCTTAGCACACATCTTAGACAAATCTGCTTAGATTTGTCCTTAAATATTTTATGCCACTTGGTACTATTTGAAATAGTATTCATAAGATTACACTGTTCAATTTTACATGGCTAACATATAAAAATAAAATAGATCTAACCTTGATTTAAAATGTGTATTAAGCTCACGTCCTGAAAACCTGCTAAGTTTAATTACTAGTTAGGGCAGCTTTCGTTGTTGATCCCGTCCGCGTCTTCCTCTGCCTTTGCGTGCCCGGGAGTGCATTCCAGCAGTTCTCTTCAACGTCCAGATTATGGATTTCATCATCTGTCAGCTCATCTTCCTCTGCACTATCTTCCTGCTTCCCCTGTGACTGAAGATTTTCACTGCACTTTGGACACTGTGGTTGGGGTCTTCCAGTGCTGGGTCTGAATTGTGGGCACCGGGGGTGGCTTGCTGCGGGAGGGTTTGGATGCTTTGACTACTGTTGTGCCCAGATGTGGTAATGCTTGTAATCCCAGCAGCCAGGGAGGCTGAGGCAAGAGGATCACAAGTTCTAAGCCAGCCTCAGCAACTTAGTGAGGCCCTGTCTCAAAATAAAAAATAAAAAGAACTGGGGGTGTGGCTCAGTGGTTAAGCACCCCTGGGTTCAATCCCCAGGGCCAAAATAAACTAAAAAATGAATGAATAAAAGCTGCAGTGGTTGCACCACCCTGTGGTTGAGACCCTAGCGTCATGGCTTCCGCTGTCTTTTTGTGCTCACTTCCAGGCTTCACTAGTACCTGCACAAGGAACCCAGTGCACCCCGGGCAGTGAGTGGCGTTTCTGTGGGAGGACAGCCTGGCACGCCACATTTCCCTCCGGGAATACACTTCTGTACAATGTCATGTGGAAAATAGCGAAGGCGCAATCTCGTACCAGGATTCTGTTTACACCAGCAGCGCGTGTCTATCCTGTTTTCACAATCACCCTCAATGCGTGGACATTTTTAAGGGAAGTTAGTACTGTTAGTAATGAAATGCTTGCTATAATGGCCGGAATGAAATCAGAGCTGGCTGCTGTCATTGGCAAGGGTGGGAACAGCTGGACTCGGCATACGGGGTGCTGCCAAGACAGACTTCTGCCACCCCTTTAGGACGATTCACCAAAGCCAGGACTCCCAGCCTTGTGAGTCACGGTCACAGTCCCAGGAAGACCCATAAGGAACACAGGCGAGTGCGACTAGAGCCCCCTCTAGTCTGATCACAACCCAGCTGGAGCCTGTCCTGGCCAAGGGACGCAGCTCAGACAGGAGGATGAGCCGCAGAGGCAAATCTCAGCTACACAACCTGAAGAACCCCAGAGCGGAAGAGCACGGGGGTTGTAGAAGCTCCTCTTCATGCCTGACGCCGGCATGGCGGGTCCCTGGGGGCCAGAATCAGACACGAGGGGAGCCCCCGGGGTGCAGAGCATGCCGCTCTGGGCTTCGGTGCTGGTCTGAGAGTGTATGCTCTGTACCCCACCAGCTGCAGATGTGCCAGGGAGCCCTGATCTGTACACATATCAGTGTCCCCAGTCGATACTGTCTGGAGGGTCTCCTTTCACAGAGCTGCCTGTAACATACCCAGATAGTCATGAACTTGGGGAAAGAAGTTCATGTTTGGCACTGGAATTTTTAATATAGTGATCAGACAGGTACCTACAGAACATGCAGAAGTTCTCTAGAATTAAATAATATCAGTGCATATCTTTGTCATTTCTGCAAACCGAGAGGTAAGTCCAGCAATAACACAGAAGAGTGCTTCAGAAAGAGTTACTGGATGGATGATGGGTGTGGATGGACAGATGGTGGGCATGGATGGACAGACGGTGGGTGTGGATGGATGGATGGTGGGTGTGGATGAACGGATGGTGGGTGTACATTGCAGATGATGGGTGTGGATGGATGGATGGTGGGTGTGGATGGGCGGATGGTGGGTGTGGATGAACAGATGGTGGGTGTGGATGGATGGATGGTGGGTGTGGATGGACAGATGGTGGGTGTGGATGGGTGGATGGTGGGTGTGGATGGACAGACAGTGGGTGTGGATGGGTGGATGGTGGGTGTGGATGGCAGGTGTGGATGGATGGATGGTGGGTGTGGATGGACGGATGGTGGGTGTAGATTGTGGATGATGGGTGTGGATGGGTGGATGGTGGGTGTGAATGGATGGATGGTGGGTGTGGATGAACGGATGGTGGGTGTACATTGCAGATGATGGGTGTGGATGGATGGATGGTGGGTGTGGATGGGCGGATGGTGGGTGTGGATGAACAGATGGTGGGTGTGGATGGATGGATGGTGGGTGTGGATGGACAGACAGTGGGTGTGGATGGGTGGATGGTGGGTGTGGATGGCAGGTGTGGATGGATGGATGGTGGGTGTGGATGGACGGATGGTGGGTGTAGATTGTGGATGATGGGTGTGGATGGGTGGATGGTGGGTGTGAATGGATGGATGGTGGGTGTGGATGGACGGATGGTGGGTGTAGATTGTGGATGATGGGTGTGGATGGGTCGATGGTGGGTTTGGATGGATGGGTAACAGACTTGTGACTCAAATCCAGGTTTTCTTGTCCCCGGCTCTTCTCTCTGTTGGCACCTCTCCCACTGGAATCCCACCCATTTCCTCTCCCTGGCTCCTTCAGCATCATACTCAAAGCCAGCCTGGGGCTGCTGCCTCCTGGTCTGCACCAGCCCAGGCTCAGGAATGAGCTACACTAGGAGTGATCACCCGGTATGCTGTATTCGGGGTTTTCCTATTTAATTCTTTCCTCTATTTTTGTATGAAACATACCAAGACAGAATCTCAAACCGTGATTATGTGGAAGGTGTCGAGGAAGAAACATCCCCTCCCCCGTGGGCACAGGCACAGGACAAGGTGGCAGGACCACCAGGGCAGGAGCCCACCTGAGGGAATGGCGTCGCTGCTCCTGACTGCTGGGCGGCAGAGAGCTCAGGCCAGCCTGTGGGCATCATGGGAGGTGTTGCCCAGAAGGTGGCACCTTGGAGGTCCGTGCGTTCGGGGAGGATTGTGTCTGTAGAGTCAGGACTTGAGTGAGTGGGATGGTGAGAGGTGTTTGAGGTGGCATTCAGCAAAGACACGATGGCAGTGCTGGGGACATGCCTTACCCACTCCAGCGGATCACGTCCTCAGGGTCAGCCTCAGGCCTGCCGAGACTCCCTCCTCTTTGTGAGGCTGCTCCTCCCTTCTCAGTCTGAGGGCAGAGGAAAGACGGGCAAGTCTGCAGTGGTCCTTTAATCCAAGAAGGGACCGATCGGGCCAGAGACCAGGTGGTCAGTGGACTGCCTGGAGGTGGGTGGATGGGCCCCCCCAGGGTAGCACAGAGAGAGGACGAAGGCCCAAGACTGCTGAGGCCCAGGTCCCGGGCCTTCCTGCTCCACCCCAGGGTCATCCTCCAGCCGTGGTTTGGTCCCTTCTCCTGAGAGGACAACCACAGAAGAGCTGTGTCTTTGCATGGCTCTCTGGATGTACAAGGGAGCACGGAGCCCCAGCAACAGAGGGGTGCCTAGCAGGGGGCCAGCGGGAGCCCCCTGCTCCACTCGGGACCTTTTGGAGCCCTGCACATTCACTGGCAGAACAGGTGGGGACTGTGGGTGATATCACGGCAGCCGGACGAGGAGTAATGTCAGATGGCAAAGAGGCAATTAAGTTGCCAGACAACTTCAATGATTTGTGTTTTAAACTTTCGATTTATCTCCACCTCAACTGGAGTCCGTTTCCACACACTCCAACCGCCGGCTGACACGAAGCCACCAGAAAAAGCACTCTGAGCCTGAGCTGGACACAGGAGGCCAGTGCAGGCGAGAACGGCTCCACCCAGCGTCCTCGGTGGTGGCAGGACATCATTAAAAATGCACTTACGGGTCTAGCTTACTATTGATCCGTGGCGGGCTGGGGCGGCCCCGCCCGGGGAGAGCGAGCACTGCGAGATGAGCCCGGTGCTCTTTTGTGATGGATTATTAGAGAAAGCGCTGTCATCGTGTAATTTTCCACAGTTGGATCAATGATGTCAACTCTGACCCCCAGGCTTGAAGGATGACTCAGATTGGGGAGTTCTGGATTAATGGATGGGGAAACAGTCACGCTCTCGCTAATGGATGGTGCGGAGACCCCAGCGTGACCCAGAGGAAATCACTCACCACGCGATTCCTGAAGACAAAGCAGCAGCCTGCTGCCCGCCTGGGCATCTCACTCTAGTGCCTTGCGGCATCCGCAGCGTGTTCTCCGCGGTGAAAGGCAGCGTCCCGGCCCGCCGAGAGCACGCTCTGTGACGGACTCCGGGAAGCTGCAGAGACGTCCCTGAATCAAACGCAGGACGTGGAAGAGACCAGCCTGGCAGATGGCTCCTCTGTCTCACTGCCTTCTGGTCCCACGGCTGTGACTCGGGGTCCGACAACTTCCAGAGCCCCCAACTCACCTTGCGTCAGCACAGCTCCCCCAAGCTTTCCCGACCAGGTGGAAGATGCCCCCAAGCCTGGGGGCTCCTGGCCCCTCACCCTCTGCTCCTGCTTCTCCAGTGACCCTGGGTGCACTGGACCATTTTCTGTTGCCAAGAACACAACGCCACCGAGATGGTGAGCTACAACGTAATGAGGTGTATTTGGAGTCACAGTTGGGGAGTCCATGGCCAAGGGTGGGCACCTGGTGGTGGCCTTCTTCCTAGCAGTGCCCGGAAGGGTGCAGGACACCATGGGTTGGTTGGGAGCCACGTGCGTGTCTGTGGGTCCTCTGTTCTCTGTCCCCTCATGCAGAGGGGACAGGGTTCTATCCTCCAAGCCCGACCCCCCAAAGGCCCGGCTCCGAACGCCATGGCTGGACTCGGTTTCCATACTCGCAAGAGCTCCTGATGGGATCAAACTGGACTGTGAGCGTCAGGCAGGGAACCCTGCTCCCCTCACCTCCGCCTCCGACTCCCGGGGAGCTGGCAGAAGGTCAAGAGGTGTGTCTGTCAGACACAGGCTTCTCCTTCTTCCTTCGACCTTGCTGCACCTGGCCCATGGTGGGTGGGGCCAGGTGGCCGTAGGAGGTTGGGTGGGCTGAGGAGGAAGCCTCACTTAGACGGAGGGCAGGTGACCTCAGTGTACGAGAAGAGTGAGTTCTCACGGGCCCTGCACCCTGTGCAGTTTGGTCCCCATGTCTCACGCTCTGGGCTGTCACATGCCCACCCACTCCTGGGCTAACGGCCTGGGGACATCCTACCCAGGCTCTGTGTGGTGGACTTGGAGCCACCTGTGTCTGAAGACCCACTGGAGGCGTCCCACTGTGTGATGTCAGGGCCACCACGTTGTCTTACCACCTTCATATTCTGGGAAGTGACTCAAGGCAGCTTATAGTCACCACAAGCGGGGGACTGAGTCTGGCCATGTGTCCCATGGACACCGCCCAGGTCCTCCACCACTGGAGTTGGAATTCTGAGACTTCAGATCTGCTCCTCTTGGTGGGCACAGATGGCTTCCTCCCCACCCCACTGGCGCACATCCCAGCACGGGCCAGGTGCAGCAAGGTCGACGCTCAGCCTGCAGTCTCGATGACCAGGCCAGCAGACGCGCCTGTCTCGCCCTGTGTCTGGCCTCACTGTGCTCTGCGCCCCTTTCCCAGTGGACTCAGGAAGAGGAGCCGCAGTGAGAGAGGCCTGCTGGTGAGCCATGTGTCTTTAGGTCAAACTGGCCTCTTTGAGATAATGGAGTCCAGCACTCGAATCTGTGTGCCAGTTTCCTTGACTCCCCTGGTCACTGCTCCATTCCCTTCCCTGGAAGAGGAAGGCCTGCAGGGGCTGCCTCCTCCTCCTCCCGTGGGCTAGGAGGCCTTTCCTGCTCCTGCAGCTACTGCGGGTTGAGGTTCTCACCCTCTCTTCCCTGCTGTTGAGGGTTCCTGCCATCCTGCCTGCTGGAACCAACAGACTTTGTGTGGCCTAGCTGTAGCCGGCTCCGGAACATACCCTCACCCCTGCTGTGCACTGCCTTGAGATCCAGCCTCAGCCAGAACCTGCTGAGTCAATGGATCAAGAACCACCCCCAAAATGTGGTCATCCTCACCTCTGTGCAGATTCTATATCCTCCACCACCCCCAGGTGACACCTAGTCTCCCACCTGCCTTCACCAAGAATCCTGCTAGGTTGGTTTAGCAAGAATGGCCCTTCCTTCTCAGTGGCTTTCCACCTCTGCCCTTGCCCTGACCTTGACTCTGAGGCCCCTCTTGCACAGGCCAAGTCGCTGTAGCTGTATCGGAGTTGAGCACCTTCTCCTTCCCCTGGTGCACATTTCCAGTGCTGCCCAGGCTACGGTTCTGGAGAATTCTTCCTCCTCATGTGCACGGGGCATTAAATGCCTTTTCCTGTAACCTAGCATCCTCGGCAGCAACCACCTTGACCTGGTGGCTTGGTAAGAACAACCTGGAGGAACAGGCCTGACTTAGCCTCTCTGTGCACAAATCCCTGAGGTCTGGGTATCCACCCTGGGACAGAGCTGCAGGGCTGTCCTGCCTTCGCCTGGCTGGTGGCCACCTGCATCCTCCTCCACAGCCTCGTGGGCAGCACTGCAGGTTAGTCATTCAATGTCCTTGCTGCTCCCTAAGTTGCTGACCACCTGCACTGCAGGCTCCTCAGCTATGCGGCAGACAGCCTGTGAAAGGCCCAGAGCAGTGCCAGGCACGGTGATCCACTGAGGACTGGTCCTTACTGTCACCTCCCTCCTGCCACAGCAGTCCCCAGGATCACACTTGCCGCTGGAGAAAGAGAAGCAAACACACACTGAGCCAGTCGTGGGTGGACCTGTGCTGCTGAAGTTTACGTTTCGAAGTCCTAACCCCAGTGCCTAAGAATGTCAGTCATTTGGAAAGGAGGTCATTGCAGACAGGGTTAGTTAAGATGAGGACGTGCTGGAGGAGGTCGGGCCCTGATCCAGCGTGATGGGTGTGCTCATGGAAAGCCGTAGACACTGTGAGAGCGTACACACACACACACACACACACACACACACACACACAGAGTTTGTCATTCCTCATTTGCATATTTAGCAAGAGTGGTTTTCAGTGTCTGGTCCCCAAACTTGCCTTTTCCTCAGCTTTGCTGGGTCACAGCTGCCCACTAAGGTACACCTGCACATGCACCTGCCCAGTCCCTGCAAGCCCTGCACCCTTTGTGCCCCGTCAGAGCACACTGACCGTCTTGCACTCAGTCACGACCAAAGTCCAGGGGGTCAGATAGCAGCAGAGTTCCTGCTGTGCAAAGCTGCAGGCACCTCTGCCCTGGGCTCCAGGTCGGCTCACCTGGCCCAGGGCTCTGTCTCGGCCCTGGCCGGGTCTCCCTGTAATGACCATCTCTCGTGACCATCCTTCATGGGACAGCAGCCTTGTCACTCCGGTCACTCCTACTGTCCTCCTGATGGAGGGCCAACATGGAGAAGGGGCTTCAATAAATGTCCTCTGTCTTGACCAAAGTTTCCGCAGGAAGTCTCGTTTCTTGACTAATGAATCCTCCAGGTTGAAAAATCATCTTGAAGACCAGCTGCACATCAGAATGATGGGCAGTTATAGGCACTCGATGGAGATGTGCTGTGTTTAATGGAATTGAATTTCCTATAAGCTGAACATTTCCTCTATCAAATATCCAATATATCCTGTCCATGTGCAGTAGATAAGGCAGCACCCATCTCTTGGAGTTTGGAGCCAGAGACAGAGCAGGTTTTGTTAATGACAAGGCCATGATGGGAACTTCGGATGTTTTAATTATCTGAGTACATTTGAAAAGGATCTTGGTTCATATGAAGAAAGAAAGAAGTTGGGCCTTCGGTCACTCTTACCACGTGCTTCCTGCGTGGCTTGACGCTGGTTACAGATCACACCAGACTTCCCATTCTTCTTGGCCCGAAATGTGGTTCTCAGCAACAGAGGCACAAAGACCAGGCAGATCTGCACACTCTGGTGCCACCCAAGGTCAAGCAGAGCCAGTGCGAAGGCAGCAGCCGTTTGTCCTAAAGTGCTTCCTGCGTGGAGAGCATCCACTGATGCTGCGATTCGTGTCCCGGCTGCTCCAGGAGGAAACCAGCCACGGTCTTCCCTCGGGGCGCCTCCCTACTCCTGCTCTCGGGGTTTAAAGCCAGTGCTTAGGTGAGCCCAGGGCAGAGGGTCCAGTGGGCTCAGCTGCACTCAGTGTCGCCAGCGGGTCTGACTAAACAGGCCGCCAGATAAATACTGGACACCCAGGTGAAGTTGAATCACAGTTGAGCAACAAATAAATAAACAGCAAATCGCTTGTTGTCTAAGAACATTTCGAACACTGTGTTACCAGTCACCTGCCTGTTGACCTTACTAGGGGTGGAACCCAGGGCCCCACGTGCGAGGCGGGTGCTGGGTCACATCCTCAGCCCTTGTTATTAACAGGGGCCTGCCTGTTGCCCGACTGGCCTGAACACGTGATGCTCCCGCCTGGGCTCCTGGGCCGGGACTGACCGGGGTGTGCCCGCACCTGGCTCCTGCGTCCCCTTCTCCTCTGCTAACTCTGGCCAGCTGGGGCACAGCCTGCTGCAGGGAGAGAAGCCTGCCTGGGCGGTGCTTTATGAAGTGACCGGCTGGCTACGGGGCCCCGACCTCCCGCCAGCTCTTCAGAAGACGTGCTGGCAGCCTAGGCCTACCCGGCACCCCGTGGGGATGGATGGGCCGGGAGAGGGCGAGAGGCCTTCCTGCTGCAGCCCCAGGGCCCGGCACCCGCCTCCGCCGCCCTCCCTCCTCCCAGCCTTCCGTCCAGTCATCCAACAGCTGCTCGTTATTAGACGCCAACTACATGGACGGCAGTTTGCAGGAGGCGGAAGTGACGTGTGGGGGCTCTTGTCTCGTGTGAAAGGCAAGAGACAGACGACCCCACGACATGAAGGAGGGCGAGGGTCACGGGCCGTCGGCGTCCTGCCCCGGTGCTCGCTGCTGACGGCATCGCCCAGGCGGCCCCTCCAGAGAGTTGTGCTCTGACCGATCAGGAGGGGCTGCCGCAGGCCATCAGGCTGACCTCAGCCAAGCTCAGCACACGGGGAACACCACTCCGGGACCCTGGCTTCAAGGTCAGCTGACCCTGCAGAGCAGAGCGCTCCCCAGAGCTGCCCATGGGCCTCGTCCCGGCCTCTCTCTGTTTGTCCCATCTGCTTCCCTGTGTCCCCACAAGAGAAACCCCGCCCCAGAAAGATCCTGCCTGCAGAAACAGCATTGGGGACCGTCTTTCATTGCCTTGATTTTCTAAATACCACAATTTATTTCCTCCTGTCTCCTACCTATGGAATTTGGAAAGTAGTCAAGAGATGCATTTTGCTGTCCTTACACAGAAAGGAAGACGAGTTGGAGAGGGTCAAGAATTTTCACAAGGTCTCACTGCAGGTCCTGGAGCCCAAACACAAATCCGATCCTTCAACCTCAAGAAAAACTCTGAACTGTGGCCATTGACAGCCAAACCTGGCAGTGTCCTCCACGGCTGACCCCGGGCTCAATGCATAAATCCAACTTAATTTGCAGCCAATGTCTCATGGCAAAGAATGGCTTCCCACTCCTCACCCAGCCGCCTGCCCAGAGAGGACAATGGCAGGCCATTCTGATGCTCCTGAAAGGGCCCTTGAGTGACAAGGCTTTATTCTGCTAATGTATTTGAGACATAAATTGTTCTTATCTCAAACCATTCTCCAAAAGATTAAAAAATCTGCATTTCTTTGTGGGACAAAGGATAAGAGCTCAAAGGTGAGACTTAGACACAATGGGGCACTCAGACAGCGAGGAATCCATATCTGAGCTCACCCTCACCCCAGGAGGGTGGCATCTGGCATCTGGCTTGGCCTCTGCAGGGGAATCACTAAGTCTCCAGTGGTTGGAGGAGGGTGGAGGAAAGGAGCAGGGGGCTTCGGATGACCAGGTCCCTGTTCTCCTCACCAGGGCCCTGATCTATGACATGGCCTCACTGAGCTTCCCAAGTGGGCCCACGAGCACCCGGCCTGGTGGCTTGGTGGGGAGGCCTAGTTCAGGAAACCGCATCTCCTGACGCCTCTGATTTTTCCCTAAATGCAGGCTCTGTTGTTCGGGAGCCACACGAGGCTTTGCAAACTTAATTATCACAGGAGGTGGGGTTCCACAGCCCCTGCCCACGACGCGTGGATGGCCACACAGGCTCGCTAGAGGGAACACTGCAGCCGACAGCGTGGAGCGGCAGACGCAGGGCCTCTGAAGCCGAGGACACTAGCTTTGTCGAGAACGCCCCACTGCCCGGGTCTGTGAGGGCGCCCTCTGCTCGGTGCCAGGAGGAGGGCGGCTCTCAACTTCTGCACGGGTCAGCGGGAGGCCCCCACACTCACGGACAAGCCTCACCCCCTCCCTGCCTTCCCTGCTGGCCCCCTTGCCACCCTGCTCAGCCGGGGGGTGGAAGATGGTGCTTAAGCCTGATGTCCCAATGGCCCGCAGACTTGTGTGTCCCTGTCCCTCCGGGTCCCTCCCGGTCTCTGGTGGTAATGGACTCGTCTGCTCTTCTCCTGTGGGTCTGCCTGGTACAGGACTCCTTCCAGCTGGGGGCTGTGCAGGGTGGGGAGGTTACGTTTCCTCCTCTACATTAGCGAGGATGCTCTACGTGGAAGGAAACTTGCTCCTGGCAGGAGCGGCAGGGGCTGCTGAACAGAGGGGAGGGTGTGCCCTGCGCCTCCTGTGCTGGCCATCGGAAGAACCGGACAGGCTCACCCACCACGCTCACCCGCCAGGAGGAAACCTCTGTATTCTGCTCAGACACTGGGAGGCAGGCTCCAGGGAACAGAAATCCCAGGCGGGCTCAAACCCAAGGACAGGAGTGCCCTGAGACGCCAGGGAGGCGTGATGTCACCACGAGGGCGGGGCTGGGGCCGGGTCTGCTGTGGGCCTCCCCGTGTCTGCGGTGCGGTGGCCGGTCCTCCTCCCAGGCGCTTGCTCAGTGGGGCTGACTGCAGGCACGCAGCGGAGGCAGTTAGTGCCCGGTGACTGCAGTGACTGCCTCCTCCAGGACAGCACAGGGCCTCCCGGAGGGGGCCTTGTTCTTTCCTTTGGTCCAGGTTTCGTGGTATGTTTGATGGTCACCTAGTCCTCGATCCTTTGGCCTCCTGTTTCCTGGCACTGCCACGGACCCCATAGCTCTGCAGGCTTTAGCTACCGTCTCAGGAGGAAGGCTCTGGCCACAGGGTCTGCAAGCATTTAGAGACTGGGCTGCAAGGACTTCCCTTGAAGGAGAGGGACACAGTACAAGGATGGAGGGTGGGGAAGTGGGCTGAGGGTGGCCCATCTGTCCTCAGAAGGGGTCACGTGCTGGATGGAGCCAGGGCTGGCCACTATTCAGGGGCCTGGATGAGCGATGTCTGGACCTGGTGTGGTCAGCAAGCATCTGGTGTTCATTGGCCTAATGGTACGATGGCTTCTTATGAGGCACAAGACAGGAATTTGGAGGGAGCGTGGCCTGTCCTACGTCAGGGGGAAAACACGGGTCCTACCTAGGTCTATGGGGAAGGGGTTCCCTGCAGTGAGCTGATTCCCATAACACAGAGTGGGGGTGCCTCACCTTCATGACTGCCCAGGAGCTCAGGGCTCATGGAAATTTATCCTTGTCATCTGCGCCCACCATATTGGAAGATGCAGGCTACAGAACGTGTAGGCGCCCCTTCGGAGAGTGCTGCTGTGAAGGGCAACAGTAATTTCTCCCTCTGAGGTTTGTTGTGAGAGAGAACACCAGAAGAGCCCCTGTCCCACAGCAGACACAACAGGCTGATGTACAGTCTTTTCAGTCTCACCAGCAGCCATAATCAAAAAAGTCACTTCAGTGTGTGCAATGCTTCTGAAATCCTGTGGGAGCTGCTTCTACAGTAGAACCGGCTCCTGGCTTTTCCTTTCTCTTCTGCATTTGGAAGACCTTGTGCCATAAACGCTGCGTGGGCCTAGATCCATCCCTCTGCCTAGGTAAGTCAGATGCCAAGACCCTTGGTCGGTCCTCTGAGACCCTCTTCCTCCTCAGTCTGCCAGACCAGGTCCTTGCTGCCTGCACCACCGTGGACTCCTGTGACTCGGGAATCCTACAGGGCACCAGGGATCGAGGGGCGGTGGTAGTGGAGGCTGTGACATGGTCTCAACCCCAGCAGAGCTGCCTCCCCTGCCCTCCCAGGGGAGCCCATGCCAGGCACTCACTGGAGGAGCCGGCCTGCCCCCTCCCCAGAAGGCAGAGTGGGAGCCTCCAGCCTGCCATGGCGCACCTGCCTGGCTCTCTCCAGGGCCTCCTGACGTGCCGTGGGCAGGTGTCAGACAGTTGTGATCCTCTCCTCACTCTTCCATTGTTCCCTGATGTCATTCAGGAAGTGACTGATGGGGAGAAAGGCGCAGAGCAGAGACTCATTCACAGCTAATTCTTCAAAACAGCCACAAATGGCTAAATGAAACGTAGGCGGTGCTTTCTAGTTAATATCCAAATTTGCAACGGAAGCCACCATTGAGCAGCCATTGGTGGGCACGCTCGTCAAGCGGTGGATCTGCCTGATGTCAACGATGGCAGGACGGTGGAGCTGGAAAACCCAGTGGATGTGGACGGCGTGCAAGGGCCAGCTGCAGGGAAGGACCTGGACATGTTGAGTGCCGGCCAAGGTGCTGCTGTCCTTGTTTGCCCACATCAGATGCCTCGTGATAATGACTCCCGTTCCTTCACTGCAGAGAGCCCCATGGTGTACTGATGCCACCATCTGCCCATGGCCATCGGCTGCCTCCTCTGGGCTGTCACGTCTGAGCTGGGGGAAGGTGGACCTGATGGTCCTGCGGCTGTGAGGAGTGAATCAAGGAGCACCACTGCTACCTTCCTTGGAGTGTGCCGGGTACGTGCTGCCAGCCGGCCGGATGTGGTGTTCCAGGTGCTCCACATCCTGTCCTCCCTTGGTGACCTCAGGCCGACCCTGGTTTCGGCCTTCCCAGGGCTGTGGAGTGGCATCCCGCTGTGGTTTATCTGGCTTCTTGTGGCTGCAGGCAAGGGAGCGCGTCTCCCGTCTCCCTGGCAGTCGGGACACCTCTCTGGGGAAGGAAGGGCTCTTGTCAATCTTTCTATTGAGAGTTGTTCTTCTTGTGGATTTTGGGCTCTTTTGTTATATGTGTATGAAAAGTATTTCCTCATTCCATGGGTTGTAGACTCCCTCTTGACGGTGTCTTTCCATGAATCCCAGTTCCAGACTTTAGAACAGAGCCTGTGGCTCTTCTGTGCGGTCACCGTGCGCTGGTGTTGTTGGAGAGACTGTCGCTACAGATCACTGGCACGTTCTCCTAATTGTCCTTCTTCCACTCGGAGGTCCGACCATGTCTTTTGAAATGGACTTTGGGTGTGACGTGGAGATGACAAGTATCTCCAATCAACTCAGCGTCATTTAGCGGAAGACATAACTCCCCGGCTCTGGGCACCGTCCATCATCTGTCCTCGAGTGCGAGTCTGTTTCTGGGCTCTGTTCTTATCCTCTTGTGTCCATGTGTCACAACCTGGGCTCAATGGTGGTAACTGCAAGACAACCTGATCCCTGGTAACGCGATTCCTCCAACGGCACTCTTCTTTAAGTTTATTTTAGCCATTCTTGGCCCTTTGTACTATCATGTAAATTTCAGAGTCCATTTATAAATTTCAAAAGAAGATATAATGGCTTAAATATTCTTTAGGACTATATAAATTCTACCCATCATTTTGGAAGACATTTCCATTTTAATATTATGTACTTCAATCATTTTTATTTAATTATTTTTATTTGTTTAATCTCTCCAAATAATATTTTATAGTTTTCTATAGAGAGAATCTTGCATATTGTGTTATTCTTAAGAATTTCAGTTTTTGAAATTTTGGTTAATGGTTTCCTTTGAATTTTTTAAAAAATTGTTTTTAGTATATAGAAATAAAAGTGAGTTTTCTATATTCACTCTGTATTCACTGAGCATGTTAAATTTATTTGATAATTATCTTGATTCATCTGTAGGCAATCTGGAATTTTCTACATACAAAAATTAGGTTATCAGACAATAATGACAATTTTATTATTTTTGCTCAATCTTACAACCTTAATTTCCTTTTCTTGCCTTATTGCACTGGTCAGAACATCCTGAGCACTTCTGAATGGAAGTCGTGGTAGCTTATCTGGTACCTAATATTGGGTAAAAATGTCATTGATATCCTTTTATTAACAGCAATGTGACTCTTTTGTAGATTCAGGAAGCTGTCTTCTATGTGGAACTTGATAAGAGTTTTTTTTTTTAATTATGAAGGGGCCTCAAGTTTATCAATTTAATTAAACATATGTATGAGATGAGCATATGATCCCCAGAGGAGCTAAACTATAATTGCTATGAAATATTTAATTTTAACCACAAATCCTTTAAGTGTGTCTTGTTTGATGTTTGATAATGCATCATTTTGTCATTATGATGATTAGCATTATTCTGATTAATGTTTGCATAGCAAAGCTTTTTCCATTTTTAGCACTGATCTTATACAGTTTTCCTTAAACATAACTCATATAAGCAATATTAGTCGTACTTTTTCTTTAATAGGAAAATCTTGGTATTTTAATTTGTATGTTCAGTCTATTTACATGTAATATCAACATTGATGTTTTTAAATTTGAATTTTCTGCCTTAATATTTCTGCCATCACATCTGATCTGTCCTTCCACTGCCCTCTTTCCTTGACTTCTTTTGATCTATTTCCTTCAACATTCTTTGTTTCCTCTTCTTCTAACTTATTGTATGTGTATTTTTCTACATGTTCATTGATTACTCTGTGAATTATTATAGGAATCATTGATTTTCCAATTTCTAGAGCATTTTAACATTAGCAAACTTATGTACACTGTACACTCATCTCCACCCATATTTTTATGCTATCATGGCCTGGTGGGTTAATTTGATATAATCTTATTTCCCACCAACATTATAATCCAGTTGTAATTGTGCGTGGTGTGTGTAAGTACGACTCTCTGTGCTGTTTACGTATGCTCCATCCTGCCTTCTGTGCTTCCACTGAGGCACTTCCTACCTGAGCGACTTCTCCGGCATTTTTACTGGAAGTTCTGCTAGTGTCTGAACACTTGAGAGCTCCTCTGCTCACGCCCTTGGTCACCTGCGCCCGGGGAGGTGCTCCTCCACACACAGCTCTCTTGGGGCAGCCAGTGTCTTTCAACACCATGGGGATGAGAAGCCACAGTCCTTTGAATCCTGTTATTTCTGTTGGGCCATCTTTACTCTCATTGATCTTTTTATGGCAATGTGTTTCCTCTGCCATGACTACTTTTGAGATCACTGTTTTTGCCTTTGGAGTTTGTAAGTGTGCATTCAATAGAAGACCAACTCTATGAGTGTGAGTGTGTGTGAATGTGTGTGTGAGTGTGTGTGAGTGTGCGAGTGTGTGTGTGACTATGTGAGTGTATGTGAGTGGGTGTATGAAATGTGTGTGTGTATGAGTGTGTGAGTATGTGTGAGTGTGTGAGTATGTGTGAGTGTGTGTGTGAGTGTGTGACTATGTGAGGGTATGTGAGATGTGTGTGTGTGAGTGTGTGTATGTGTGTGTGTGTGAGAGTATGAGTGTGTGTGTGCATGTGTTTATGAGTGTGTGAGCAAGTGTGAGTGTGTGAGTGTGTGTGTGCATGTGAGTGTGTGAGTGTGAGTGTGTATGTATGAGTGTGTGTAAGTGTGTGTGTGTGTGAGCATGTGCATGTGTGTGAGTATGTGTTTGTGTGAGTGTCTGTGTGAGTGGGTATGAGTGTGTGAGTTTGTCAGTGTGTGTGCATGATAGTGTGTGTGAGCGTGTGAGTGAGTGTGTGTGCGAATGTGTGAGTGTGAGTGTGTGTGAGTGTGAGTGTTGAGTGTGTGTGAGTGTGAGTGTGTGTGTGAGTGTGAGAGTGTGTGAGTGAGTGTGTGTGAGTGTGAGAGTGTGTGAGTGAGTGTGTGTGAGTGTGAGAGTGTGAGAGTGTGAGAGTGTGTGAGTGAGTGTGTGTGAGTGAGTGTGTGTGAGTGTGAGAGTGTGTGAGTGTGAGTGTGTGTGAGTGTGAGAGTGTGTGAGTGTGAGTGTGAGAGTGTGAGAGTGTGTGAGTGTGAGAGTGTGTGAGAGTGTGTGAGTGTGAGAGTGTGTGAGTGTGAGAGTGTGTGAGTGTGTGTGCACACGACGTTTCTTGGTCAGGGCTGGAGCAAGATCAGGGGACTAGACTGCACTGTGTTTTCAATCTCGATCCTGCAGCCACGCACGTTCTAACGCAGCGGGTCGAGGGTGGACCCCAGCTGTGTCCTGGCTCCACAAGGACCTCTTGGAGCTGAAGGAATGCTCCACGGGCACAGTGCTGTCACCACGTGGCATCGCGGCCACTGTGGATCTGCAGCCCAGGGCTCCACTCACGTGTGAGCGGCAGTGCCGCCAACAAGCTGCGCCCAGCACTGGGAAGTGTCGACGTGCAACGTTGACTGCCTGTGTCATCGTCACTGAGCTCGTCTCCTCCCTGTCGAAGGCTGCTGTCCGCAGCACGCCTTGTACCATGTCCCCTGCCGAGCCCGTGTCCAGCCACTGAGTGCACTGTCCAGGCGAGAAGTGCTGCAGGGACGCTCCGCCCAGCGGTGAGCGCTGAGAGCGCCGCGAGCCCCTCGTGCGGGGCTCCCTCGTGGCCCCGCCTCCCGCTCACTTGCAGCGCTTGCCACCCGTCGTCCTGCTGTGGCTTCGTCCCAGGTGCCTTCCCACCTGTCCCTCTCGCACGTCGGACGCAGCTGCCACCATGGAGGACCTGAGGGGCTCAGGAGGCTGCATTCAGCAGGTCAGGTCTGCACGCCACCCAGAGGCTTTGCCTGGGCTCTTCACATTCCCCGTGACAACGGTGTTTGTCACAACGGTGGTGACACTGCGTCATGAGGGATCCCCACACACTGACTTCCCCTCCAGTCAAGGTGCTGCAGGGTGTCTGGACGTGCTGAGACGCACGGTCATGAAAGTGCCCCTCGGCCTCACCGTCCCCTGCACCAGCCGGGGCCTTGGGCTTTCACGCCTGTCTCCTCTGCCCGCTTGAGGGTGTCAGGGCTCCAGGCTGCCTGGAGCACGTCCTCTTCACGTTTAAATGGTGTCCCATGGAGGGACAGACCATATTTTGATGTCTGTTGAGCTACTGGTGGACATGAGGGTCGTCTTCTCCTCTTGCATGTCAGGAGCATCTGTTTTTATTTGAACACCTGTTATCAATTCTCTTGAGCGTATAACTAGCAGTGGCTCCGCATGGTGAGTGTGTGTGTGTGTGTGCTGTGTGTGAGTATGTGAGTCTGTAAGAGTGTGTGAGTGTGAGTGTGTGAGTGTGCATGCATGTGTGTGTGTGTGAGTCTGTGTGCATGCATGTGTGAGTGTGAGTGTGCATGCGTGTGTGTGAGTCTCTGTGCATGCTTGTGTGAGTGTGAGTGTGTGAGACTGTGTGTGTGTGTGAGTCTGTGTGCATGCTTGTGTGAGTGTGAGCATGTGTGAGTCTGTGTGTGGAGTGTGTGAGTCTGTGTGTGTGTGTGTGTGTGTGTGTGTGTGTGTGTTCTACCCTCCGAGGACCTACAGAACTGCTTTTCAGAAAGGCAGCACCCCTTGTGTTCCCCCAGCGGTACCAGGGCTGCAATCTGTTTGCTGCATCGAAATGGAGCAGGATCTTGCTGGCTTTTCCTTTTTAATGGTTCTTTTTAGTTGTAGATGACACAACACCTTTATTTTATTTATTTATTTTTATGAGGTGCAAAGGGTCTAACCCAGTGCCTCACAGGTACCAGGCAGGCGCTCACCACTGAGCCACAACCCCGGCCCCTCACGGTGTCTTGCTTGGCATGTTCCTGACGTCCCATGGCGTTGAGCGTACTCCACGGGTTCATCTACAGTTCTCTGAGGAAGTGTCCATGCAAGTCCTTTGCCCATGTTTACGTGGGTTTACCTTTTTTTTACTTTGTGAAGTTGTAGGATTCATCCCTATATTCTGGATATTAGAACCCACCAGACACATGATTTGCAAACATCTTCTCTTACTTTCTGGCCTCCTCAGTCTCTTGATGGTGTCCTTTGGTGCACAAGAGTTCTTAATTTTGATGGAGTCTAATTTATCTCATTTTTCGTTTCTATCTAACTCATCTACTTTTCTTTGGTTGGGTGTGCTTTCTTGTCACATCTGAGAAATCGCTGCCTAATCCAAGGCTGTGCAGATTCATCCCTGTTCTCTTTGTAAGAATTGTACAGCTCCTGCTCTTATCTTTAAGCACATGCTCTATTTTAAATCAACGTTCAAGTGCGGTTTGAGGAGGGTCCAGATCCCTCCTTCTGCCTGGATGCCCCCTCCTCCTGATGTTGGAGGGCTCCTCTCTCCCTATGGAGTCATTTTAACATGCTTGTGGAAACCCACTGGCCACAGGCAGATGCTGCTGTTTCTGGAATCCCTGCTCCATCCGTGGGTAAGTGCCCCTGTCCTCTGGCCCCGGGCGCCCTTTCTTGGTTTCTGTGGCTTTGCTGGGTTTGGAACTGGAAAGGTGGGTGACTGGTGCTCCTCTCCTTCTCACAGCCGTTTGGCCAGTTCTGGCTCTTGGCAATTTCATGTGTGTTTTAGGATTAGTTTGTCTGCTTTGTAGGAAAAAAAAGGTAGCAGTTGAAATTTTGCAGAAATTGTGCTGAATCTGTTGGTCAGTTTCAGGATTCTTCTTTAATTTTTGACAATGTTTTGCCGGTATTCATGTAAAATATACATCCCCAAGTATTTTGTCCTTTAAAAATTTATTATAGATTGAATTGTTCCCTTAATTATATTTTTGGATTGTCCTTTGGCAATAGGAACATGATTATTGTGTATATTGCTCTTGTATCCTGCAACCTTACTGAATTCATATATGTCCACTAGGCGTTTTGTTGTGATTTGTTTTGTTTTGGTGATGAGCTCATATGATCTGTGCCTATGGGTCATTTACCTTCTTTTCCAAGTCACGTGACTGTTCTTCAATATTTTAGCAAATTGCATGTTCTCTTTTCTTAATGATTAGTTCTAGGTAAAAATGGCCAAATTTGTTGATTTAAAACACATTTAGTTTTACTGATATTCCTACTATTTTTCTATTCTGTTTCATTTATCTGCTCTAAGTTTGTCATTTTCTTCTTTCTTCTTCATTTTGAGGCACATAAATGAATTTGGCAAAGCAGAGACCTGGTTCCGGGAGAGCATGGGCCATCTTGAGAGGGCGAAGTTGCCAGAGAGCAGGGAGCAGTGCTCCTGGGACCGGCTGCGTGGAGAGGCAGCCTCTTCCTCTTACCTTGATTTGGGTCTGAGTTGTTTTTCTGTCTCTACTTTCTTAGGGTGAAGGCCACTTGATCGGTTTGTCATCTTTCTTTTTAAATATAAACATTTGCTGCCAAAACTTTCCCCGTGAGCCCTGCTTTTCTGGGCTGTGTTTTCTGATTTCTCATGTGTCCTTCTTCGGACCGTTGGTCATTTAAGAAAGTGTGGTTTAATTTCCACATATTTGTGAAGCGCCCAAATTACTTGTCCTGTTGATTTCTACCGCCACGACCTTGCAACGAGAGGACTGGCTCGGCACGATCCGACCTTTTCCGTTCTTGATGTTCCACGGCCTGGCACGGGTCTAGGTTGGAGAAAGTCCAGGGCTCTGTGGATGCTGCGGGGGGAGGAATCTGCGTCCTGGCTCTGCTGTGCGGGTGGCCTGAGACACAGTGGGGCCCGTGCTCTGCCTTGATGCTTACGCTGGTCCTCGCGGGTCTTCTCCCAGAGTTCTGCTGAGGGAGAGCAGGGCTTAGAAGTCTCCAGCTATTGTCTCTGAACTCAGTTTTGCTTCGTGCATTTTGAAGTTCTCTTCCTGGGTGTGTGCACGTTTGTGATCGCTCTGTCGGTGAATTGATGCTCTGATAACGGCAGCACGTCCTTATCTGCCTCCCGTGACACTTTGTCTCACAGCCATCGCCTCCTGCTGACAGCTCGGCCCGTCTGGATTAATGTTAGCCTGGTGTATCTTTCCCCATGCTTAACCGTCAGCCTGCTGGGTCTTTGAATCTCAGGTGAGCTTCTGATGAGCAGTGTAGATCCGTCTTGTCCACTTTGCCAATGTCCTTGTAATACAGGAGTTTCGTTCATATTTGCGTTTCCTGTAATTACTGACAAGCTTAGGTTTTCCTGTTACTTTGCTCCTTGCTCGACGTGTCTTGGGAGACCTTTGTTTCAGTTCCTCCTTTACGTCCTGGGGGCCACCGAGTGTTCCATGGGTCCCGGCAGCTCCTCGCCATTCCGTTTCTTCTAGGCGCAGCGGTAGGAAAGTCTCCATGTGCACTCTGGCCCAGGACCAGGGCAGCCGCGCCCCCACTGCCATCCGCCTCCTCGGGTCTTCTGGCCGCGGCTCCGCCTTCGTGCACGGCCCGCCTGGCGCACTTACTGCTTTGCACAGTTGTGATCTAAGTCACGGGGGAGGAGAAACAGGAGCTTCACAGCAAAACTACAGCCCCCTCCTGCACGCCGACCCCTGGCAGCCTGGCAGGGCCCTGGCCCCGGGCTCTGGGCTGCTCAGGGGGCCCTCGGCCTCCACCTGCAGCATCCCTTGCTGTCGACAGGACAGGCCCCCGCGCCACGTGCTCCCTCAGCTTTTAAAGCGGCTCGGGGAAGCCCGGGCGCTGTCGTTTTGGAAGGCGCTCTGCCTGGGTGCAGGGCGTCTGGGCCACGATCGCTTCTCTCCGTGCTCCCTGCCACCCTCCGCCTCTGGCCTCGCGCTCCTGTCAGAACCCGGCTTGGACCCTGCGCTGGTTTCCGGGTAGGAGACCGCTGCTCTTCTCTCGCCGTTTCCGAGAGCCCGTCTTTGGTTTGGGGGTCCTCCAGGACTCAGGCCAGCATTTCACATCCCTGCGCCTTCTGGAGCCTCCAGGTCGAGCATGTCGGAGTATTTCAGACCCCTCCAGGCCTCTCCTTCCTCAGCTTCTCCTTTTGGGGGGAAGGGGTACCAGGGATTGAACTCAGGGGCACTCAACCTCTGAGCCACATCCCCAACCCCTTTTTTCTTTTTCTTTTTTTTTTTGTATTTTATTTAGATAGAGTCTCACTGAGTGGCTTAGTGCCTCACTTTGACTGAGGCTGACTTTGAACTAGTGATCCTCCTGCCTCAGCCTCCCGTGCCACTGGGATTCCAGGCGTGTGCCCCTGCACCCAGCTCAGCTCCTCCTTCCATCTTGATCTTGATCTGCCTTAGGCAGCTGTGAAGTTAAAGCACTTGTCTCTACTTGTCTTCAACAAACAGCGTCCTGGGGGCGAGGAGTCTGGTAGCCTTGTGGGTCACTGAGGCACACTTGAGGAATCACCGGACAGGTCCGGTTAAAGTCGGTGCTCTGGCAATGCGGTTCTGGGCAAGCCCCAGCTACGTGCTTCTCCCGCAGATACGGGGCAGTGTGCTGCTGCTTCCCGAAGCTGTTTCTTAGCTGGAGACAGAGAGTGGATTACGGCAAGTTGTGCCACAAACAAAGCTCGCCTTTTTGTAAAGACTCACCTCTTTCTCCTAAATAAATGCTCCTAAGATTCCCGCACGTCTTTAATGCTGCCCAGATTCCACAGAGCTGCTTTTGCCCGTGTCCGCCCATTTCCTGCACGGCCTGTGAGGGGCAGGAGCCCGACCTCACTCCCTTCCTGCCCCCGGGGCTGACGGCGTTCCACAACTTCCCTCAGCTCCATCTTCCTTAAGACTAACTGCGGAGGTCTCGCTACTGTGTTTTCAATTATTTCACACTGATGGATTTAGCTTCTCTTATGAGTTTCTCCAACTTATCATCTGTGCTTTTAAACAAATATTTAGCAATTTTAGAGTCTGTAAACTATAACTTCTCTCTTAAAATCCTGTGGGTCTGGTTCTGATGTTTTCCTCTCTTGGCCTTTGTTTCTTTGCTTTTGAATCCTTTGGCTTTGACTACCTCGCTGGTGTGCCTGATAGTGTTTTTGGATGTCAGACGCTGTATGTGAAATTCGCATAGATAATGTGATGGTAGTGTCTTACTTCAAGGACTCCTCGCTACTCCCCCTGGCAAGCCTGTGTGCTGGGGCTAGTTCCAAGCTATGAATTCATCTATCTGAAGCTGGGTTGCAGTGTTTGTAAATCCTTGTCTTGTTTTGGCTTGCTCTTACTCCTGTGTAGCCCTCCAGAGATTCTAAATTAAAATTTGGATCATTTTCTAGGACTTTTCCTTCTCAAGGGCTATGAAAAAAATTATTTCCTGGCCATATTAGAGTTCTAAAGCTCTACTCAGTTTCTTAGACCCTCAGCTGCCACTGAAAAGTACAAGAGGGGCAAAGCCAGGAGCAGCAGAGACCCGCCATCCTACCTGGACCTCAGCAAGGCCCTCCCACCACCCGAGAGAGGAGCAAGTAGCTTCGGTGGTTCACCTGAACAGCGGTGGGCACGTCTGCCGGACACACGCCTACCTGAGCGAGCTCCTGTGGTCTTTACACCCGGGACTTGCAACACCTTAGCTCCTTCAGACACGTCTTCTGCTAGCAGGCCGTTTGTCCACCTGGCAGCACGGATCTGCCCAGCCACACCCGATTTCCAGCAGGTAAAATGCCCATCTGTCCCTGCTACCTGCTGTTGGGTCGCACCGTGAATGAAGAAATGAGACCTGGAGGAGGGGCAGGCACTGGCCTGACACCGCGAGGCTTCTGAAGGAGGCCCGGGCTGGAGTCCCTGCCACGTCTGTCGTGCCACGTGGCTTCCCAGGCCAGCCTGGCTTTTGTGGGGCACGGATGGTAGGGCTCAAGCAAGCCTTTGGCAAAGAACCACAGTTGCCTTTGAAATCCAGGCTTCATCCACCGCACAACTGGAGCAACAGGTACCAAAATCAGAGCGCGCTTGAAGGAGGACACTCACCAAGAAAGTGAGATCACAGCTGTGGAGTTGCGCCGTCGAGCAGGAGGGAGGCGTGGCTGGTGAAGAAGTGGCCAGGAGGCTACTGGCAGCTCTGTCGGGTGACGCAGAAACATCTGTTCCAATGACATCTTCGCACAGGCTCTCTGCAGGGAGACGGTCTCCTCCGGCAAGATGACAGCGAGCCGGTTTGTGGCTTCGGTGGAATTTGGACATTTTCTGGGTCTCCTCACTAAGCACCTGAGCCTAGAGTTATAGGTGACCCACGATCAGGAGGTAGTGCCACATGGCTGGGCATACAGGCAGGTGTCTTGCCAGTTCCTGAGTGGCTGGCCCACGTGCTTTTCCCTCACAGGGACGGGCGAGCATCTCCAAATCAAGGGCAGGGATTCTGAGTCTAGGGGTGCCCTGCCTTCAGGCCAAATCCTGAGACGTGGGTGGCTTGACATCATGGTGGACAGGGCCTGGGCCGTGGACAGGAAGAGCCATCCAGCGACAGGGAAGTCCTGGTGGAGACGTCCCCTGTGGGAACTGTGCCTGGAGTGGGCTTGTTGGTGGCTGGTGACCAGGTGCTAGACACGGTTGCTCCTGACAGTGTGGGGCTGCGCCTCGCTGCTGGACCCTCGAGACAGTGTGGGGCAGCACCCCGCAGTGCCTGCACGGCTCTCGGGACCCCACCTCTGCCTGTCGTGTGCAGCCCGTCTCCATGGTGAACCTCCCGGCCAGGGCAAAGCCTTCAACCCCTTCTCTTCCACGCTCCCCACTCCACAGACCTGCCCTTGGATCACGTACAACAGAGAGGGCAACGGCCAGAAAAGCAAGAAGTGACCCTTGTTAAAGCATCCAGATGAGGCCAGCTTGCTGGTGCTGCCCAAGGAAGAGTGACCAGTAGCAAGAGAACACTGCACTCAGGCCAGGGCCACCGTGGTCATTGCCAGAGTTTGAGTGCAGCCTGTCCCCACCCAGTCAATGCACTATCCACCGGCAGAGGTGCACTGGGTGTGGCTCCGCACCAGAAGCTTCCTGTGTCGGGTAGGAGTGTCGCTCTGGAGAAGAGACCTGTCAGCCGTTGGCAGAACTGGCTCCATGACTACTGAGAAGCCCCCCATCCGCCATCTGCAAGCTGGAGACCCAGGATGGCCAGCGGTGCACGCTCACGTCAAGAGCAGAGGAATCCTGGCCCACGTGAAACTTGCTGGGCAGAGAGCAAGTTCCACCTTCCCTTCCCTGGGCTTTCTGCTGGCCTCCGACTGACCAAGGGACACCACACCCTGGGGCTACCTGCTGCAGGGCTCACGGATCTCAAGGACACTCCAGGAACAACGTTTGGCCCAAGACCCAGCTGCCTGCAACTCATGGCATCACATGCCTGAACCGACCCAGCCTCAGGACTGACCCAGTGTGGACAAGAGGGGTCTCCTCACTTGAGTGCAGATAGACATGGTCACTGCTCAGAGGACTGGGCAGTGATGAGGGGCCAACAGGCAGTGCTGTGAAGGCTTAGGACGCGTCTCGCTCACAGTGGGGCCCATGCGAGGCAGGACTGCCTCCCTGTCCAGAGCCTGGGGGAGGCTCAGGGCTGCCCCTGCTCCGCTCAGCAGAGTCCCAGGTGGGGTCGGAGGTCGCCTCGGGGCCTGAGTTCACGGAAGGTCTGAGTAGGTTTCCTTTTCCCACCCAGGCTGCCTGTCGGGCAAGGGCAGCCGGGCAGGAGCTCCAGGTGCCCCCCTATCTGGAGAGCCCCGCAAAGAGCCTTCCTTCTGAAAAAGCCCGAAAGCATCTCCCTGGAAATGCGTCGACTCCCTCCAGAAAGTGCTTAATAGCGTCTATTAAACATAAATGAGCGTCCTGATTTATCTCTGTTCTCCAGAAAGCAGAGCGAAGTTCCGGCCGGCCTGAGCCCTTGCTCGGGAGCGTGTGAGGAGGGCGACCTCCTGGCAGGAGACTCACAGACAGTGACCTACATTTCTCGGCTGTTCGGGATGATTACGATCTCAAATGAAATAACTGTCAATTGACGCTATAAATTTTACATATGAAAAGCAACATTTTCTTAATGAGTGCAAGTCTGTAATTTAGCTGCGTTTTAATAACGGCTTAGAAAATTAAAAAACAAACAGACGCATGATAGTTTCAGAGGAGGACCTCATGGTGCAGGTGACCTCAGCCTGGTCTCCACGTGGCTGGTGCGCTTGCCTGCGGCACTGGGCATCAGTGCCCAGTGACCACAGTGCCCAGAGGAGCCACCCGGCTCCCACGGGGTCCACTCCTGGCACGTCCAGGGCCGTGTCCCTGTCCCCATCAGAGAAAGGAATCCCCCTCTTCCTGTAGAGAAGGATCCCGGGCCTGCAATACTCCCTGGAAGCCTGTGGGATCATCGAGACTCCCGTCTACCTCCAACTCTCTCCTGGATGTCAAAATGTTGACTTCGTCCTTGCTAAAATGTAGCTCAAAAAAAAAAAAATCACATCTTCTCACTTTTTGAGCAAGCCGCGTCATGTGCAGCATATGCTCCTGCATAATGATGCTCCTAAGTGAAGTGACATTTCAGAGTAACGAGGCTTCGGTGACGACGTGCGGGTGATGTGCAAGCCTACTCTAATGCAAAAGGAGCACACCAGGCCAGGCCAGGCCCAGGCCGTCGAGCTGCAGCTGCCCTCACAGGCCAGCCGCGGCCTGCCCTCTCCAGGAGTCCCTCTCCCCACCTGGATCCTCAAGGTCACCCGCTGAGAGCCTCAGAGGGCGGAGGCAGGTGGAAGACGGCCAGGGTCAAGAGAGGCTTGGCGGCAGACTGGGGCAGAAGCTGCTGGATCCCACGGGTCCTGCTCCAGCCACCCCGCCCATCCACTGCTACCTCTAGCCGAAGCTGAAGGGCTCTTCCCAGAGGGTTTGGGCAGTGGAGGCCCTGCTTGCTCCACCTCCCTAGAGGAAGGGTGCCTTTGGCCTGGTCAGCTGGCCGGGCCCCACAGAGGTGGGCACAGTGCTCCACAGCACAGGGCAGAATCGATCTGCAGACTCCATTCAAGATGCCCAGGGCCAGCCTCGCGCTGCTGGCTGCACCAAGAGAATAGCCCACGGAGAGCCCTCTCAGGCCTCTGGGGACCTGGCTGGGCTCCTGTGGGTCCCCTGCCCCAGGCCCCTTTGGCACCCAGAGAGAATTGTGAAGTGGGTAGTGGGGACTGGGCAAGGGCAGCCTGGCCTTTCCCTGAGTGGCCTCAGAGACAAGAGGTGTCTTCTCTACTGAGACCCCAAGCAGCTACCCCCAGGGCCAGGAAGGTGTCCCCTGCTCAGCTCCCACCAAGGCACATTCCACACCCAGGATGGTCACCCTACTGCCCAGCTCCCCAGTGGCCCCTGCCAAGTCTGCTTGTCTTGGAAAGGCAAGACACAGGCCCTGAGCTGCTGCAGAACCTCCTCCTCCTTTCCTCCAGCGGCGGCACCCTTCGCCCACTCAGCAAAGAACGAGCGCCGTGTGCCAGGTCCTGGTGGGGAGCCCAAGCTGTGACCCAGGCCCCAAAGGGCACAGTGAGGTCAACGGAGGATGAAGAGGAGCCCGGCAGGGAGGGAGGGCTGGACAGGAAGAGCCAGTGGGCGTGGTGGATGGGCCACCCGGAGAGCCGGGGCAGGGTCTCCCTCCTGCTGCCCGGTGGGAAGCCACGGAGGGGTGGTGTGCCCTGGCCCCTGCCTCCATCCCTGGAGATGTGGCCCTGGGGACAGAGGAGGTGGATTACCCATGCTGCTCTTCACATCACCCTGGGAGCCGGAGACCCCTTCCCCTCTCAGACCTAAGGGCCATCTCGGGATTGAAGATGGTGGTGAGCTCATTAACAGACTGGGATGGGCCTCCAGGTGAGGCTGGGACAGGCCACCGTGGGGCCCGTGTCCACTGGAGTGGGCCCCAATCTTGGAGAAACACGAGGTGGAGCAGCAGCCCTCGTCCATCTCCACAACAGAGCCGGCCGGTGTGTCCTGGGAGCCGGTGGCAGGGAGCGTGGAGCAGCCTGCTCTCTAGCTCCGCACCCTGCACACACCCTGACTAGGCATGGTGGGGATGGTCCAGCCAGAAAAGAGGTCCATCTGGAACCTCAGAGCGTGAGCTTATTTGGAGAAGAGTCTTTACAGGTGTGACTGAGGTAAGACCTGAGGATAGATGATCCTGGACAAGGTGTGCCCTAAATCCAGGGCCAGAGTCCTCACGAGAGACAGAGGGCACAGAGATAGCGGAGGAGGTCACTTGAAGACAGCCATGGGGAGGGACCGTGTGTCCAAGGAACGTGGCCTTGGAAGCTGGAGAGCAGTTCACGTGCAGCCTCCAGTAGGAGACAGCTGGGGCAGGACGCGTCTTGCAGGTCTGAGCCTCCGGGCGTGTGCCAGCCAACACTCACCACCAGGCGCTCTCAGACGCCCCCCATAAGGAAGCTGGTGACCTGCCTTCCATCCCACGGTGGCCAGGGCACCGCGAGCGTAGACACATGTCGGAACCAATCGAAGTGCGTGCATTAAATATGCGACTCTGTTGGTCAATCACACCTCCGTGAGGTCTGAAAACGTTTTTAAGAGGCGTGAGGACACTGGCTGGGTGATGCCCGTCGCGGGGGCTCCCGGTGACCTCAGGGCACTGCAGAGGCGACCTCCTGGCTGCGCCTGTCTCCTGTGCTCCTGGTGCCGCTGTGGGAACCATCCTGCTCCGCCTCCCTGTGGGGAGCTGGCCGGCGGCTCAGCTGGAGCCTCTGGCAGACACGGGGTGGGCACCTGGGATGCCTGGCCTTCCCAGCAAGGACCTCCCACCATCAGGACCCAGAGGTGCCAACGCCAGCTGCCTCTGAAAAAGAGCCACCAGTGCTCTTGACGTCCTCTGACCCTCCTGCGCTGCCACCGTGGCTCCACCTCCCCAGGCCCACACACATACCCACTCGGGTGTGGGTCCTCCGGGGCAGGAGTCCAGTCCACCGTGGACACCTCTGACCTTGACGCCCGAGGCCCGAGGCCCCTCGTGGAGGAGACTCAGCCTTCACTGTGCTCATAGCTCAGGAGCCAGGCTGCCCGTGGGCCCAGAGAGGCACCCGGATGCTGGTGGCCGGGGAGCCGCGAGGCTGTGCGGGGCCGGAGCTCTGGGCTGCCTCCCGCGTGCTCCCTTCCCAGGGGGAGACTGGGTCCCCACGTCCTGGCCTGCTGAACGCTCATCTCCTCCAGAAACCCACAGGAATCCCATTAACAATGGTTGGTATTTGTGTAGGACTCCGGGAAGGCTCTGGGCTAAGAGGCTGGCATGGGTTAGTTCGTTTTGTGTTCAGTAAACCTGGAGGAAATTCTGGCTTTTTCTCTACCATGAAGATGGCAGAACTGGAGCTGCAGAGTCAGGGCGCGGCCGTGTGCTGCGGACGGGAGGGAGGGCGGGGCTGGTGGGGCGGCGGAGAGCTCGGCTCCTAGCGCACACCCACCCGGCACCCGCACTGTGCTCAGGGTGAACAGAGAGGGCGCGGGGGGACCAGCAGGTGACACTGTGACACTGCCTGTGACACTGACTGCCAGCGCACGGGGACTTGTACGAGGCAGCACCCCGTGCCCTACTGTGCCCACAGGGAGGCCTGAAGCAGGGGGCCCCCTGGCCATGGACATCAGGTGTGCACTGGGGACCCGGCACTCTGACCACGCCTCTCCCTCTCTGGGGACCACTGGTGTAACGGGATGTCATCCTGGACATGGGAAAGGGCCCCCGGCAAGCTTGCTCCCAGCCACCAGGACACAAAGACTTTGTCTCCCCGCTCTGCTGAAGGACAGGTCAGGGCCCCCTGCTCCTGGGTGCCCACAGGAGGGACGGAAGTCCTGCTGCCAGCAGCCACTGCACCCGGGGAAGACCCATCCCACCCCAAACGTGGCCTGCGTCCTGACACCACCTGATGGAAAGCACAAGATGGAGAAGCCTGCGGGAGTTCCGAGTCCGTGGGGCACAAGGCCGGGCGCACAGGTGCTGGACAGGGAGCTCTGCGATGCGGGGGCGTCGGGCCTGGCGGGAGGCTGAGGCAGGTCCCTCCGCACTGACGTTTATGACAAACCCTCGCCCGCACCCCATGCAGGGAACCCTGATCCTGCACCTGCAGCTCCCAGGAACCCAGAGCTGGCTGGTTCAGAGAAGCACCTGTGTCCCGGGGAGGCCATCAGACGATCGTCTCAGCAGTCTCAGAGGGTCCCCAGGTCTACAGGTGACAGAGACCTACTAATCCTGATGCAGGCGCTCCAAGAGAGTCCAGGATTTGACCCACACGGTTCATAACCCAGCGGCTGCTCTGGGCCCCGAGGGCCGTGGCTGCTCCGCCCTGCGCTGCGGGGCCTGGCTGGCCCTCGGGCTGTGTGCACCCTGCCGTCCTCTGTGTTCCAGCCTCCCCAGGGCCGTGAAGGACCCCTCCATCTGGCCTGCAGCCCTCTCCGCAGAGCCCAGGTCCTACAGAGCCCAGCCTTCTGGCCTTTTATACACTCGTTACAGTGGCTTGGGAAACATTTCAAAATTAGACAAGCATTAGCTCAGCTTATGAAATTAAAAATAAACCCTAACAGCTCTAATGATGTTGTATTAAACGCCAGGCCTAATAATGCCTCCCGTTTCTTTAATACTTCATGGCTTTAAACACACTTTTCAATGATTTCGTCTTGTCCGGTTCTCAGAACACCCCATCTGGCGAGGGCAGGAGTTGCCACCGTCCCTCGGGTGGACGGCTGGCAGACTGGGCTGGGCAGGGCTGGACCTGCTGCTGGACCAGCCGAGGCTCCAGGGTCGGGCTCAAGTCTGACTGAGATGGCAGAGCCTGAGTGGGGGACCCTCTTGCCGGATCCTTTCCTTGGACCCCACACGGACTCCTGCCACCCATCCTCTGGGCCGCAGCGCTGGGTAGGGAGTCCTCCCCCACCGGAGAGGTCCAAGGACAGGAAGACGGACTCAGTGCCCACTATCTTCCACAATGACCTGGACGACAGGACCCAGTGGAGGTACCTCGGCACACGGGGCCATGGGGTGACTCTGATGACCAGACCCTAGCTTGGGAGCTGTCCACGTCCCTCTCCAGTCCTCCTCTGCCTCTCCAGCCACTGGCAGTGGAGACCAGGCCACACAGAGCTCTCCACCGGCCATGCCCTGTGCCCTCTCCTCCTGGGCAAAGCCCTGTGCCCTCTCCACCTGGCCATGCCCTGTGCCCTCTCCACCTGGCCATGCCCTGTGCCCTCTCCTCCTGGGCAAGCCCTGTGCCCTCTCCACCTGCCATGCCCTGTGCCCTCTCCTCCTGGGAAAGCCCTGTGCCCTCTCCTCCTGGGCAAGCCCTGTGCCCTCTCCTGCTGGGCAAGCCCTGTGAGTTCTCGGGATGCCTACATCTTTCCCCTCGCTCCCAGCCCAGGTTCAGGGGAGCATCTGCGAGTGTGGTGGAGGATTTTCCCGTCTGTAACCCGAGGGAGCTCACTGGTCAGCTCCTGTGGGCTCGGCCATGTCTTCTCCACATCCAGCACCACCATGCAGGGGGACCAGGTGGAGGACAAATGTCATCTTGTGCCACCGAGGTCTTGTGCCAGTGAGCTGGGTGGGCGGGACAGGACTGAGCAGGGGAGTGGCCGAGGTGCATCAGCTCCTGCTCCCCTTTCTGCTCCTGTCTCCTCATCTGCAGCATCGAGAGGCTGACCCAGGAGCTCTGACCCAGAGTTACATGCGGTGCCCATGATAATTTGCAGGTGTTAGGCAGGACTCTGAAGAGAGCGGGGAGCAGGCCCCTGTGCTCCCAAGTGGTCACCCTGGTTTAACGATAGCAGTCTCTGGAAGAGGAGGCCCCAGGGAAAGCTGGAGAGAGGCAGGCACCAGAGTAGCTTCCCAGCAGGACTCAGGAGGAGCCTGAGGGGGCCCAGCCTGAGGAGCAGAGAATTCGGTCATGGTGGGACTATAGTTTGAACCCAGGTCACCACCACCAACTCTTGACCACCTTGAGCTCCACCTTCCAGAGCCCAGAGCTGCAGGTGGCGGCTGGAGGGAGGAGGTGGGAGGCTCAGCACAGAGCTTCGGGAGGGCCCAGCTTGGAGGAGGACGCCAGTGACCAGAACCCTGACACTTGCTCTCTGTCCTCCCTGCTCTGGTTCAGCTGGGCCCGGCCTTGTCAGCGGTCAGCCCCCCCTGTCTCCCATGCCCACTCACACGCGTGCCCTCCGCCAGCCTCCCCCGCACCAGCTCCTGGGCACACCGGGCTGTTCTTCCGGTTCTTCCTGGCTTGAGACACTTTATAAAGGTGGAAGAGAAGAATGTCGGCACCCTTGGGATGCTGACTGCTCTCTTTCCCCCAAACATGGTCCTGTGCCCACACCAGGAGTGGCCCTGTGTCCCACTGAGTCCCAGTGTCCTCTCAGGATGTCCTCGTGAGCTCTACTGGAGGCACACGGAGGCCAAGCGGGAGATGAGACCTCTCACACCGTGCTGCGACCTGGAGGGCCGTGTTTTTCCTTGTGGTAAGCTGAGAGGAAAGGAAGCTCAGGCCTCACCCACCACAGCCTGCGCGGGTCCGCCCTAAGCTGAGAGGAGAGGAAACCAGAGGCTGCACGGGTCCTACAGGGGCCAGGCCCTCTGGCAGGTCCCCAGCCTCCAACGACTCCATGATGCTAACCCACTCAGTGTCCTCAGCAGCTGGGTGACTTTAAAGAAAAGTCAGCCAAGGAGAAAAGCAGCCCCAGTTCCAGAAAAGCTAAGCCCCTCCAGCCACAATGCCCATGGACACGCCCATGTGAGTCTGCCTCACTTTCGGGAGAAGCCCAGCGCGTCCAGTCTTGCCTGTGCTGGTCTAGGCCCTGGCCTCAGCTCACCGGCCTCACTCCCCACCACAGCCTGAGGCTCCGCCCATAGTCACCCAGCAACTGGGAACTATCCTTGTGCCCCAAGTGACAGCAGGGGCCTGGTGCCGTGAAGGGTGCAGCTGGAGCCTGTGCATCTGACGCGGGGCTGTGGTGTGGCTCCATCGCCTTCCACGTAGGCCCAGGACACGCCAGTCCGTCCTCAAATCACAGGAGCCTGGGCAGCCTGTGCAGAGGCTTATCCTTGCTCCCTTGCGCCTCTTTCTGACTCTTCTCCGACTCTGCACCCTCTGCTCATACCCAAGGGTAGAGGACCCACCCCCTGAGCCACCCTGCCCTGGGCAGGCCACTGGGCCTGGGCAAGGCTTGCGCATCTGTGAACCAGTCACATCTGAGAACTGGTTCGGGGATCCTTCCTCCAGGAGGGATTTGCTTCTTGCTTTAGTGATGCACATTCTTGCTTCTGACCTTGTGGTCCCAAGAGCACATTTCTAATCTCAAATTATAACAGTCCTGGACTGTTCAAATCACCAGGTCCTCATAAATTCTAGGAGGAGTGTTTTCCCTCCTCCACCGGCAGGACTAAGGCTTATCCATGTACAAGTACCTTCCGTCATTTTGGTATAATAACATACTACGGTATAATAGATTTTTAATATAAAAATAAAATAGACCATATAATTTGTTTATATTGGGGATAAATGACTCAGAGTAGAGTTTCAAATATCAGTGTAATTATCTGAGTAGGGAAGCAATGTTTTAATCCATATCGGAACACAGATTTATTTTATTATGTGGCAAATGCTTAGCAATCCTGGCTGTTTTATAATTCTGCTCACCCATGGATCAATATGGTCTTTATAGCAGAGGGATGAGAATATCATTTGCAAATAAATTTAAAGTAAGAATAATTTTACCAAAGTATCATCAAAGTCCAAGTCAATGGAATTGAGTGTGAACCTCTAAGACAATGTCGCGAAGCCTCTGATGACGAAGCATGAGGGAGAGCCGGACAGCTCGCTGGTTAGGAATCCGTCAGAGCCGAGTGGTTTGCCTTCTGTGTAACACATCGTCTCTTTCTTGGTTTTCCAGTTTCTTCTTAGAACTACCCCTATCCCATTTCTAAAATAAACTTTCCATTCAGGATGGCTTTATGTGTGCCAAGGCCACCAGGAAGATAGCTGAAGCCTTTAGCCACTCCACGCCTGTCCCCCGGGCTGGATCCTGCGTCCGGTGCTCTGCGTTCACCACGGTGAGTGAGCCAATGTCCACACACTCATCCCGCCCGGTGTCTGCACTCTTCAGATCTTAGATCAGCCCATGTCCTTGTCCTTGTCCACTCCAGGAGCCCACGTTGCACCAGGTTCCCGTGCCTACTGAGGCTCCTCTGGACGGGCCCCTTTCTTGGCCTTCCACCTTCGGCTGAGCTTGGTGATCTGTGGCACGCTGGTCCAGCGTGGGCCAGGAGGCCTCTCAGGATGGGAAATGTCCCGGTTTCTGCCATCAGTTGGGGGCCCGTGTGCAGGGAAGACCTGAGAGGCGAAGCTCTCTTCCCCTCGGACGCTGGGAGGACTCTCCGTGGGTGGTGTGGGCCTCATGGCCTAGAGGGGAGATGCCAGCCTTCACTGACCGGGACTCCATCAGACATGTTTCATACCACAGCCTTTGGTGGAGTCACCCAAGAATTACGGAGAATAAATCACGCATATGCTCATGAATCTTGGCGTGTCCACATGAACTGAGAGTGCTTTGCATGGGAGATTCATCCCCCTCCCCATGTCTTTATTTACTCAATCACTTATTTTTACCAGTGTAGACTCAGGGCTATCTACTTTTTGTGTTAGATTAGAATCCAGTGCTACTTTATCAACTTTGTTGGCAAAAATATTCCAGCGCTGGCCCTAGAGTTGCTTTCAGTTGGCTCCCATGTTCCTTTCACACACCCCACCGCATGTGTGTGTGCGTGTGTGTGCGCGCGTGTGTGCACGTGTGTGTGCGTGTGTGCTTATGTGTGTGTGTGTGTGCACGTGCAGCTTTGCCTCTCTGGCCTTCCAGAAGCTCTCGGCCCACCTCTCGCATATCCTGCAGCCCCAGAGCCTCTCATTCCCCAGGAAGCCCGGGGCAGTGGGTGAGAAGCCGAGCCCCAGCTCCTGGTGGGCAGGCATGTGCCTGCCCCCACACTGACACACCTACCTGTCCACATTCCCCTCAACCCGATCGTGGCGACTCCCACTGCTCCCGAGGACCTTCTCCTTGGCCAGCTCCAGCCTCGTCCATTCCACCGTCCCATTCCAACGCGGGTGGCGCTGCTTTCAGCAAGGATGACTCCAGCCCCGAGGAAGCAGCTGCCTCCCCCAGAGCACATGTCCACAGCTACCGTGCTCCAGTCTTAGGCTCCTCACTTCCAAAGCCTCTCAAGCCACTGAGGTCCGCCATCCCCTCCCGTGAGGTCGTGTGGGATGCTCAAGTCCAGCTGGATACGGTAAGGTTGACCTTCGAGCTGCATAGTTCTGTGCTTCGGAACACGTTCCCCGTGGCTGCACCACACAGGACTGTTCACTGTCCTGAAAGGACACTCCCAGCGTCTGACTCCGCCTGCACCTGCGCCCCTGAGCTGTGGCAGTCGCTGACTGCTGTCTGGAGTTGTGTCCTTTGCTAAGGGTCATATAACCAGAATCACTCCATGTGACGGAGCACTCTCAGACTGGCTTCTTCCACTTGGTGGTAGGCATTTGAGATTTACTCACGTCTTCCATGGCTTGGTAATTCTTGGTCTCACTGTACAACGTCAGAGGGAGGGACTGCATTTTGTGTACCCGTCCACCTGCTGAAGGCCATCCGGTCTGCTTGCAGTTCTCGGTGTTAGGAACGAGCTGCGTTGCAAGAGGGGAGAATGCTTGCTCGTTTGTGGACATGGCTTTCCAGCCAGCTGGGCAGCACCAGGGCCAGCTTGCTGGGTGATAGGGTAAGACTGCCTGGCTTTGTAAGAAACTTCCAAACTGCCTTCAAGGCGGCTGCCCACCCTCCATCTGCCCAGTTATCCACACTGTTCCAGTCGTGCCAATCTCCCCAGCAACTGCTGCTGCTCTTGCTGACCTTGCGTTCCACCATGAGGTGCAGCGAATCACGTTTCTCTTTTGATTTGCAATTCCCCAGTGATAGTGGTCTAGAGAACCTTCCTGTGTTTATTTACTGTGTTATATTTCCTCGAGGGCTCAGTAGAGATATTTTACCCACCTCTTAATTGGGTTTCTTGTTTTCTTATAGTCCAGTTTTAAGAGCTGTTTTTTTTTTTTTTTTTCAATTGGATTTGTGTCAGGAAATACTTTCTTCGGGTCTGTGGTTTGTATGTCCTGGAGTAGGTGCTTATGATTTTAAGGTTAACTTACCAATTTCTTCTTTCCTGCATAGCTTTTACCGCTGCGTCTCCCCACGAGTCAGCAACCGGAGGTGGCGCAGGCTGCCAGCCTTGGCCCCGCCCCCGCCTGGCTCTCTGCCCCTGGCTGTGTGTCGAGAGGTCCAGTTTTATTCTGATGTATCATTCCCTTGAGTTAACTGTTGTGAAGGCTTCAAGGTCAACGTTGAGGTTTATTTATTTTTTAATATGGAGAGCCAATTGTTACAGCACTGTTTGCTGAAAGACTATCTTTTCTATATTAAACTGCTAAACTCTGTTGTCAAAGGTCAATTGACTATTTTTGTGAACTTTCTATTCTATTCCATTGATCTCTGTTTATTCTTTTGCCAACAAAACACTTTCTTGATTATTGTAGCTTTAAAGTTCAGTCTTGAAATCAGCTAATCGGAGTCCCCAGCTCTGCTCTTCTTCGGTGTCGTGTTGGCTGTTATATCTTTGGCTTTTTCATATACACTTTGGAATCAGCTTGTCAATATCCACAGAATAGTTTACTGGCATTTTGATTTGGATTGTAATGAAGTTGTAGGTCAATTTTGAGGAAAATGGACATCTTTACAACACTGAGTCCTCCAGTCTATGACCAAAACACACTTCTCCACTTAGCCACACGTCATTGGATAGATTCACCAGTGTTTTATGGTTTCCTCATAAAGATCTTATGCACATGTTGTTAGATTTATGCCCACGTATTTCAAGCATTGCTGCTCCTGTAAACAGTATTGTTTTATCCATTTCAGGTAAGTATACTTGTTTTTTATTTTTTATTCGTACATCATAATACGCAGTGGTGGAATTCATTATGCCAAATTCGCACATAAACATAATATAAATGGATCAATCGCATTCCCCAGTACATTCCCTTTCCTTCTCCTCCTCCCTCCTTGATCTTCTTGGTCTACTCTACTGATCTTCCTTCTGTTGTTATTATTATCATTTTAGTTGGTGCATTATAATGATATATAAAAGCAGATTCATTGCAGGATAATTGTATAGGAACATAGCATAACTTGGTAGATTTTCTACTTTCCCATGCCTCCTGGTGCCCCTCAACAGATAAATGGATAAAGAAAATGTGGTGTATATGCATGACAAAATTTTACTCAGCTCAAAGAAGAATTAAATTATGCCATTTTCTGGTAAATGGAACTGGAGAACATCTTGCTAAGTGAAATAAACCAGTCTGAGAAAGTCAGAGGTCAAATGTTTTCTCTGATATGTACAAACAATATAGATAGATAGGGAAAAGAAATTAAAAAGGGGATTTCATAAGAACTGAGGGGAGTTGGTAGGGTGCTGAGCTTTTATTCCCTTTTCTTATCTTATTGCACTGGCTGGGATTGCATGTGTTGAAAAGAGATGACAATCTTTCCTCATTGCAGTCATGTGGAGAATGTGTCCTGTTTCTCACCTGCTAAATGTGATACTGACTAAAGCTTTTTAAAGCTGTTCTTTACCAAGTTGAGGAAGTTCCCTTTCATTCTTATGTTGCTACAAGTTTTTAACACGTGTGGGTTTGCATTTTGTCAAAAACTTTCTTCTTTAGCATTGATGAACATTCTACGATTTTTCTCTGGTAGCCCATGTAATGGAATTACATTGGTTGATTGTTGGAAGTAGAATCCATGTCACATGCTAGTATAGTCCCACACTCAATGTTGTGGAATTAGTGTATGCATTATTTGATTTAATTTGCTTTTATTTTATTGAGAATCGTGTATGAGAGATTTTGCTCTGTAGTTTGCTTCCTTGTTATGTCTTTTTCTGGTTTGGGTTTCATTGAAATGCTGGTCTTAGAAGGTTCAGAGTTATTTTTTTCCACTTTGTTCTGTAAGATGAAGATTTTTTGAATAACGGTGTCACTTTTTCCCAAGCGTTCGGTAGAATTTGCCAATAAAATCAACTAAGCCTTGTTGTTTGTTTCGTTGCTCTTGTTACTATTGCTTTTTTTTTACTTATTTAACTGATAATTTAATTTGTGACTATTTATTTGACTGACAGATGCCCGCTCAAGCCTATTCAAAAGATTCATTTCTTATTGTGTAAGTTGTAGCTGCTTGTATTTTTCAAGGAATTGACTCATTTCATCTAAAATATCAGATGTGTGGGCATGGAGTTGTTCAGATTCCTTTATTTCATTCCAATGTCCCTGGGTTGAGTAGTGACTCTCTGTGAGTTCTCATCTTTCACACCTGTGTAGGTGTGCTGGTGGTCTGGACCGTGGCCTCTCTTGGAGAACACTCAGTGTGGACTTGGGAGGGACGTGTTGCTGTGGCTGGATGGTGAGCTCTGTAAACGCCAACGAGATCCAGGTGACCAGTGGTGCTGTTCTGGTCAATGACACCTGTGATGATTTTCTGCTGCTTGGTCTGTCAATCTCTGACAGAGGGGGATGAAGTTTCCAGTGTAATAGAGGATTCGTCCATTTTTTTTCTTTCACTTTTTGCCTGAAGTGTTTTGACACTCTGTTGGGTCTTTATGTTTTTAAAATCGTTATGGCTTGCAGCATTGACTCCTTTATCATTACATAATACCTGTCCTTTTTCCTGATAGTTTCTCTTGTTTAGCATTCAGCTTTGTCTAAAATGGTGCAGTGACTCTAGCCTTCTCTTGATTAGTGGTAACGAGGTGTGTCTTTCTCTTTTCGTTCCTTTACTCTCAGCCTTCCACATCTATATGTTAGATGGCTTCTTATAGATGACCTGTACTGAGGTCCTTTTTTTTAAAACCACTCTGACAATCTGTGCTTCAATTGGTTTATTTAGGCCCTTCACTTTTAGCACAGTGTTATGGCATTGTTAGTAGTTACCCTATTGCTGTTTTAATTGCACTTGTTCTTGTTTCTTTTTAATCTGCTCTGCCCCTTTTGGGCCCTGTCTGGTGTAACCGACCATTTTATAAGGTTCTGTTCCATTTGCCCTCTTAGCTCATCTGACACTAATTTTAAATAGTTTTCAACTTGGCTGCCCTGGAGCCTTCAGTGCCCATGGTGGCTAACCTGTGTCCACCTTGGAATGGTGCTGCGCTGCCTCGTGGGGGCGTGGTCCTCTGGACAGCACCTTCTTACCCCATTCCGTCTGCATTCACTGAGCTGCATGCTGTAATCAGCTACTTTCGGAATCAATGAGGAGTAAATAAGAGATGCTGCTCTTCCTTCCCTCCTCTTCCAACACCCCTCCCTCCCGACGGGGCCTGGGTGTCGGTGAGTGCTGTTTCCTTTCTCTGAGGAACCTCTCCTAATGTGTATTATGGGGCGGGCCTTCTGGTGATGACTTCCTTCTAATTTTATTGACCTAAAATAAAGTCAGTATTCCTTCATTACTTTTATTTTAATATTTTAAACTGTCTCATTTCATTTTTTATTGGTATGCACTGATTATTCTGGTTAGTGGGGCTCACGTGCTATCTCAACGCATGCTCATGTCATGCGCTCATCAAGTCCTCCGCCCTTTCTCTGCCCCCACCTCCCAGCAGAGAAGGGCTTTGACTTCCACAGGTGAGACAGCACAGTACGTGTGTCCTTCTGTGTCTGGTCCAGTGTCCTCTGGTTCCATTGACCTTATTGCAAATGACAGGTTTTCATTTTTCTTTATGGCTGAATAATTTTTTGGTAGATATAGCATATTTTTTGAAAGATAACTTCATTGACTATAGAATTATGGAGTTTTTAAGAGTTTCGCCCTTTAAGTATTTCACTCCAGCCCTCCTCGGCTGGCGTGATTTTGATGAGAAGTCTGGACTTTCTGTCCTTGTTCTCTTATGGCTGATGCGCTATGCTTTGCTCTGGCTTTTTCAAGTTTTTCTCTTGGTCTTTGGTTTGCTGATATCTGAATATAACGGGAATGTGCTGCCTGGTTGTAATTTTCTGTTTGCTGTCCACTGAGCTTCCTGGACCTGTTCTGGCGCCTGTGATCATTCGGGAAGTCCAGAGCCATTATTCAGACTTCCTCCTTCTCTGCTCTGCACACACGCCGCACCTCGCCATGTCCTCAGTGTGTGTCTCTCTCCTGTGCTGAGACCCGGCCCCCAGGGCCATCTTATCTGGAGGTGGGTGGTGATCCAGTCACAGGGTGGGATTCTCCTGAATAGGCTCAGACTCTGTAAAGAGGCCACAGGGAGGTCCCTTCCTCTTTCCACCACTATAGGGACCATAGGGACGCAGGCGCCACAGTTGTGCCTCTGTGCCGGGGAGGGAGGCTCCCTGTGACCTGTGACCGGCAGTGCTGGGACCCTGAGGCTCAGCCTGGGAGTTGCCGTTCTCACACTGGCCCTCTCCCCGCCCTCGTCGCGAGGTCACGTGACCCGACCATGTGACCATCCCTAGGTGTCTGTGGCTCTGGCAGCTTCTGCTCCAGGTGTCAGATGTAGTTCTGACCACCCAGACTTGTCCCTCCCTCGGATTTCTGTGACCTCAATTCTCTAATGAACCTAAGAAAGTCACCTGCCTTTGGTTTCCCAGTATTGTCTTCTTCCAGGGACAGGAGTGGTGACATCCCAGCTCTTGGCACAGCGGAGCTGAAGTCAGAAGTCCCCTTGGCAGGACTATCGTGAGGACCAAATGCAATGAAAACATTTAGTCAATGCTCTGAAGACATTTTGGAAATTGTGTACTGAAAGCAAAGTGAGTAGTTAGGACTTCACGTGTTGATTTTTAAATTGCCTCTTCTTAAGGACGGCTCAGTCTGATTCCTGGTGACGTCTGAGACGCGTCTGCCCCGCGGGCAGCTTTCCCAGCTGCACTCAGCTGACCTGCCTGGTCTGACGCACAGGTGCCTGCTGTGGGTCGGCTGTCACTCAAGTGACCTGCAACCAAGCAGCCGCCACCTGTGTCACCAGGCGGGAGCACGAGACCTCGCCACGTGGCTGCCAAGGGCACATCCGTGAAATCAAGCAGATGTGGCCTCACCCTGAAGTGCAGGAGAGCAGTCAGGGGCAGGCGTGGTGCTGGGCCTGCCTGTGAGCTGGCCCCAAACCGAATGGCCAGGCATCTGCCCCGTGGCTCGTTTTTACCAGTTGGTTTATTCTCAGCTGAGCGTTATCATGTCATCCCTGTAGTCTGGAGGCCACGGGGCTGGAAATTAAACCATTTTGGAGGCTTTGCTGTCCTTGAGACAGGCACCCCCATCTGCTGGGAACCCCCGGACCTGATGGTTTGGAGGTAGCCCTCTGCCCAGGCCAACCTGGCCCCAGAGGATGTTGGGAAATAGCCACAGCCTCCCCTCTGAGTTCCCAGCCCTCCTGCTGCTGTCTGTCCTTTCTTCTCTACCTGCTGCCCCAGACCTGGTGGAGGCAGGCGAGCCACGCTGCAGGAGCAGCCTGGGGCTAATTCAGACCCTCCTCTTCCCAGGATCTGCCCTCATCTTGTCACAGCCTGGAAGCAGCACAGTGCAGAAGAGAGACCTCATTAGGAGTCAGGAAAGCTTACTGCTGCCTCCTCGCTGTGTGACTGAGGAATCTGAAAGACCTCTCTGAACCCTTCGTTCCTATATGCCCAGTGTCTAGGGTTGAGGATAAGGTCTGCTTCACGAGCTGTCAGGGGGGGTCAGACACGTCAGCGTGAGGCCTTGCTGAGAGGTGGGCGAGTGACTGATGAACCTCCAATGGGCTGAGGCCTGTGTTTTGCTCCTCGCGTCTGGTGGCCCACCTGCCCCTGTGCTCACCTTTCCCCAGGGGGCTGACCGTTCCAGCAAGTGACCTGAAACTTCTTCTCTGTTTGGTGCTGAGTTCTAAGTCTTAGAAAGCAGCCTCCCCACGTGGGCCTCTCTCAGGGGGAGAAGAGAAGCCGGGAGGCTGGTTCTTGGCGGAGTCAGGCTTCGCCCAGTGTCACCGAGGGGCCCTGCATCTGGTGCAGTTGCTTCAGGTTTCTTCTACCTTGATGAAATCTGCTTCCTTCCCTTGAACTTCATTTCCATGACTGTGGAACGTACAGGCACATTTCGGGGTCAGGGGAGCGCTGCAGGAGAAGGCGGGAGGGGCCGCCTGTGGACCAGGGTCAGATCTGCCTAGGACGCACTTCCTCCCAGGCTGCGGGTCTCGGCTGCCCCCAGACGCCTGTATCCCCCGCCTCTTAGGCTAGACACTGTGCCTCAGGCTCCCGGAATGCAGAAGCGTGGTCCCCAGATACCTTCCTTTGCTTGGGAGAACCAAAGCAGGGTGAGGCCCCCGCCAGGTGGAATTCTCTTTGGAAGGTGCTATAATTCCGGGAGACCGGGACAGAGGTCCCCGTTGTTCCTTCAGGGCCCCTCAGGGCTGGTGCCTGCTGCTGGTCTTCCTCCTGATTCTCCAGCACGCCCTCCCACAGCCTCAGCCTGATTTGGGGAGATGGGTGCCCAGGGAGGAGGGGACGGAGACTGGACACCTGGGCTGGCTGTGGATCTGGCGGTGCCTGGACGGAGTGTGTGGGAGGCTCCCTTAGAGGAGCCCGGGCGTGGGGTCTTCCAGCAAGGCAGACCCTGTCCGCACAGGTCCAAGGAGGCTCTGTGTTCCCAGGTTCCTTGTACAGTACTGGTTACAGGATCGTCATTTAGCAAATGTTTGTTGAACAAAAGAAGAGAAATTATATCCTGGAATTTTGAGAAATACAGCCTTGGGGATGGTAATGAGCAGATAGCGTAATTAAAACCAGATGCCAAGGAGATTTAAAAATGTCTCTGGGGACGACATTCCCATCATTTATTTGGTAAAAATTGCTCTCTGCTCCATCTCGGAGCCAGCTCTTTCCTGGCACTGGAAGCACAATCTAAATAGCATTTAATTCCAGTGAAGCTCTTCTCACTTCCTGCCATGATCCAGCTTGACTTCGGGCCAGTGGAGGTTGGCCCGGTCTGCTGAGCCTCTCTCGCCTGGGCTGGCCTGCTGGGCAGCTGGGCTCCTTCTGGCCTCACCAACCACACTGGGGCTCAGAGGAGGTGGCCAGGCAGCGGGCCTGCTGTCTCTGCTGCTTCACCTGTGGCTCTTCCTCCCAGTGGACGCCGAGACCCTGCCTGGAAGGCAGAGGCATCTGTCCAGGTGGGGGGGACGAGGGCCGCTCAGGTGGCGTCAGCCCAGTGGGGAGAGGGGCTGGCTTGGGACAGTGCTGGCGGGAGGGTGCAGGGCCTGCTGCTAGGGGAGGGGCGCTGGAGGAGGTGGAAGCGCGGGAGAGATGAAGGCCCGGAGTGCCCGGGCTGGACCAGTGGCACTTCCAAGACCAGGAAGGCCCATGGGGGCCTGGGGCCCTGTCGAGGGAGGCCAGTCGTTCCGCCGGGAGCGTGCTGAGCCTGAGGTGCGTGACATCCCACGTCAACGAGGCAGCTGGCTTTGCTCATCCTGGAGCCCAAAGCCCTGGGAGGCTTCGGGGAACCGGGGCTCTGGGTGGGAGCCCCGACAGCACGTGCAGAGGACAGTCGGGTCCAGTCCTCGCCAGGAGGGAGCCCTGTCCCAAAGCCAGGAGAAGGGTTTCACAAGGGGAAGGTGGGCAGTGGGGGAGACAGGTGACCCCGTCTGTGCCCTCAGGGAGGTTGTGGTGGTCTTGAGAAACAGCAGGAATGAGGAGCCAGAGCAGAGTAAGTGGGGGTAGGAGAGCGAGCGGGAGGAGGGACGTGGTCGCAGGGCTGGCGTTCTGCTGGGAGGAGGGGCGGGGCGTGAGTGGGACCCCGAGGGGGGACCCAAGGTGACCGACCCCTTCTTGGCTCTGTAAGAGGTGCACGTTCCAGGCCGGCCAGCAGGGAGGCTGGGAGTCCAAGCCCAGGGTGCTGCTGTGGGCGGTTCTGTGCTGAGGAGGGGGCGGCTCCGCAGGAGGCGAAAGGGGAGGACCAGCTTGAGCTCAGGCAGGCAATCCAGAGCCGCCCCCCGTCACAGTGGAGCTCCAGCGCTGTGGGCTTGGGAGGTGGCAGTGGGTGACAGTCACTCCACGCTGAGGAGGGGACATTCCCAGCACAGGCTGGACTGCTGGGCTCTCGCCTGCCATCTGATGGAGAAGGCCGAGGACGGCCAGGCCAGAGGCCCCAGACTCAGGAGGGGTCTGTGATGAAGCCCCCGTCTCACTCTGCATGGGTGGCAGGGTCAGAAGGGCTGGTGGGGTGCCATTAGTTAGCAGGAGGTGGACTTGGACTGGACCACGGGCCTGGGGAGTGGGGGTGCAGACTGAGGCTGCAGGGAGAGAGGAGGCGGCCCAAGGGAGGGGCTCCTGCTGTTCTGAGGTGAGAGCCTAGGATGTGGCGGGGTCAGGACCCTTAGCAGACGTCAGCAGGAATGAGGAGGCAGACCTGCAGCCCAGCGACAAGGCAGGTTGTGTCCTTAATCAACACTGCACTGACCTGGCTTGGAGGACCACCACAGGGGGACAGCCGATGGGAAGACGCACTCCAGGGAGCCGGAACTACTGAAAAACAGGTGACAGCTGAAGTGTGGAGAGACAGTCCCCAATCCCGGGCCCTGTTCCCGGGTGTGTCAGGAACAGGGGTGCCCCCGCAGGGTCTCAAGCCAGAAGAAAGCGAGAATACCCAGAGAAGAGGCTGGGCATGCAGGCAGCCAGACCGAGGAGGGACGGGAGGTGGGCAGGGATTGGTGGGGAGGGGTGGGCAAGTGGGCTTAGTAGGTACAACATGACCCTCGGTCACCAGCTCCTGCTGACCGGCTGCTGGGCTGTCTCAGGCACACCAGAGTCTCACCTCCTGCCTGACTCCCTGCCTCCAGGGCCCCCAACAGGGTGCTGGGAAATGCCAAGTCAGCACTTAGGACTCCCTGCCCTAAATGCCCCAGGGGCTCCATCTCATGCAGGGCAGGAGGGGTCCGTGCAGCAGGCAGCCAGACTCTGCAGCCTCGGTCCACCTCCACCGCTTGGTCTCCATCACTTACACCCTCCAGCCCCCTGGCCCTGGCTCTCCCTGTGGTCCCCAGACTGGACCCCACCCCAGTGTCCTTGGCTGAACTATGATCTCAGCAGGAAACTCCCCTCAGACAGGGACATGCTCCCTCAGCTCCTTCAGGTGTTTGTTCAAAGACTAGCTTTGTAATGAGGTCTTTCCTGAGCACCCAGTCGGGATGCAGCCTGGGTGCCGGCGGCCCCTTGCCCTGTCGGTCCTGCCCCCAGAGCTCCTGCCCTGTTCCACTAAAATGCAAGCAGGGGGCGGGGCTTCCCTCCGCCTGTGCCGCTGTTCCATTCTTAACTGCTCTGGTGGAGATGAGCAGAGACTGCACGGACCCGTATCAAAGTCAAATGTGTGACCGCCTGCCCCATGTGAACCTGCAATATGTACAACCAGAAAGAGGAGAGCGTACCCTCCTTCCTGTGTGAGCTCTCAGAGGGTATAAATGCATCCTACTGTCAGGCGCAACTAATTAGAACGAATACAATCTAAAAAGTGAAATGTGTAACTGTTGCTCTTTACGATACTGTTGCTGACCACTAGACCTGCGCCCTGGCACTGCCTGCCTTCCAGAAGTCAGAGGAGTCTATTTTGAGCTTGGCTGTGATCTCCTAGCTCCTGCTCTGATGGGTGGCATTTCCAGGTGACTATTAGATGCACTACCTTAGTTAGAATACCTGGAGCCTCTGGATCTTCACGCATTTTTTTCTGCCTACCTGATCTGTCAAAAAATGAAGAATTCTCGGCTGCTGTTGGGTACCTGACACATTCTCTCTGTTTCAACCTGATTTTTCCCTCGCCGAGTTTGATTTTGCACTGTGTGGCACATAAAGGTTCATAACTGTCATTTCCTTGTATCGAAATGAACACTTAATCAATAAAACATTGCCTACTTTGTCCTGTTTAATTTTTCACTTGGTTTACGCTGTCCTGGGCGATGGCTGTCCCCCAGCGTTCCTTGAACTCTGCTGGGCGCGGATCTGCTGCCCCTCACGGTGTGTCGTGCTGGACCCTCGGCTCCAGTGAGCTCGCCTGGGGACACTGGAGAGGTCAGCTTTGAGTTGGGTCCAGCTCAGGAGTCCTCGGCAGAACCTTGACACCCTTTCTTCCTTCTTCCGCTGCCGGCCAGGGGCGATCCCCACGGCGACTGGGCCGATCTCCGTGATCCCCAGGTTCTGCCTCCAGCGCAGACCCAGCTGGTGCCATTAGCCGTGCCTAGTCTTAGGGCCGTGTCCAGCATCAGGGCGGCCGAGCCTCGCAGTGGCCGTCCAGCTTCCCAGGGCGCAGATGGCCAGCTCTTTGCTCCTCCCCAGTGAAGGTTCCAGTCCTCAGGCCGCGGTGCTGGTTCTGGGTCGAGTTGGAGCTTGTTGGCCGACACCTTCCCGGGGGAACCTGTCCTAAGAATCCTTGATGACGGGGGGTGTGGAGCGCACTGGTCTGCTGCCCTTCTGCCCTTCCTGTCCGCTGTCGCTCTGCTGTTTAGACTCGGCTCACGGTGGACTGCAGCACCGCCAGGCCGGATGTCCAGGCAGGTCCATGGCTGCTGTATCTCCAAAGCCTTTGCATCTCAGACTTCAGTTTTCCTGACTTCGGTTGCACGTGCCAACTGAGCAAGACACAGAGGGTCAGATACAAACGCTTCTCTCTCAGAATGCTGTAGACTCCCCTCCACCTCTTCCTGTCTGGTAGGAGGAGAGAGAGGAGTGGGCAGTGCCTCTCCCTGGCCTCGACCTCCACCCACACAGCGCAGGCAGAGGTCCCAGCACCACCGGATGGGGGAGGTAGGCTGCAGGTCAACCAGGGCTTGACCCCGCACCCCACAGGGAGGAGGCTCAGGCATGCCCATAGAATCCCTGGCCCAACTGGCCTCTTGTCACAAAGCACTCCACACACACTTCCTCATTTGAAACCAGAGACGCCAAGCTCAGGGGTGATGTGAATATGCAGAGTCAGCGTCAGGAACAGGGCCAGGCCTGAGCCCAAGTCTCCTCTTGCAAATAGTGCTCTCAGGCTGACCTTTCTCTTCTGCTTCCTCTCCCTCAGCCACAGGGAAAATGTGCCTCAGGACCAGATAGACACCGGTGAGAGAGGTAAGCGGGACACCTCTCCTGTGCTCCAACGGGACTCTCCCAGGGAGCTGTGCTTCCACACTGGCTGAGAGTTCACCCAAGGGGACTGGGGCTGGCTGCTCTGATCCCTGAGGGGAGATAGTCCTTCCTGCACAGTAGTCTCTGAATTATGAAATTGGAGTGAAAAAGTTGGAAGGGAGAGATACAGGAAATGAGCTCCTCTGGAAAGCACTCTTTCATCTGCGGCAATCAGTGACCCAGGTGAGTTAGAACAAAAGCAGCTGTGTACTCGTGCTTTATATTATAAAGACATATGTGTATATTTTTAACTAAACAAAAATCACACTTAAGTTCCATAGCTCCTATTATGGCTTAGTTATGAGAAGTCCCCAAAAATCTCATGTGGAAGACACTGCAAGATCGTTCAAAGGTGAAAAAATCAGGTTTTGAGGGTTTCAACCTAATCAGTGGATTAATCCACTTGAAGGGATTAACTGTGCCATGGCTGTAGGCAGGTGGGGTGTGACTGGAAGATGTGGGGGTGTGTCTTTGAGGTTCATATTTTGTCCCTGTTGAGCAAGGATTCTCTCTGCTTCCTGGTGCCATGTCTGAGCCGCCTTTCCTGCCACGCCCTTCCGCCATGATGTTGACTTCGCCTTGGGACCAGAGCTGTGGTGTTGGTGGACCATGGACTGAACCTCTGAAATCTTGAACCAAAAACAATTTTCCTCCTCCAAGTTTTTCTCGCTGGGATTTTGGTTGTTCTTGTCTGTCTTTTGGTGGCAGGGATTTGAAGCTGACCTAAACAGCTCTGTACTGGAACTCTGGCTCTGAAGGAGGAGAGAACGTATCTAGGACAGCAAGCAAGGGCCAGATGCAGGAGGTGTTCCCACAGCCACTGTAGCTCCCTGCTTGGGTGCTGCGGCCGGCCCACGTGGCAGCAGAGGTGCTGAGCACGGCAGTTCTGTATTCAAAGCCCAGGTGCTTTCCACGGTGCCCTAGGAAAGCCCAGAGGCAGCATCCACTGAGCACTGGAGCTTCCCGGCGCAGAGAGGGCCAGGCGGAGATGGCAGCAGGGTGGATGGGAGGGCGACGGTCCAGGGAGCAGCCGTGCAGCCCGCACTGCAGTCAGTAGGGAGGTGGTGTCAACCTTTTAATTTTAAACATTCCCCCCACGCAGACACAGAGATATGTGATGTGCCAAGAGTATCGATTAGCTTAATTTAATCATTCCACAGTGTGTGCATACATCATAACACCACTCACAGCATAAATGTACATGATCATTATCTGTCAAAACTTCAAATGTCTCACAACAAAAAATGATGGTAAATGAAGTGATGCTGTTACTCAGCTTTATTCAATCATTCCACATTGTGCACATAATACAATACATGGTGCCAAATAAAGACACACTATTGTAACTTTTAAGTGCTTTTATTAGTGCATTAGGTTGTATATAAAAGTGGGGCTCATTTTGACTTATTTGCGCATGCATGGAAAGGTTGCCTCTGTTTTAATCCTGTCCTTCCACTTCCATTGCCCCTGCCGCCCGTGGCTCCCTCCCTCTACTCTACTGGTCTTCCTTCTGTTTGCTTGCAAATCAGTGCTTGGTAGAGACACATAAAGGCGGAATTCACTGTGCCATATTCATGTATGCACCTGGCACAGTTTGGTGGGTTCCACTCCACAGTTCCTCCTTTCTCCTGTCCTCCACTGTGATCCCCAAATAAACTTTTCTTCTATGTTGTTCTTCTCAGGTATTTTGATCACAGCCACACAAGAGCTAACTAAAATAGAAATCAACACTGGGAGCAGGGTGGTTGCTGGGACTACCCTGACCACGGAGGTGACAAGTCTTTGGAGCTGGTTGGCAGGAGGAATTTTGAAAAATTTGAAAATGCAAGCAGGAAAAACATTAAAATGTTGCCAGCTGAGCTAATGGGGTGATCCTGGTGAGAGCTTAGAAGACCAGAATGGCCATAGGAGTGGAGACTGTGCTCATGAGGTTTCAGAGGGAAACAAGGACTCTATTAAGGATTGGACTAGAGGCCACTTGTGTCTTATAATGGCAAAGAACTCAGTTACATTTTACCCATGTCCTGAGACTTTGTGTTAAACTGAATTTAAAGATGATGGACTAATAAATCTGGCAGAGAAAATTTCAAGGCAGCACTGCATTCAGGTGGTGGCAGAGATATTGCTGGCAGCTTTTAACCAGGTTTTCTGTGAAAATCAGAAGCAGAAAGCAGAGCTGAAGGATGCAGTTTTGACCAGAAAAGTGCATGTAAAGCTGAGGCTAAGAAAACTGTGCTTGTTAAAGAGAGCACAGTACCTGAAGAGAGGCTAAGTACTTTACACAGAGATAGGAGAGATGGTCAGGAATTTGCAAGACCACATCCTTGGCAGTCTGCAGGATATAGAAAAGACAATCCTTTGAGAAGAGGTTATGGAAACATCCTGCTTGCACAGGGGTGCCTAAGAAATTGTTTCCCATACTGAGGCCTATAGGCACTCCAAGGCCACTGCACCTGTGATTCCAGAGGGCCCAGGTATTGAGCAAGCTGGTGGCAGACCTTGCCATCATCTGCGTGAGGCTGCTTCTGTAGGATGCTGAAGTTAAGGGATCATAAAGGTTCCCACTGAGAATTCAAAGGAAGGCCAGAGAGACCAGACAAAGCGCAGCAGGGTTAGATGAAGCTGTGGAGGTGAAGCTGAAGCTTCAGTGGAGACCACAGGAATTAAGAGATGCCAGTACAGGGGACTGTCTGCTAAGAAAAGCTGTCGACCGTGGAGAGAGCTAGGCTTAAAAGGAGCCCACACGCACTATGATCAGAGTCCAAAGGGTTGGGGCTACCCAAGTCCTTTGGAAATAATGTCTTGTAGCCATAGGTCCTAGATGCTGTACGCAGGGTTAGCAGACCTGTTTGCCCAGCTGGGTTTCAGTTTTCCTTTGGTTCCATTCCTTCTTTCTATGCCTCTATTTCTCCCTTTTGAAGTGGGAATGTTTATTCTGTGCCACTGTGTATTGGACATATGTAACTTGCTTTTGATTTTCACAAGAGACTACCTGGAGTCTCAGTGAGACATTGGATGTGGGCAAGGCTAAACCTGTTAAAGCCGTGGGAGTCCTGGAGATGGACTAAATGCATTTTTTACTGTGAGAGGGACACCATCTTCTGGGAACCAGAGGCAGAATGTTGTGGTTTGAAAATGAGGTGTCTTCCCAACGTACCTAGGTTGACGTAGGAATTTTGGGGTAAAATGATTGGATTACAAGAGCTGTGAACTAATCAGCCCACCCCAGTTTGGATGGATGGGGTGTTGGCTGTGAGCAAGTGGGGCCTGGCTGGGAGGGGAGGTGACGGGGTGTGCCTGGGGGAGTGTGTCTCCCTGCTGCCGCTTCCCCTTCCTCTCTCTGCCTTTTAACCCTGCCGCCGTCGAGCAGCTTCCTCCACGCCCTTTACCTCTGAGTCCCAGGGCAATGGAGTCCTCTACGGGCCGGATCTCTGAGACCACAAGCTCCAAGTAAACCTTCCTTCCTCTAAGTTGTTCTTTTCAGGTATTTGAGTCACAGTGACAGAAAACTGACTCAGACATCTCCCTTCTATTTTTATGGGCTCCTCCCCCCATATTTTTTTGTTTCTTTATTTCTCTCTAGCTTCTGAACAGGAGAGAAAACTTTAGCCTTGGCTTTCTGGGTCTGGCTTATTCCACATAGCATCATGTTCTCTAGTCCTATTTGTTCACTGGTAAATGCCTAAGTTTCATTCCTCTTTATGGTTGAGTCAAACTCCATTGTGTGTTTATACCACATTTTCTGAATCCATTCATCTATCGACAGGCACTGGGCTGGTCAACTTGGCTATTGTGAATTGTGCTGCTGTAAACCTTGCTGTGCCTGCAGCAGTTAGTATGTTGATTTTAGTTCTTTTGGATAAATACAAAGCAGTGGGACAGCTGGGTGGTATTGCAGTCCCATTCCTACTTTTCTGAAGAATCCAGAGTGCTCGTACTACTGTTCAGTCTCGCCAACAACGGACAAGCATGCCTTTTTCTCCATTTCTTCACCAGCATTTATTATGTTTCTTACAGGTTTCATTCTAACTGAAGTTTGATGAAATAGTGTAGATTTTATTTGCATTTCCCTGATTACTAGGGATGTTGAGTATTTTTTCATATACTTGCTGGCCTCTTGTGTTTCTTCTCTCGAGAAATACCTGTTTGGTTTTTTGCCCAGTTATTGATTGGTTTATTATTGTTTTTGAGGTTAAGCTTTTTGAGTTCTTCATATAGTCTAATATTCATCCTGTCAGAGAAGCAGCTGACAAAGACCTTCTCCCATCCTCTTGGCTCTCTCTTCCTGCTCTCATTTCCTTTGCTGTGCAGAAGCTTTTAAATATGACGCCATTCTATTTATTGCTTCTTAGTTTTAGTTCCTGAGCTTTAGGGGTCTCGTTGAGGAAGTGGGTGCCTGCAACTCTGTGATGTAGTGCTGACGTCGCAACATCTCTTTGGAAATGAAATGTGAAAAAGAAGAAAGAAGAAACTGTAATGACTGAGCAGAATTAAACCAAAATAGAACCATTGGAATATCTGTGAATAAATGTTTAATATTTGAATGTAGAACACCAATTTTGATTAATAGAATGTCCATTCAAATGCTCATTTGAATGTAGCATCAGTAAATTGGAATGTAAATATCAAGAAATTGTAAGGCACAGACAAGTGTGAAAGTCAGTTTAAGGGACGTGGAAAACAGGGTGAGGAGTCACACCTCTAACTGCAGTTCCAGAAAGCAAGGGGAGAGGAAATGGGAGGATCCATATTCCACAGGAAAGGCCAGGGATTTCCCAGAATCCGTGAATGACGGTGCTTTCCACAACGCTCAGTCGAACTCAAGCAAGATGAATAAAGCAAATCCACACCTGGGCACAGCATGGGGAAGCCGCAGACCGAGGACAGAGGGGTGATCATGCAGGCGATCAGGGACAACAGAGACGCTGCCTTCTGAGACGGGGGTCCCGCAATAGCCTCCGCATGCTGAGACCACGCAGGCCATAGCATGGTGGGATCCACGTCTGAAACCCAGAGCCAGGGATGCTGAGGCTGTAACAGTCAGCTAGAGGCTGGAGGCACAGGAGCCAGAGGGGCTGCTGGGCAAGTCCTGAGGCCCAGGAACCAGAGGACCTGGTGCTCTGGTGTCCCAGGCTGGGAGAAGAAGACTGTCCTGGCTCCAGACAGCATTTCTGTTCTGTCTGGGACCCCGGCCAATGGGACAAAGTTCCCACAGGAGGCCAGGTCTTCCCCACCCGGTCCACCGTTCCCTGATCCACTTTGGAAACACAGGAATGACCGGGACCTCACAGGCATTCTAATCCAGCGTCAAATTGGGTCCCTTCGGCTCTCGGGGGACAGCTCTGCACCTGCTGAAGAGGCAAGAGCGGGTAGCAGAGTGGCTGGTTATCAGAGACGCCTGACCAGCTAGCTGAGTGGCCCTTCATGCTGTCAAGTCAACACCCCAAATCCACACCGAGAGCTTCGCTACCTCCAGGAGATGTAAGCTGTACTTCAGTTACAAGAAAAACTGTCCCCCAAGGGAAAGCTGGGGTTCAAGAGCCCCCTCCTCTCTCTCTCTCTCTCTCTCTCTCACACACACACACACACACACACACACACACAAGCAAGAATCTGGGTAAGCTGAAGCACACATGTACTGTGTTCGATGAAGTAATAACTGTAATCTCAGGAGTCAAAACAGAAGGTGAAGCTAAAAGCTTAAAAACCTTAAAAATAGCTTTTCTGTGTGGAGTAGGGGGAGAGAGAACTATAAGCAAGGCATTTGAATGCAGTGCTTAAGAAGTGCTTAAAGATATTGATTAAATTTGGTTAAGCTCAAATTCAATTTAAAACTTGCAGAATCTCCACAAAAATATAAATAGAATGTGTAGTTTAAAACTAGGGGGAAAAGGGGAGAAACTATTTCAGACCCAACATGGTGGCTGGTACTGGAGTCCCCCTCGTCAAATACAGGGTGCGTGAAAACTCAGATCAGAAGAGGGGCCTTAGAGGGCCGTGACCCTGGGGCAGACGCGCAGGGTGTCCTCAAGCTGTGGCTTCTTATCCAGGGTCTCCTCACAGGTCCTGCACAGCCAGGAGAGCCTGCAGGGCGCAGGGACTCTGCTGAGGGGAGAGGCACAGGTTGCTGTGGAGCTGGAATTGCAGAGCAGAGACCCACAGGTGGCAGAGCAGAGCGTCCCAGGAACCCTCAGAGGGTCCCTGTGAGGTTGACGCTCAGTGCTAAGCCACATGTGGATAGAGAAAGCCCCAGAGCCTGGTGCGGGCGATGTACGCTGAAGGCTTCCAGGCTCACGGGACCGGAGTTCCAGCCAGTCACAGTGAGATCTTCCACGAAGAGCTAGACATTCAGCAGAGTCCCCAGAAGGGACAAAGTGGAGGAAGTACTGACCGAGGAGAAGGGGACTTCTAACCAGTCTAAGAAGGCTCACGACTAGACTCCAAGGCCGGGGCTGTCTGTGCGCAAATCGACTTCATGGAAGAACATAGTCCTACTCTCTTTGAAGGAAGTCTACAAAATCCAGGACACAACAATGTGAAATCACGATGACAAGGTCCAGTGTCCACATCAAACAAAGGAAGAAACAAGAGAGTGCAGTGACCCACAGGTTAGAGGAAAGTGGCATGCATCTGTGTATCAATCCGTTTATATAAAAAGCTGAAAAAGACAAAAATAATGGTTGGGCTGCCTCGGGGCAGAGGCAGGAGGTGTAGCAGGGAGAACCGGGGAACTGGGGAGTGATTGATGAGACTTGAGAAAACTGACTGAATTTATAGCCAAAACCAAAAATCATTGGCATTTGTATATAACAACAAATACTTAGAAAAATGCAACTAAAATCATACCAATTCGTACCAGTGTCATTTGTCACTTCTGTATGTAAGAAGCTCACAGAGGATACTACTTAGTTGCAAACAAGGCCCCTTGAAAGGCAGCTCTGGCTATTCCCAGCCCATAGCCAGCACCAGCTCTTCAGCTGGGTAAGTGCGCCATCTTGGAAGTGGATTCTCTGAGCCCAAGGCACATCTGTGGCTGTCTGATGAAGGAGAGGCACTGTTCCCGAAGGCTTTCAAACAGTGGCTCTTGTCACAGTGGGTCAGCAATGTTTTAAGTACGAATATTTGAAGTTTTACTCAACAAAAGATGGTGGGACTTGGCTAAAACAGACACAATTACCAATGAAATGGAATATAGACCCCAGAATATAGTAAGATGAATAAGGCCATTTACCATTGAGAATGACAACATCGTAAGTCCACAGAAGAACCAGAAACAGGACAACAGCTGCAGGGGCCACTGACCACCCACTTGAAAGAGAAGGATCCTTGTGTTCTAGCCTACACAAAAGTCGGTTTCAAGCATGATAAGGAATGTAATATAAACCGCAAGGTGCATTTCACAGCTTCTGAAGTAAACATGGTCGATGGTGTCATGATGGTAGAGTGGAGAAGGATTATTGCTATCAGAAACAAGTGAAAAAATCATAAAACAAGAAGTAGATGATTCCAAATACATTTAAAATGAGAACTTTTCTACATCCAAGACAAGTTTGTGAAAGTGAAAATTCAATGCACAAACTGAAAGACAGTTTTCAGAATGGATTTGATGACAAAGTCGATTCTGTGGTTGGCACTGAATGATTAGGGCCCAGACTGTAAGAAAAAATAAAGGAACTCAGTAGAAAATGCTAACAAAACACTCAAGGAAATGCATTTAAAAACAAGGAAACAAAATCTAGAAATGGGCAAGAAATATGCCAAGATATGCAGGTGAAAACTGCTCCCCCGAGGGCCTCGGGGCTGGTGGACGCAGGAGGACCGGCAGCGCGAGCACCGGCCAGGCTTGGCGCTGGGGCACCGCTGGCTGCAGGCTGCGTGGACGTGCTGACGCTGAGAACGGCTGTCTTTCTAGTAAGTTGGAAACTGTGTGCATCCTGTGACCCAGAAACTGCACCCTCCATGTTCTGTGCTGTCGCACAGAGTTGGGGTGAGCAGACAGCTAAAGGACAGGAAGCGAGGACAGAGCCCAGAGGACGTGGCGCTGGCTGGCATGCGGAAAGGCCTGCTCCTCACAGCAGGCCTGCAGGTCCCATCCCATTACACAAAGCAGAAGGCTGGAGTGTGGAGCACCCCTGGTCCTGCCAAAGTTACAAGTGGAGGTGTCGGGGGTCGAGCTCAGAACCCTGAAGTCCAGAGTCCAGGCTCAGCCTGACACAACTGAGTTCAGGAGGTTTCAAGCACAGGCAAAGCTGGGCCTTCGCATAAGGACAGCCCATGAAAAGAAGCACGGGAGTCCCTGGCAGGAAACTGAGTCAGCCTCAGTCTCTGGAGGGTGATGGAGTCCCACCCGGCCTCTGTACCCTGGCTGCATTAAAGCTCTTCAACCGAGTGGTCCATCCGAGTGTTCCCTCTGCGACTTAAAGACAGTCTTTGAATTGAGCAGACACGCGCTGCGGTCAACGTCTGTGTCCTCTGCAGATTCCTGGGTTGGAACTCACCGTCACCGCCTGATGGGTTGGAGCCGGCCGGCGGGGTGCCTGGCGGCCCTGGAGAACGGGCTCGGATCCTTGCAGAAGCCCAGGCAGTGTCGCCACCCCTCCAGCTTGAGAGGACTTGGGAGAAGGTGCCATCTGTGACCAGGAAGTGGGTCCTCGCCAGACACCAAATCTGCACACCTTGACCTTGAACTTCAGTCTCAGAACTAGGTGGGAAATGAGTCCCTGTTGCTTGATTCACCCCAGATGGTGTCTTAGCACAGCAACCAGAAGGACTAAGTTCATCTTTCCAGGACTGCTCACTGTCTGGTTTTCACGCCTGAAATAAAATAAAGTAAAAGGACCAGCGTGACCCGCGCAGGTGAGCAGGCTCCTCCCAGCTCCCTGGACCCGGGCACCGCGGGTTTCCCCTTGCAGGCTCTCCTCACAGGGTGCGCGGTGCCAGTGCTCCTGCAGGCGGGAACTGCTTCCCTCCTTGTTCAGATGCAAATCAGCTGGGTCTGCATCTAACCAGCCCCGTGCACACGGTGGCTCTGGGTGATTGCTCTTACGAGAGGAAACCCTCCCCACCGACCCCTACCTGCTCTCAGAGCCAGGGTGGACCCGGGGACAGTCCCTCTGGACACTGACCATAGGAGCCCTTCCAGCTGCTCAGAGGGAGCCTGCTGATGCCTCGGCTCCAGTGCCGCTCGGCCAAGCTGTGACTCGGGACCCTCTCCAGCTCGGAGTCCCTGTGTCCCCCTGAGAGAAGGCGACTCTGCCTGGCTGCTAGCTGAAGCATGCCAGGGGTGGGCGGGGCCAGAAAGGCAAGGCCCATAGGGAAGAGGGAGGTGGAAGGACATCCCCAGGACCCAGGGGAGGACCCTTCCAGGAAAGCCCAGTTGGTGCTCACCCGGCTGCCTCTGCACCTTCCCCCTTCTGTAGAAGTGGACAATGGCGTCTAATTCGAGTTCAACTGCAACAATCTGGCAACATCCCTGCACATTGTGTTGCACACGTTAACTGAGCCACTCTCAGGAGCCCTATGTTAACTGAGCCACTCTCAGGAGCCCTATGTTAACTGAGCCACTCTCAGGAGCCCCATGTTAACTGAGCCACTCTCAGGAACCCTATGTTAACTGAGCCACTCTCAAGAGCCCTAGGTTAACTGAGCCACTCTCAGGAGCCCTGTTACTCTTATTATTTTCGGTCAAACCACAAGAAATTGCTGGTGCTCTAATATTTTCACCAGATGAAAACAGCAGTTTGGTACGGCTCAGCTTGGTGCTACCCGTCAAGTGTGAGCAAGCTGCTCTTGCAGGTGAACGTACGAGCAAGGGTCTGCAGGTAACGGAGGCTAGGTCTCCTGCCGAGGAGCACGTTCAGGTTTAAAATCCTGCTCCAAGATGCAGTGTCTTTTTCACATTTTAATATTCCTACAATGATGATGTGTTTTGCAAACAAGCTTTACAGAAATGCCATGCTCCCTTTTTAACCAGAAAATCCGTTTTTAGATTAATGATCCATCTTACAGTCCATGATGTCTCCAATTCAATTTCAGGCTCAACACTGGGGTATGAAAATGAGTCCAGAGAAGGAGAAAATAAAAACCGAGATGACCTGCTCATAGTTGTGCCCTGGTGTCCTTGGCCCAAGTACCCCAGGTGCATCCCTGAGGCTGGGGGAAGCAGCAGAGGAGGTGGTCGCCCTGCACACGGCCCTCCGCAGCCTGCAGGCCTCAGCCATGGAGGAGCCGGGACATTATCTGAGGACCAGCAGAATGTAAATCTCTAATGTTCCCACGTTTCAGAAGCCGAATGCAGCAAGATCCCTTCCTTCTGTGAAGTACAGGAAGTGGCTTTGAAGGACAGGGTTTTATATCTTCCTTATTCATTAACCATATTGAATGACGCACACCTGGCAAACTGGCTCCTCACCCCAGGAATCCATCTGAACTCCCTTCCATCATCGGAAGCTGAGGAGCGCTGGGCTGGGAGGCTTTGCTCTTGCTGGGGCTGCAGGACGCACCTGGGACAGGTCTGCAGGTCCCAAGCCCGTCTGCACTCAGTGGGGCCTCCCGAAAGGGCTTTGGCAGGACGGCCCGACCCCGCCTGCCGTTGAGATCTGCGGTCCAGACTCCCGCACGGTGAGCATTTGTGCCGATATTTTATTCATAAGCTGCTGTTTCTAACGGTGGCACTGATGAAGCCAGGCAGCTTTGGGAGCTGCCACCGTGCGCCCCAGCTCCTCCTGTGTCCTTGTCCAGCGCCGTGATTAAATGTGAAAGCGTGCTCGCGGAGTTGTGTGGGCGAGGACAGCAAGCAGCAAGGTGGGCCGGAGGCTGAGCCTCCAGTGCGTGGGGAAGCGTGGCTGGGATGGGACTCTAATGTGCTTTATGGGCTGGAGACATTTATTTTGCAAAAACTTTCATCATCAAGGCATTAAAAAATAAAGTACCTGCTGAATGAAAATGAGGAGCCGAATCTCTGCATCTCGGTGAGTTTTATGGTCAGCATGCGTCGTCAATAAAACATGGGTCTCTCCACCGGTGAAACTGGAGGACACACGGCCAAAGGAGCAGTTCAGCCTTTCAAGTGCGTCCTCCAAGGTGAGGTCTGATCATGCGTCCATCCCTGTCAGAGAATGGTCGTTCCGTTGGCTGACTGTCCTTCTTTCTGATGTAATTTTGCTCGTTATCTAATCCAATCAGCTCTGGTGCACCTGTGAAAAATGAAGCGACAGCTACTTACATGGGAGTGAATGATCAGGAAAGAATCTGCAAGTACTTAAATAACGTGTATCTTACATCAATGTCATCAGATCCTAAAACTAACAAAACAATACATTTTTTAAAATGTGGTCTTATTTAATAGAGTTAAAAAATTAAAATTTTGGAAGATTTATTGTGTCAAAGGTCTCCTGACATTGCTGTGAAGGATATGGTAATTCTTTTAAATTTAAACATTGAAGAGAATAATTTGCATTTATAGGGAAATTTTAAATAAATTCTCCCTCTTTTTCTGTGGGGGTGGGAGGTACCAGGGATTGAACTCAGGGTCAGTCGACCACTGAGCCACATCCCAGCCCTGTTTTGTATTTTATTTGGAGACAGCGTCTCATGAGTTGCTGAGGCTGGCTCTGAGCTCCTGATCCTCCTGCCTCAGCCTCTCAAGCTGCTGGGATCACAGGCGTGTGTCACCACTGTGCCCAACTTCAATAAAATTTTGAAGACACGTGAGGCTTTGACAGATACTTACTTTGCTAAGAGTCAGACTCTTGGAAGCTTAGAATTACTGCGGTTCTCTCACAATACCTGTTGGCATCCTAATCGTGGCATGACACCAAAGCTTGGCGAGCATTTTCACACAAGCCATCACAGGGCACACGCACGTGCCAACTCGGCTGGCATTTGCTTGTGACAAGGTAGACTGGAAGTGACAAGCAGGCCAACCACCCCACCAGGTCCTCCTTGAGCCCCCAAGCGCTGCCGTGAGGGTCAAGCTCCGTCTGCTCCGCCAGGGGTAACCTTTCAGGAAGGGGTTCTCTACATTTCAGTCACATTTTGCTGAAAGTTCTTCAAAGATTCATGCACACAAAGTTCTAAAAAGTCATTGGTGATTTGAAGGCAACAAGCTAGAAACATCAGCAACCATGAAAGCTCAACAGGGATGAGATTTAATTTTGAAATTCTACAATTCAGTCTGGACTGAATCAAATGGTGGGAAGAAGCTTTTGTTCTCTCAACACTTGATGAGAGGAAGTTTCAAGTGTACATAGAAGTTGAAAGAATTTTACAGAAGAGCATCATGCGCCCCCCACATCCTCCTGAACGGCGAACAACCCACTGAACTTCATTCTTCCTGTCTGTCCATCTTTCCACTCACGCACCAACACATCTTAGTTTCTTTGGGGGACATTTAAATGGAAATTACACTTTTCATCTCTAAACATTTCAACATGCATACCAGCAACTCACGTTGATATAGGTTGGTGATTTCTTTGGTTTGAACTTGCAACTGTGAACAACCCCCCTCCAGGTAGCGTGGTGGTGTCCGGGAGCTTCGGAAACATGCTGGCTCAGGAGGAAGAGAGGACACTTCCTGGCCCCGTTCCCGTGGCCATTCCTGGCCGTCCTGGGCGCCACGTGGCCTTGACCTAGGTCACGGTGGGTGAGTCTGCCGGAGGACCTGGGATGTGCACTCACGCACTCACCTTTTGGCTGAGGTTTCTCTCGCTGGCTGGCGTGGTGGCATGTGGAAGCCCATGCCATCGCTGCCTGTGCCTCGGCACACCGCCATCCGCCATCCCCTGCACCCTGATGGACACATCTTGCCGTTTGGAGTTCCTGTGAGGACAGTGCGAGGAGCACCCTGGAGGAGCGTCTCGCCCACATCCGACTTCGTGGCCTGGGCATATGCTTGCCATAGAGGACATCGCCCAGTCTTTTCCCAAGTGGCCGCGGCATTCCTCAATGACACCAGAGGTTTCCAAAATGTCACCAGAGGTGTCCGAGCCCTTGGCGGACACGTCCTCACCGACCCTTGGAGCCATCGGTGGCTCAGAGTCAGCTACTCTCTTGCTGGTGCGGGACATCCTGCTGGGGTTCGAGTTTGCTCTCCCTGGGGACCTAGGACACCGGACAACTGCTCGGGTACTTGCTGGCCACATGCACCTCTCCTTGAACTGGTCAGCGTGTTTCTAATGTGCTTGTTTTCTTATTTATCAATGGGGGTTAGGAAGTCCCACGTGCTTTCGGTAAAACTCTTGGGCAGAAACACATCTTGGAAATGCCTCTTGAAGCCCGTGGTGTGTCCATCCATGTCCCTGCTGCCGTCTTGCAAGGAGGACAGGAGACTCTGATGCCGTCAGACTTCCCATTTTCTGATTCTTCCACGGTGCTGCTTTCTGTGGGAGCTCCCACGTCACCTCGGTCCTGGAGGAGGTCTTCCGAGCTGTCTCCCGGGGCCTCCTCGGCGTTCACCCCCAGGGTGGCGTGAGCCGGGGCCCAGGCTGAGACCTCGCTTCCTCCGCGCTGCCTCAATTGGGCGCTTTGGGCGTCAGTGGGGTGCGCGGTAGGGGCCCTGATCTCCGCACCTTCTCCCAGGATCATACTGCAGCTTACGGGGGATTTTCAAGTTCTGTAGCTTACGAACTTGGTTCTTTTCAAAGATTGATTTTTCTATTTAGGCTATTTCCATTTCTTCATAGAGTTTCAAACCAATGTGTCAATTTCCACAAAAATTACTTTTGGGGTTGTGTTGAGGGATTGCGGGGTCTGAACATTGACTGGGGGAGACGTGATGCTGTAGGAAGGGCCCCTGAGTCCGGGGTCTGTGAGCAGGGGCACCTCAGAGGCCACCACCTCGTGGGTGGCCGTGTTGTTTTGGCCGAGTTCCCTGGTCAGCTGAGGGAGTGCGTGAAGGTGGCCACAATCCCCACTCCTTGCTGCTCTGCGGCACCGTCCGCCCTTCTACTAACCCACAGTCACATCCTCTGCCTCCTTTTCATGAATGTCATTGCCAGTCAATTAAATTTCCCATCTGCAGACAGAATGTGTGATGATAAAATAAAAAACAAAAACTACTCCTACACCTGGAGACTAAATAATATGCTATTGAATGACGCAATGATAACAGAAGACATCAGGGAAGAAATAAAAAAAATTCTTAGAGGTAAATGAAAACAACACCACAACATATCAAAGTCTCTGGGACACTCTGAAAGCAGTACTAAGAGGAAGTTCATTGCATTGAGCTCGTACATTAAAAAAAATAGTCAACAACAAAATGACCTAACTTTGCATCTCAAAGCTCTAGAAAAGAAGAACAGATAGATCAACACCAAAAATAGTAGAAGACAGGAAATAATTAAAATCAGAGCTGAAATCAATGAAATTGAAACAAGAGAAACAATTCAAAAAATTGACAAAACAAAAAGTTGGTTCTTTGAAAAAGTAAACAAAATTGATAAACCCTTAACCACACTAATGAAGAGGAGAGAGAAAACTCAAGTTACTAGAATTCATGATGAAAAAGGAAAGATCACCACAGACACCATAGAAACACATAATATAATTAGAAGCTACTTTGAAAATCTATACTCCAACAAAATAGAAAATCTCGAAGACATTGACAAATATTTGGAGACATATGATCCTTCCAAACTGAATCAGGAAGACATACAATTTAAACAGTTCAGTTTCAAGCAATGAAATAGAAGAAGTCATCAAAAGCCTACCAGCCAAGAAAAGTCCAGGACCAGATGGATTCTCAGTTGAATTTTACAAGACCTTTAAAGAAAAATTAATACCAATACTCCTCAAAGTATTCCACGAAATAGAAAAGGAGGGAACCCTTCCAAACTTATTCTATGAAGCCAGTAACCCTCTGATCCCAAAACCAGACAAAGACACATCAAGGAAAGAAAACTTTAGACCAATATCCCTGATGAACATAGATGCAAAATCCTTAACAAAATTCTGGCAAATCACATACAAAAACATATTAAAAAGATAATGCACCACGATCAAGTGGGGTTTATCTCAGGGATGCAAGGTTGGTTCAACATCCAGAAATCAATAAATGTAATTTGTCACATCAATAGACTTAAATTTAAGAATCATGATTACTTCAATAAATGCTGACAAAGCATTTGATAAAATACAACACCCCTTCATGCTTAAAACACTAGAAAAAATAGGGATAGTAGGAACATACCTCAACATTGTAAAGGCTGTCTATGCTAAGTCCATGGCCAACATCATTCTAAATGGAGAAAAACTGAAAGCATTCCCTCTAAAAACTGGAACAAGACAGGGAAGCACTCTTTCACCACTTCTATTCAACATTGTCCTTGAAACACTAACCAGAGCAATTAGACAGACCAAAGAAATTAAAGGGATACGAATAGGAAAAGAAGAACTCAAGTTGTCACTATTCAAAAATGACAGGATTCTATATTTAGAGGATTAAAAATATTCCACCAAAAAACTTCTAGAACTAATAAATGAATTCAGCAAAGTAGCAGGATATAAAATCAATATGCATAAATCTAATGCATTTTTATTCATACATAAGTGATGAATCTTCTGAAAGAGAAATTAGGAAAACCACTCCATTTACAATACCCTCAAAAAAAAAAAAAAAGAAAGAAAGAAAAACGTGGGAATCAATCTAACAAAAGAGGTGAAAGACTTCTACAATGAAAACAACAGAACACTAAGGAAATAAATTGAAGAAAACCTTAGAAGATGGAAAGATCTCCCATGATCTTAGATAGGCAGAATTAATATTGTCAAAATGTCATTATACCAAAGACACTATACAGATTCAATGCAATTCCAATTAAAATCCCAATGACATTCCTCATAGAAATAAAGAAAGCAATCATGAACTTCATCTGGAAGAGTAAGAGACCTCGAATAGCCCAAAAAATCCTGAATTAGTCAAAGGAGCCAAAAACATACATTAGAGAAAAAATAGCATCTTCAACAAATGGTGCTGGCAAAACTGGAAATCCATATGCAGTAAAGTGAAATTAAACCTCTATCTCTCACCCTGCACAAAACTCAACTGAAAATGGATCAAGGACTTAGGAATTAGACCAGAGACCCTAAACCAAATAGAAGAGAAATCTTCATCATGTTGGCTTAGGATCAGACTTCCTTAGCAAGACTCCCAAAGCACAAGAAATCAAAGCAAGAATCAATAAATGGGATGGATTCAAACTATAAAGCTTTTTCTCAGCAAAGGATACAATCAATAATGTGAAGAGAGAGCCTACAGAGTGGGAGAAAAACTTTTCCACATGCACTTCGGATAAAGCACTTATTGCCAAAATTTATGAAGAACTTACAAAACTTTACACCAAAAAACCAAATAACCCAATCAATAAATGGGCCAAGGAACTGGACAGACACTTTACAGAAGATACATAGGCAATTAACAAATATATGAAAACGTATTCAACATCTCTAGTAATTAGAGAAATGCAAATTAAAACAACTCTAAGATTTCATCTCACTCCAATTAGAATGGCTATTATCAAGAACACAAACAATAATAGGTGTTGGCGTGGATGTGGGGAAAAAGGCACACTCAAACACTGCTGGTGGAGTTGCAAATTGGAGCAGGCACTCTGGAAAGCAATGTGGAGATTCCTCAGAAAACTTGAAATGGACCCACCTTTTGACCCAGTTATCCCACTCCTCAGTTTATACCCAAAGGGCTTAAAATCAGCATACAACAGTCACACAGCCACATCAATGTTTATAGCAGCTCAGTTCACAACAGCTAGATTGTGGAACCAAACTAAATGCCCTTCAAGAAGTGAATAGATAGAGAAACTGGTTTATATACACAATGGAATATTATTCAGGCATAAAGAATAATAATATTATGAATGACATTTGCAGATAAATGGATGGAATTGGAGAATATCATGCTAAGTGAAATAAGCCAAACCCAAATGTCAAAGGTCGAATGTTTTCCCTGATAAGTGGATGATGATATTTAATGGGGGTGGGGGGAGAGAGAAGAATGGAGGAACTTTAGATTACGTAAAGGGAAATGAGAGGGAGGGGGTGTGAAAAATGGTGAAATGAGACAGACGCCATTACCCTATGTGCGTGTGTGATTACACAAATAGTGTGAATCCACATTGTGCTCAACCATAAATATGAAAAGATTCACCCCATTTGTGTTCATTAACTCAAAATGCAGTCTGTAAAAAAAAAATAATGAAAGAAAGCTATAAAAGGGGGCCTTAGACTTTGAGCTCCAAGTCCCAGACGTTGAAGCCTTCCCACTGCCCCCAGGTTTAATGCCAGCTCAGCCCGAGGGGCTCGGCCCAGGGGAGATGTTGGGGGACTCAGCACTGGCAGGCTGGGTGGAGAGCGGAGTGGAGAGGGCAGTGCGGGCTTGGACTGGGGTGGAGTCTGGAGCTCGCAGCCTGAGTCCATCCCAGACGCCTACCAGGAGCCCCAAGGCAGAGATGGTCGTGGGGGGAGGCGGGTCGACCCGGCCGGGACACAGTGCAGAGGTGGACGTCACAGCGCAGCAAGTCCCCGGCGTGGTCACCCGGGGAGGAGGAGAGAGACGGGCCTGCCGGAGGTTCTCCAGGTTCTCTCGTCTTGACAAGCGAGCAGGGGGCTCCCTCCGTGCCCCCCACAGGGCAGCACAGCAACGTCGTCCGCACCCTTGAAGGACACCAGCCCCCGCTGTGTTGTCTCTCAACAGCAACAGCGCTGGCTGGGTCTCGAGCGCTCGGTAGGACCAGCCTGTCCTCTGAACCAGCGCCCCAAGGAGGCTGGTACTGCCCTCGTGTTCAGGTGGGGACGGGACCTGCAGAGGGCACAAGCGACGCCTCTCAGGTACCCAGCACGTGGCGATGGTGTGGACTCCTGAGGCCTCTGCCCGCGAGGCCGAGTCCTCAAAGGCGGCGCTGGCCACCAAGGGCTGGCGTTTGTCGGGACACACCTCCCCAACAGGTGGACCAGACCTAGCCCTTGTGTGAGCCAAATAAAAGAATTAAGTAGAGGAAGCAGTCCTAAAGCATCGTTCACAAACATCAACTGCTCCGCTCTGCTTGGGAGGCATCCCTGGGACGCCTGTTAGGAGCTGGGCTGCCCCGGTTGGAGCGACCGCAGGGACAGGAGCCTCACTGGAACTCCGGACAGGACCGGTGCTGCGCTGGCCCTGCAGGCAGCTGAGAAGTGCCCCCGGGACTGGTCAGGGCCCTGTGTTTGGAGACAGGCTGTTGGCCAGCCGAGCTGCTCGTTCCTCCCAATGCGTCGGAGGAGCAGGGACAAGAGTGTGTCCCCTGTCGGAGTGACAGCGCCCAGCCCCAGCTGCCCCAGCTCGGAGGTGCTCGGGAGCCCGGGGAGGGCTGCACACACGCGGCCTGCTGCTCACGGGCCTCCTGCCGCGGCTCCCGGCTGGCGGGACCCTGGACCTTCTGCCGTCCTGAGCACCATGGGCCGGACCTGCACCAGCCCACAAGCCTCTGGCCGCCTCGGGTCCCCGGATGGGGCTCCCGCGCTGACCTCGCTGGGGCTCCCTCCTGGGGCGAGGTGCGGCTTCAGGACAGGAAGGACCCCATCCGCCCAGGCCATCCGCTCTCGGGCAGCGCCGACCGAAGCTGGAGGCGCTTGGTACATAGACGGGACTGAAAGGCTGCGTGGATCCTGCTCTTGGGCAAATGCCTCTGTCAGGCCACGTCACGCCTTGTGGCAGCCTGGCCTCGGACTCCAGCGTGGGGTCAGATGGCGGTCGGGACCTCAGAGGGGACCGGCACGTGCCGCTGTGCGATCCCGCTCGCCTGCTCACTGGTCTCGCCTGGGCCACCCCACGGCAGCTCTGAGCAGTCAGGTCGGCTGAGTGCAGGGCTTCGAGGGACACGGTGGCTCCTTCCTCTGCTTGTGTCCCCTCCTCCGCCAGGAGACACAGCAAGCCTGCGGTGATGGCAGGAGGTGCTGAGGGGCGGGCGGACTCCAGCAGAGCGAGGCGGCTCGGAGGGAAGCAAGCACAGGGCTCTCGGCCGCGGCGTGCGTCTTGGCCGTAATCTGAGATGTGCTTGTTTAATCAACCTTCCTGGAGGTTCAGTGGAACCACGTTCACGTGCAACCGCAGGATAAAACCAGAGGCCTCGAGTGGCTTCTCCCGGTTCCCCCGACGGGGAGGTCTTGCCCCAGGATGGCCAGCATCACGCTGGAGGTGCGCACTGGTAACATCAGGTGGCAGAGGACTCGTCACCAGAGGTGCATCACCCGTGCTTTTGCAGCCACACCTGCCTCCTTCCTGCCCCCACCCTCTGGTCCCTGGCAACCTCTGGGTGGCGTTGTGTTGATGCCATCCGTCCACGGGTGCTGTGCCCCGTGCCAGCTTCTGGAATCGGCGTCTTTTGCGTGCACAGCTCTCCGGGACTTGATCAGGACCCAGCCGCCTGGCATGTGGCAGATGCTTAGCTCTGGTGGGAGCACCACGTCACTCCAAAGCGGCCATGGCCAGGGGCCCGGCTGCCACCCTCCTGGCCAGCACTCGGGCGGTCAGTATTTTCTTTTGTTCTGAGGGTGTGTGGTGACTCCCGCCTGTGGTTTTATTTTTGTTGTGACCACCGGTGACACAGAGCATCGTATTTGTCGTCTCCATCACCCTTGTGAAGCCTCGTTGCGTCTTCTGCCTGATTCCAGCTGGACTTTGTTAGCTGCCGAGCGTCTGAGTTCCACGCGTAACCAGAGGCCGGCCCTGCTCGGCGGCTTCTCCGTGGTCTTGGCGATCTCTCACACCCAAGTTGTTGATTTTGGTGAAGGTCGACCGTGAGGGCTTCTGTCTGTGGGTCGTCCCTCTGGCGTCCACTCTGGGAACATTTGCCTGACCTGGGTGCTCAGGGTCAATGCCCGTGTGTCATGCTGTGTGTCCTGCGTGACTTCGGGCCCTGGGGTCCTGGTCCCAGAGGCCGGGCTCTTTGCCTGGACCCCTCCAGCTGAGGCTCTGTTTACTTCAGCCCACCTCTCTGTGCTGCCCCGCGGGTGGGTTTTCTGGATCGGCAGCTCACTGTCCCCTCAGCCCCCTTCCTCCTGCCGCGCAGCCTGTCCCCTGAGCTCTCTCTTTCAGTCACAGTGACTTTCAGCTCCGACCTTTCCACTGGCGGCCCCTCGTAGCCGGGGTCTTTGCGGGGGCCCCCTCGTAGCCGGCATCTTTGCGGGGCCCCCCTCGTAGCCGGCATCTTTGCAGGGCCCCCCTCGTACCCGGGGTCTTTGCGGGGCCCCCCTCGTAGCCGGCGTCTTTGTGGGCCCCATGGCTTCAGGAGCTGAGGGTGCTCCTAATGGCTCCCAGAGGGACAGCCATCTGAGAAGCTGGACTCTGGTCAGGCCGCTGACGTGGCAGTCAGCAGGGTGTCGGCCATCCAGTCTGAGGCCCCCTGCTGGGCGTGGGGCCTGAGTTTGCACTGAACCTGGACGTCTGAGTGTTGTGCACTGAGAACTGGGTTTATTTAGTTCTCTGGCTTTATCGGCTCCGCCCAGCATGGAAGACGGGGAGCTGTTCTTTCCTGCCAGGTGGTCTGACCCCTGAGAAGGGCTCCTGTCCTTCACATCACATGGAAGTGGCCTTGTCCCTGCAGGACAATGACCAGAGTCCTGGCCTTCCCTGGGCCTCCTGCAGCATTCTGACGGGGAGAAGGTCCCTGTTCCTCCTGGCCGGGCAGAGTCCTGGATCCCCGGGTCCTGACACGGTGGTGAGAGCAGGGGTCCAGGGCAACTCCAGTCCACTCTGGCCACCCTCCCATGGCCCTCCCTCCTGGGCGCCCGGGTTCCTCGCTTTGCTGGCTTGGGGTGGGTGGGAGCCTGGGCCCAAGGTGTGTGGCTGGAGCAGAGAGTGACTGTCTCAACTCTTCTGTCCCCTCCGGCCTTGGGCTGGGGAGTGGCCCTTGCTCTGCTTTATCCCCTCTGTGCTCTGGGCCCCTCGGGTTCCAGCTTCTTCTGCCCCAACTCCGAGAGCCGGTGCAGAAGGAAGGCCCAGCTCTCACTGCCCCAGGCCCAGGGTCAGGGGCCTGGTGGGCTGTGTCCTGGGGCCTCCTTGGGCTTATTCTGTCGTGCCTGGAGGGTCAGGGAAATGCCATCCCCTCCTTCCCGGGAGCAGCATCATTACACTGTGTGGAGAAGCAGGAGGCCCTTCTCTCTTCTTGGTCCTGTTCCTATTACCCAGTTGGCTTGAGTGAGTCAGAGGTCCTCTCAGACCTCTGTGTCCTCATCTGTAAAGCAGAAGGGTCAGATGCCATGCTCAGCAGCCCCTTCTGGCCGTGGTGTTCTCTGTGCGAGGACCTCCGGGGATCGTCTCACAGCCAGCCTCGTGTTGTCTTGGTCACCTGGAGTCTGGGGCTGAGGGTTGGATCCATGACGGGTTTGACAAATGCAGGAAGTGCCATCCCTGCGTCAGTGCCTCCATCTGTGGAGTGGGTCCGTCAGCGACCCTCCTGGGCGTCCGAGATTCGGAGCAATGGGAGTTTCAAACCTCGCAGCCTCGCCAGTGCCTGGGGGCGGGAGTTGACGCCGGGTTGTTCAGGGGGCTTCGTGCCCAGGCCGGGCCCCTGGAGAGCAGGCCTTGGCTCACCTGGAAACACGGGCGAGGTCTGGGCTGTGCTCCTGCCCCGTCAGGGAGGCCGCGAGCCGTGGGGGCCGTGCAGGACGCTGCCCTCTGGGGCCAGGCGCGCTGGGCTCGCCTGAGGGTGGGGCCAGCTTCCAGCCCATCTCTCACTGTGACCCTCTGGTGGACAGCCTGGGCCCCAGCTCGTCCCTTTCTGCCTTCCCCACGCCCGGTGTGGGGACACGGGACGCCGCCGTGGTGTGGCACTGAGGCAGCCTCGGGTGGCGTCTTTGGTTTTGAGAGGGGCGGCCACTGTTTCTGCCCAGCACTGAGAACAATAGAGACCGTCCCCACACTCCTGAGCTGGAGCCGGGGCATTCAGAGCCCGCAAGCCCGAGAGGCGAGAGGCAGTCCCTAGTCACCTGAGCCTCCATCCCCGGCTGGACGCTGCCTCCACTCTGCCCTAGAAGCCAAACTCCAAAGCAGCAGGGAGCAGGCGGCAGAGGTTCTAGCCCAATAGAGGCTGGAGGCACCCTCCACAGCCTTGCCTCCCAGCGGCTGGTCAGGAGCCCGGAGAGTTTTGCTTTTGGACATGTGCAAGTGACGTCTTCAAACACTGCCTCGCGGGACCTGTGTCCAGCTTCCCGCTGCATCTCCGTGGTGGCCAACCATGGAGACTCCCAATACCCTGGGCCTCTGCTGAGCACCAACGCAGGCGGGAGGAGCCTCAGGGTCTCTGTCTGTACAGGCCTCGCCTGGCACCTTGCCCTTCCCAACAGGAAGCCCAGGCAAGGTGGGCCCTTGTCCCTCTGTTATTGTCATTGTCCTCACTTTCAGCCCACAGACGGGCTCAGAGATGCTGGCTGGGGTCCTCTGTCCCCAGTTGGAGATGGCCTCGCTCTTCCTGGTGGACTGAACAGAGTAGCAGGACCCGTGAGGGTGGCCTCACTTGGGAAGAAGGTCTTTGCTGGTGTGAGTAGGTTAAGGACCCAGGGTGCGGTCATGCAGATCAGGGTGGGCCCTGAACCCGGTGACAGGCACCGGGGAAGAGGAGAGAGGAGAGGCACCAGGGAGAAGGACCTGGGGAGCTGGGGCAGGGAAGGGGCGGGAGTCCACTGACCTGGGGCCACCAGAAGCTGGAGACAGGCCTGGAGGAGAGGCTCCCTCAGAGCCTCCAGGAGGAGCCAGCCCTGGATTTTGGACATTTGTCCCCCAAATTGGGACTCCACAAATGTTTTAAGCCACCAGTTTGTGTGCATCTGTGTGACACACCCCTAGACCCAAACCCAGGACCCCACCCCGCTGGAGTTCCCCGTGGGCTTCTCCTGGGCACTTGCTCGCGGGCCTGGGACTCTCTGGGTCTGCCGAGCTCCCCATGGGTGCTCAGACATTGTCCTCTGTATGCAGCTAAGGACAGGGCAAGAGGCTGGCTCCTGTCCCTGGCTGTGGCCCAGGCATGGTCCTGCCTCCTCTCTGTGGCTGCCAGCAGCTCCTCCTCCGCCTTCTGCAGCCTTCCTGGCTGTGGAATCCATCATGGAGTCGGCCACGGCGTTGCTCTTGTTAAGCGCTGGTGACGTGTTCCGCCTCCCGACTGCAGCAGAAGGTGACCTCAGCCGCGTGGCCACCCTCGCTTGTAGGCAGTGAGGACTTTGATGCCGAAAGAAATGCCATCTCTCCTACAAGGTCATGGCTGGGAGGAGCAGAGCAAGGCTCAGGACACCCCAAGGTCATGGCTGGGAGGAGCAGAGCAAGGCTCAGGACCCCCAGCCCCGGGTGGACCGGACCTCAGCCAAGCCTGGACGGGGCGGGCTCCTCCCGTCCAGCCGCCTCTGCAGCCCGCCCGCCCACGTTCACATGATGCACCTGCAGCCCTGAGCCCGGCGCCAAGCTCCTGCAGGCTTGGGAGGGAACTTTCTGGACCCCTAGCCCAGCAGTGTGAGCCTGGCACGGTACTGCTGCCAATTACAAGAAGGCTTTCCTTTAATTAATGCCAAGTACCTGCCTTTGAAAACATGTCATTGTCACTTGCACAGAAAATACAAATTCTTGATGCCTTGCAACGGGGTAATTTGGGATGTGTTCAGGAGAGAGATGACAGAGGTAAAATAAAACCGTGTAAATTTTAGAAAATGTGATATTTAAAAGGCAGTTTGTCCTCAGTCAGAAAATTTGACATTTTAAAGCCACCTTCGATTTTTCTAAAGAAATAAAAAAAGGTCTATTCCTGCCTAGAGAGAAAATGGGAAGAGTTTTGCCTAGGAAAAAGTCACATTTTCATTTTTCGTTTTCTGTCTTTGAGAAGTTGAATTGTGGGAGAAAAGGTGAACTTCTCCAGAGCTGCAGGGGAAGCGGGTGGGGCCAGGGCGCCACCAAAACCTCAGAGCAGAGCTGGTGGCTGCACCCTGGGACCTGGGAGGGCTGTTTTCCTGGAAGGCAGCATGAACAGTCTCTGCACATCAGAGTCTTGCGTTTGGATCTTTCCATAAAATTCTGTGAGCAGGAGAAGCTTCCGGAAGCATGACTCGGAGTGTGTGGTTTGGTCGTGCTTCTGGCTTTGAGGGACACGTGCAGAGTCCTCCCTGTGCAGGACAAAGCGTGGCCCTGGAGTTGGTGTCCTAGTGGAGACGGTGTGGCCTTGGAGCCTGGGCTGAGGACCCGGCAGCCGTTCTCAGGCCTGCAGATGAGAGGAAGAAGGTGCCCAGCGTGCCTTTGTCTCAGCACGTCCAGGGTCCTGGGCCTGAGTGGGTGGACTTGGCCATCCCACCTTGGCTTTGGACTTAGAGCTGAGCTGCATGACCCTGAGATCTGCCCGACTTCATCTGAGCGACGTGGGGAGGAACATCGACCACTGGGCTTCCTACCCGGGTTGCCTGGTGGACAAATACTTGACCTCACACAGCTTCCTGGGTCCACAGGAAGTAGTGGGTGCTGTCACCACACGCAGGCTGTGCAGAGAGCTGCTGGATGCTCCCAGCAGAGCGCTGACCAGTGCTTCGGCTGTCCTCCGGTGCCCTGCTCACATGCACGTGCCGAGTGCCGGATGTGGTGCACCAGAGAGCTGCTGGTGCCACATGGGGAGCATTCAGAGTGAAGAACACAGAGAACATTCCAGGTCAGGCTGGGGCAGCACAGATCAGTGGACGGAAGAGATGCACACCAACACCAGACACATAGGAGGACGTGTTGAAAGGTCACAAGATGCTGCCCGGTTTCTCAGTCAAGGACAGGAACAGGGGCCTCGAAGCTGCCCGGGTCAGTGCCAGCCTGTGGGAGGCTGTGCTGGTGCCCGCAGCAGGTGCTCAGATCTGAACCTCAGACGCTCCAGCTGGACATGACCAGGCACTCTCTGGAAGACGGGAGAGGCAGGGGACAGTGGCGCTGTGGGCCCAGGGCCATGCCGCTGGTACCTGTAGCCATGTCCTCTCTGCACTGCAGAGCTCCCACCTGTGAGTGGGACGTGGGTAGCACCTGCCTCCCTGGACGGGAGAGGACAAAGCGAGCCCACCCCTGGGAGTTCCTTGGAACAAGTGTGTTGCATGGTGAAAGTTCTGGACAGAATAGCTATTGACCACAGATCCCTGCACCAGGGTCAACGTGGCTCCATTGTGACCAGATGGGTGGACTGGACATGTGGAAGGAGAGGCCTGGGTTTTCGTGGGTTGGGCTGAGGTGGAGCCATTCTTGGTTTAACAGACTGAGGCCCTGGAGCCAGGGACAGTCCTTGGAGATATTGGTGACTCCACCTTGACCAGCCTGCAGCCTGCTGGACTCCCAGGGAGTCTTGTTGGATGGCAGGCACTAGCAGACCTGGGCATTTAGAGGGAGTTGCCAGGCCTGGGCAGGAAAGCTGGGTGCAGAGCCAAGGTCGTGCAGGGGACTTTAAACAGCAGAGCTGGGACCTGGGCCAAACGTCCAGGGAGATATTCCAAACTCAGGAAGAGCTTTGCCTCCCTGCAGGGCCCCGTCATGGGCATGGCCCTGCCCTGAGCGTGGCCTGGCTAGTCTCCCATTCACAGCCTTGGGTGCCTGGCAGTGGTCGAGGGTGCAGGGTCTGGAGCTGGACCTCTGCAGCCCGGTCCTGCTCCACGTGTGCACAGCGCCCTGGGCAAGTTAGCCAGCCTCTGAGCCTCGGTGTCCTCCTCAGATGGGGTGCTGCAGCCTTCCTAGAGGCCTATGCGAGGCCCAGTCCCAGCCCCCGCTCCCCTCTGAGCCGATGGTGGCCGTCTTGCCCACAGGCCCAGGCTGCTGGCCACCCGCAGGGAATGGAGGCTGCGGGATCCTGCGTGAAGTGGGGCCTTAGCCCTTCCAGCCTGAGGGTCTGAGCATCTGCAGGGCCTCCCGCTGGCTTTGAGGAGCGTCTCTATCCACACTTTTCTGAAGACACACGGGGAGTCACGGTCACAGATTCCCTGGGGATGGGCAGAGCTAGCGAGTCTCACGTACAACTCAAGGCGGAGCTGTGAGGGACTGTTTTAACAATAGCTACAGACTTCCATTTCCACGGCCCTTTGTGGTTGGCGTTGTGGGTTCGCTCGACCAGCTTTCTTCCAACGCACCCTCTGGGGCTCACAGGCGTCTCTGGGGAATCCTGCTCTGTCCCTGTGGGGCTTCCCTCCACCCCCCTGAGTGCTCATCACTGTTCACTGGAACAGAGGGCACCAAGCTTCTACTGGACCTTTCGCATTGTCTCCTTCCACAGTTTCTAGAAAGATCTTTCCAAATCTGAACTCTGATTAAGCCACACCCTGGTCAACAGACATGGCTGGGTCTCTATCACCGGTGAGAGAACGTCCACGGTCCTCAGCCTCCGCCTTCTGGGCCTCAGCCCCAGAGCTCCTTCCTCCTGCTGGGGGCACGTGCCCTGGCCAGCCCTAGTGCCCCTGGTGCCCTGCCTTCTGCACTGCGTGGCCTCCACTCACCCTGCTCTTCTGGGTTCCCTCTGGACCCGTTTAATCCTTCCCGCTTTCCCAGGCTCAGCGGAACATCAGCTCCCTCCCGCGAGGCACGGGTGAGCCTCACGGATCCGTATTCACAAGCCTCGGAGCACATTTTTTACCTGGCAGGGTGTCAGCCTGTGTGTTCACGGACTCTCCTGTGATGCCCATCTGTCTTCTTGTCTCAACCTGGAACGTGCGTCTCACCCAGGGGACAGTAGACACTCCCTGGACCCACTGCGCTCTTCCTTTCCCTCCCAGGGGTCGCCAAGCACCGCGACCTTGGGGATGGATATCCTGCCTCCTCTTCAGCCTCCAGTGTGGCTCTGAACCAGAGACGCGGCACACACACGTTGATCAGCAGTTCGTTCTCAAGCACAATCCACCTGTGCTTGGTCCCAAGTCCTCACTGGTTTCATAATAAAAGCAGGCCCTCGGCTGCTGTCATCCCACTGGGTGCTGAGCGGGCTTTGTCCCAGAGTGAGCAGAGCTTTCTCCGGTTGGTCCCTAGCTGTGTCCTGATCGTCAGATTCAGGCTTGGCAAAGACTAGTTCCTTAATAAATATTTAAAAATGAGTAAGTAAGTAGGCAGTTGAGAGCCCAAGCAGAGGCAAGCAAGAGCAGAGTGCTTAGCCATGAAAAATGGGGTAAAGCCCCCGTGAGTCGGAACTGCAGAGATTTTAATATGCATGGCTCTAAATGGGAGCTCTGACTCACCATAGAAGCACACACACAAAAAAAGAAGAATAGTGGGCAAAAGCAAATCACTTAGTGCCCAGTAGGAAGGGAGGTGAGGCAGGAGCAAGCAGGAACTGTGCAGAAAGGAAGGGAGGGTGGATTCATAGGAAGTCAAGTTCATTATCCCCAAAGAGCACGGAGCGATTTCAGAAATGGGGATGGCCCTTTCCCTGTGGGTATTCGTCCAGGGCGCAGGGAAGACTCAAAAGCAGTCCTCGGGAGCGAGTCTGTGCTGAACTCGGGGAGGGAGGACGTCCTGACCCCGCTGCTCCCTGCAGCCCGGGACCAACACTAGCCACAGACCTTACAGCTACCACAGGGCAGAGCTGGCCTGGCGCCCACGCGTGCCCCTCCGCGTGCCCCTCTACCTGCTCGGGCCTCCAGGCTCTCTCTGGTCCTAGCAGATGGCTTCGCTTCCGACCGCCCTGAAATGGACCAGGCGCCTCTTGGAGCAAGGCGGAGCAGGGCTGGAGTCGCCTCCCACTGGCTGGGGCCGCCCTCTGCTCCCCCGTCCCCCCCACCCCCGTGTCTACCCGCCCGTCTCATTTCTTTGCCCACCACCCTGCCCAGGACTGCGAGCTCAGCATTCGCAAGTCCTCCTCCTTTTTCTCCTTTGATTGGACTTTATTTTAATCCACACACTATGGTTGTGTGAACACATGGACACAGTGTGGTCTTTCCGCCTGAGCACACGTGCGTGCTAGCCCTTACGCGTCCCCCACATCCATGTGATGAGGCCTCGGAGGCCTCTCCTGAGGCTCCTGTGGAATAGACCCCTCCTCGTGGTCAGCAGTGGCTCTAAGGTGCCACAGAGCAGCAGAACTTCCTTGCCTGCCCGTCCAGCTGCAGTGGGCAGCTCCCTCGCCTCCCGCCTCTGGCACCCTCCCAGCTGCTCCGTGGAAGTCCAGCTCTGGAGCCGTGGCGCTCTGCCTGGACCTTTCTTCTGACGTCACTTCCCCCTGAGGCTGGAGGTGGGCAGCCACAGAGATGGCAGTGCCCTGGGAGACGCTGGGTGACTTTTCCTGAGGAGGCGAGGCCGGTGGCCCCTGCCTGCTGGAGAAGGCGTGAGGACAGCTCCTGGCAGGAGGCTCCTCTGGGAAGCAGCCCGAGCCCCAGGTGCACCGACCTCTCCTCCTGCTAGGAGGGAAGGGGGTCTGACCAGGATGTAACGAGTGACCACTCAGAGCCCCAGTGTTCAGGCCACCCAGGGACCAGCTCAAGCCGAGCTGCTGCCCTTCGTGTCCAACAGCACTTCCTAAAAGAAACAGGAAAATGAGTTCATATCCAGAAAGACCGACTTGGCCTTTGATTACGGTCTACAGATTAACGAACTGGCTGAATCGTGGGACTGTGTTCCCGCCTTGCTGTGGACAGCTGGGCTGGCCCTACCCTGCTCCAGGTAGGACAGGAGAGAGCAGCGCCCGTCCCACTGGGCACCCTGTCCTGGGGCTGTGGAGCAGTCTGCCCACCAGGCCTGTGCTCGGCGGTGACTGGCTATCCTATCAGGAAGGCCTGTCAGTGTCCCAGGCCCAGTGGTGAGGAAAGTGCCCTCAGAGAGACGCACAGCAGCTCCCGTGCTGGTCACAATCTGACCAGAGTCGCAGGACTCGGCGCCTGAGACCTAAACCAGGCTGTGCCGCCTGACAGGCGCGTCCCGAGAGTCCTGCTGGCCTGTGAACTCACAGATGAGCAAGGCTCGCCCCTGCCCTCCAGCAAGCGCGTCCAACCAGGACCTGGAGCGGAGACTTACGTGGTCCGTCACCACGTTATGGGGCTCATAAAACATGAGCAGAGTTCTGTGTCCTGAAAACACAAGGGCAGAGGAACCCGTACCTGACGGCGGCTGGGCAGTGCCCTCTCAGCCAGGAGGCCCTGCAGGCTGAGGGACGGAGGCACGGCCTGGCGGGGGAGGAGAGTCGCAGGCTGCAGGCAGCCTGGCCGCAGCAGCCCCAGGGTGGGTGACAGGGGAAGACTGGGTCCCTGTGAGGGCTCGCTCCCGAGTCGGTGGGGCTCCAGCTGCACACACGGAGCGGGGGGACTGTAAGTAGGGCCCCAGTGACCAGAGGCGGGAGTCAGGCCGGCCTTTGGCTCCGCAGGCCAGCACTCAGGGTGGCACTGGGCTGGCCCCGGTGGGGACACCAGAGTCCTCTCCTCTGAGTCTCTCCAATGAGAACAGCACAGGGAAGATGCACACAAGAGGGGACCCAGAAGACCCGGGGGGCACCTGAGTGGGAGCCGGGGGCAGGAAGGGCCCTGGGAGAGGAGAGGAAGGGAGCTGCAGCGGGGAGAAGGAGCCTCAAGCGCCAGGCCTGGAGAGTGAGGGGCACAGGCCGGGTTTGCAGGAGTAGGCCCCACGCTGCCACCCCTGTCTCAGGATGGACGAGAAGCAGCAGACACGCCCAGGACCCCTCTGGCTGACCAGGGGATGCAACTCCCAAGCAGGCTGCTGGGGGAAGCAGCCCCCACCCAGAGAGGAGGAAGTCGAAGAAGAAAGTCTCAGAGAACCCACAAGGGCAGAGATGGCTGAGATGGTTGAGACGGGGAGACACCTGTCCCCAGGAAGAAAGCCCGGGAGGCTCCTTCTGAACCAAGTAACTACCTGTTGATTTTATCAGGGTGGATAAAATGCCAGGTGGGAGAGAGAAGCGGACACTGCCAGGGAAGCTCCTGACCTTGAGCAGGACTTGAGCTAAACCCACAGAAGGGACAGCTCCCTGGGATCAGGTGACATAGACTCCAGGGAGGACTCTGGCCAGAGGAGCTGGGCTGTGACCTCAGAGACCTGGAGGCCCTCCCTGAGGGAACCTACTTCCTGGACACCCGCTACTCAAAGTGTGTGCTGGGGACCAGCAGCCGGGCCTCCCTGGGCCTGTGTGAGCCCTGAAGAACCTAAACTGCAAGGTCCTCATCCGCTTGGAATCCTGTGCACTCTGACCTGGGGCCATGCCCAGCAGTGGCCAGCTGGGCAGTCCAGGCTCCCTTAGGGATGGGGGTCGCCCAGCCTGGCTGGAGCCCCCACTATCTCTTACGGGTCAGGAGAGTTCAGGATGGTCTCCTGGTCCCTCAAAGCCCAGGCCCCACTGTGAGGTTGGAGTGACCCCAGTCCTTCCTCGGGGGTCATGGAGAACTAGGTGAGCCAGTGTCTGCAAAGGGAGCACTTAGTGGACTGTCTAGTTAGTGCCAAGCAGTGTCAGCAATGGCAGCAGCTGCTGACCCCGCCCACTGCCCTCCGGGAGACACCGTGTGGCTCTGGGAAGGAGGAGGAGCGAGGGAGGGAGGGAGGACGGAGGGAGGGAAGAGGAGCAGGGAGGAAGCTCTCCGCCTGCTCTGCCGCCGCAGGAGGTACCACTGCTCATTCTTAGAACGTAGACTCTCCCTCTGCTGCTCCCGCCAAGAGCCCTGATGGCAAGGGAGGGGCCACCTGGAGGGGCCACCTGAAGGGGCCTGTCCAGCCGCCAGGATCTGAGGATGGGACCCCGGCCTTCCACCTCTGCCTCAGCTGCAGACATCGCTGGGACCATCCCTGTGTGGACACAACACAGTGCGGAGAAACGCTTGCTTCAAAAGTGGCAGAGCCCACAGCCACGGTGTCACTGCGGCTGGGTCAAGACGTCACAGGTCTCACTGGGAACCCCTTTCTTTCTTTTTCTTCTTTTACTAATATTAATGTTTTAAATTTGGTCTAATTAGTTGCACCTGACAGTAAATGCATCCATACATTTTGATAGATAACACATAGAGTGTACTCTCTCATTTTCTGATTATACATATTGCAGGGTCACATTGGTCAAGCAGTCACACGTGTACAGGAGGTAATAATGTCTGTTCACTCTACTGTCCTTCCTTCCCCATACCCCTTGCCCTCCCTTCACTCCCCTCTACCTAATATAAGGTAACTCTATTCTTCCCTATCCCTGCCCCCATTGGAATTAGCTTCCGCATATCAGAGAAAACATTCGGCCTTTGGTTTTTCAGTTTGACTTATTTCACTTAGCTTGATATTCTCCAACTCCATCCATTTACCAGCAAATGCTAGTATTTCATTCTTCTTCAAAGCTGAGTAATATTCCATAGTATATGGAATATACTCACCACATTTTCTTTATCCATTCATCTGTTGAAGGGCATCTCGGTTGATTCCATAGTTCAGCTATTGTGAATTGAGCTGCTATAAACATTGATGTGGCCATGTCACTGTAGTATGCTGATTTTAAGTCCTTTGGGTATAAACCCAGGAGTGGGATAGCTGGGTCAAATGGTGGTTCCATTCTAAGTTTTCTGAGGAATCCCTGCACTGCTTTCCATGGTGGTTGCGCCATTTTGCATTCTTCACTGGGAGCCTTCTGTTGCTCTGAGACACGAGGCTCCATCCACCACCCCAAGGGGTAGAGCACCTCCCTGTCCCTGGAGACGGCCTTCTCTGGATCCCCTGGGGCCTGTGACAGAGAGAGCGGCTGCCTCGTGGGCTGAGTCTGCTCTCAGTGTCATGGCTGACGTGTTGGGCCCCGAGGGACCATGCTGCCTGTCCCCAAGGGTGGCGTCAGGAGGACGTCTTCCTGCCTCCTTCCCAGTGATCGACACGGGCTGAACGTTTCCTTTCGGTGGGTGGAAATGTGTGCAGAGTCTGAACTTGGAACGATCTTGGTTACTAGGGAGGGGACATTCTTTGCAAGGAAACTCACACTACGTGTCTGCAGTTAACCTGGGTCTGTGGTGGGCAGTGTGCCCGACTGTCCTTAAACTGCTCACTCGCAGCTGCCTGCGAGGGGCCCGGGGCCCTGCCCTGAGTTAAGCCGTGAGGGTCCTCTGTCACCGTGGCTCTAACAGCTGCGCTGGGTGACTCCTCAAACACCACGGAGGAGGAGAGCCCAGAGTCACTGGGGAGGCTGAGGGGCAGGAAAAGACCAGAGTTCAGCAGATGAGGGGGACTTAGAGGAAGTCATCCCACCAATGGTGGCGGAGCCGATCCCTAATGTTGTCTTTGTTTTTTGGTTCCAGGGATTGAACTCAGCGGGGCTTAACCACTAAGCCACATCTCCAGCCTGCCCGTCTGTCTTCCCTCCCTCTCTCCCTCCCTCCCTCCCTCCCTCCCGTCTTCTCTCTTTCCCTCTCTCTCTCTCTCTCTCTCTCTCTCTCTCTCTCTCTGGGAACTTTGAGACAGGGTCTTGCTAAGTTGCTGAGGCTGGCCTTGAACTTGTGATCCTCCTGCCTCAGCCTCCAGAGCAGCTGGCAGTATAGGCGTGGCCATTGATCCTGCAGGATCTTTGTCTGGATGTGACTTGCAGCTCCACTCAAGCTGGAGCCCCTTGGGCTGCAGAGTGCCACCCTGTGACCTAGGCTGGTGGGGAGGAGTCCTGGAAGGGTCCCGGGGCAGAGCGCCCTTACAGCCTCAGCACCGCACAGGGAGGATCCAGCTGGGCCAGCTGAGGCCCCGACCTGAAGAGGGGAGAAAGCTGGCCACCTCTGAGGCAGCAGCGGCCAGAGCGCACGAGCGACCCACAGCACGTTAGAAGACCCGGGCGGGCAGCGGGCAGAGCCTGCAGCCACACCCGGGACCTGCGAAGAGCCAGGCAAGGCGTTGAGGGAAGGCCCCGCGGCGTGGGGAGTGGAGGTGCCCAGGTCCACCCCGCGGCCTCCATCCAGAGCCTGCTGGGCGTGAAGAGGTGCCGGGACTGCGCAGCACAAGCCCGGGTGGCGGCCAGCACCCAAGCACGGGCACCGCGGGAGCTGGCGAGGGAGCGCTGTGTCCCTGGGGCGGGCAGCATGCAAGGGACCTGACCATGAGCGTCACGCAAACATCTGGGTGGCCAACAGGAAAGGACGCCTGCCACGGGGATGGGCACCGTCCTGTCTCAGTGTCCAGGCCCTGGTCAGCTCACAGATACTTGGGAGGCTCAAAGGTGGTGGGATAACAGCCCAGAGCAGGGAGAGCGCCCGGGGCCGGACAGCGGCAGGCGGATGCCGCCAACAGAGCTGACACGAGGCAGAGCTGGGGACAGCACCGTCCCTCGGCACCCGACCACTGCCACTCCCGTCCAGGCGCACTGTCGTTGCCCTGTGCAGGTGACAGGCTGGAGAGGGCGCGGAACAGGGTCCTTCTCTCCCAGACGTTCTTGTCCTCCACCCTGCAAGGCCCATGGGGCCCAAGCAGGGGCTCCGGCAAGGCCACCGGATGGCGGGGAGGCGCTCAGTCCCTGGGGCCAGGGAGGGTGGGCCGAGCTGGAGGCTCCCTGTATGAAGAGGTTCCAGCCCTGGCAGCTGACTGGAGACCACGGGAGGACGGAGCCAGTCACCAAGTCTGCGAGGAGAGGCCCGTGCCCGAGGCCGGGTGGAGACGCTGGAGTCCCCTGGACTGGGGAGCCCCTGGTCCGGCAGCACCGTCCCTAGGAAGTCCCAAGGCCATCAGAGATTTAGAGAGCTACGGGGTCGCCCAACCCGAGGGGTCTCTGATGAAGAAGGAGGGCATTTGCAAGAGAGCTCCGCCCATCTCCCGGGAGACGGGGTCACGGGGTCAGCAGCCACTGGATGAGAAAACTGCTGAGTTTCTTGAGGCGCACTGCCCACCTCCTCCCACCCCAAGTCGCACTTGCCGGACCTGTGTCCACTCCATGTCCAGTCCCTCCACCTGAGGGCGCGGGCCTGACCTTAAGTCAGATGGAAACTAATGTCACCTCATCTTGGCCCAGGGCCTCCCCAGGCCACAGGCTTTGTACAAATCCGCCTGGACTGGGCTTCTTCGGGCCCAGGGGGGCAGCCCCACTGTCCCACCCAGCACCCAGGGCCCTTTGGGTCTGCTCCTGCTCTGGTCCCCATGAGACGGGAAGAGCCCGCCACCGCAGTGGGCCTGAGGCTGGGGCTCCCTGCAGGGTGGAGGGGCCTGGAGGCACCTGGACCAGGAAGAGGAGAGCCTGTGCCCAACCCTGCCTTGGGTCCCCAGGGCAGGTGTGGCGGAGACACGGCTCAGCCCTGCTGTCCGAGGGCAGCATACGCCGGCCCACCTCCCGCTTTAATGACAGCTCCACCCCATCCTCAGGCTGAGCGTGAGCCTGAGGACCCCAGACAATGGTCCCAAAGCAGGGCCAGCCGGGCCTCAGACGAGAGGGCACCCTGGGGAGCTCCTGGTTAGGCTGGGCCACCAAAACAGGCCCTGAGCCCTGGAGAGCTAGTGCACAGGAGAGAGAGAGAGAGAGGAGAGAGAGAGAGAGAGAGAGAGAGAGAGAGAGAGAGAGGAGGAAAGCCCCCGAGGCCAGAGGCAGGGCTCCTGGCTCAGCCTGATGTCCGGCTGCGTCCCAGCCCGTGGCGGGATCATACCGGGCAGTGCGCGAAGCTCCCTCCACTGCGCCGCTCACTTAATAGCCACAATGTCTCACGAGGATGGTCGCTGGTTTTCCGTCTGAGTTCCGCAGGAAGCTGTGAAACAGCGTCTCGGAGGGAGGAGGGACCTAATAGGGGTTTTGAAAGATGTCCCTAGAGAGCACGTGGCAAGTGCTTGCAGGTGGGACCCGTGGGGAGGCACAGAGGCCCGCGGAGACCGCCTTGCTCTGTGGGAATCCTGGTCCCCCCGGGCGTGGGGCCCAGATGGCCCCGGGGCTCACAGCTGCCCCTCCTTCCCCAGCAGTGCCTGCTTCTGAAGTAGAAGGTGATCAGAGAGGGTCGGGAGCAGCCCGGGGGCCCAGCAGGAGGACAGGAGGAAGGCCGTCGGCCCTGGCACCCCAAAGTCCAGGGCAAAAGGGTCCATCAATTTGGTGCCAGATTCAGCGAGACAGAAAGCATCCCGAGGCAGAAGGCCGCCTGCGTGCGGACCAGGAGCTTCCGGGAGCCCTCCTGATGATGGACACGGCAAGAGGGCACGATGAATGGACACAGACAAGAGCAGGACCCTGTGTCCAGGGCAGGGCAAGGCCGGGGCGCCAAGGGGAGTGTGGGGCAGGGCGACCGATTCCCTGTCATGCGTACAGCCTGCTCTGGGCTCTTGAGTGGCCACGAGCTTAGGCTGTGCCGCGCTGCTGGCCCTGACCAGCTGCAGCAGTGACTGCGAGGAGGGAGTCCACTCCTGGGGCCTGGCCTGGAGGCTGCTGCTCAGCTGGGGAGGCCTGGGCGCCAGCCACAGGTGTGAGGAGAGGCACGTGGCCGGGAGGGAGGGGAGGCGGGCCCCGGAGGGTCGCAGGACCCGTGAGGGACACAGCAGACTCGGCTTCCCCGGGGCCTCCCTGTGGAGGCACAGGATCCCAGGGCTGCAGGAAACCACACCTTCCATTGGCTGAGCTCCCAGCCCAGGTCTCCTGTTCCATCACTGCCTCCTGGAGGCCCCTGGGAGACCGTGAGGCTGGGGAAGGCCCCGGTCTGCCCCAGCGCCGTGGGGTTGTGGTTCCATTCTGCCTGGGCCCAGGTTCCTGGACAGAGCGTTCCGCGAGAGTCCCGAGCGGGCGCGGGCGCCGAGTGAGCGGCTGCACCCCTAGTGTGGCTCAGGCGCAGAGGGGCACCGGGTGTTGAGTGACTTCTGGATTCTGCAGGGACAGGCTCTGTGATGTCAACCCCTCCCCTACCTCTGCACTGGTCCAGACCATGGTCCCCAAAGAGGTCCTGACTCCAGACTCCTGTGCTCGTCACCTTACATGGTATGAGGGACTTTGCCGATGTGGCTAAATGGACACTCTGGACATGGGGAGGCTGTCCTGGCTTGCCCGGGGCGTCCCGAACGTCACCAGGGCCCTCGGAGAGGGAGGCAGGAAGAGGTGGCAGCGTGACTTTGAAGCAAGGCGCCATGCTGCTCGCTCCGGGCAAGGAGGAGGCCCCACCAGAGGGCTGTTTGGAAGCCGGGGAGGCAAGAGACTCGCGGAGCGGGAGGAGGACGTGCTTTACCTACACCTGCTTCGGTTTTGCCGTTCACCTCAAGGTCGGGCAGTGTTGGTGGCCAGAGCCTCCTGTCCTGGGGTCGCTCTCCTGACACCTCCAGGGCGCACACAGACCCACCATCCCCAGGCACCGGGCAGCTCTCTGGAGACAACACCCTTAGAACCCTGGTGAGAACATGGAGGCCCAGAGTGCGAGCCCCGCACCAGTATCATCTCAATTTATTAATGTTATTTATCAGTTTATTCAATTAGCAAATTAGTCATTTTCATTTTTGAGAAGACGCGCTTCCCAGGGTCTGGGGAGCCTTGGGGTCTTGCAAGTGTTCTTTCATAGAAAACTGTTCCACCTGGCTGGACACAAAGTCCCTTCCTCTGCACACGTCCCTCTTGCACGACCACATGCCTGGGTACCCCACAGGTTGACACCAGAGTGCGTCAAGTTAACACCCTGGCCCTGAAATGCCAAAATTTTGTAGAGTTGTAACCAACCTATATTCTGTGTCCATTCCGTAGTTCTAAAAAAAATTAATGATTGTAAGAGAAAAACTTTCGATTTTAAGGTAGAAGAACTCTGGGAAATAATTGGCATGTGAGATAAAACGCGCACGTGCAGAATAAAAACATCACGCCACGCGGTTGGGGGTGTTGCCCTGTCTTTAGATGTAAAAGCCGCCGAGAGCTTCAAACAGAATGTCAGGGTGGCAGGCTCAGTCCGGCTTCTCCTCCTCTCTCCCCGCGCCGGGCTCCCTAGTCCAGCTGGGCTACACAGGATGAGCAGGAACGTTAGGCAGGGTGGATCACAGACAGCCCTCCAGGGTGCGGGCTGGGCCTCTGCGGAAGGGATTTGAAATCAACCCCAAGCAGACAGACTGTTCAGGCCTGCATGGGAATGCACGCTGATTTGCAGTTGCTTTAATCACTGCAGAACCAACAGCAGGCAGGGGAGAGGGACATACTGTGAGGAGCCGGCTCCTGCCATTAGGAGGCCAAGAAGCCTCCCTGCCTGCAAGCCGGGCCCCAGGGCAGCTGGCGGTGCGGTTGAAGTTCAGTCTGAAGGGTGAGAAGTAGGCAGCTGAAGTGTGACTCCTAGGTGAGGCGGAAGACCAACGTCCCAGGCGGAGCAGGCAGGAGGAGAACTGGGCCACCCACTGCAGCGTTGGCTCCATTCAGGTCCCGGTGCCCTGGACGCACGTTGGGGAGGGGTCCTGCTGCCTGCCCACCAGCTCCGGTAAGTGTCGTTCAGAAACACTGTCACGGGTGTGGCCAGTGTGACATTGCCTTTGGACGTCCCGTGGTTCAATCTGAACCCGGCCCTCACGTCCGGTCCTAACCAGCAGGCAGGTGTGTGCGCGCTCACGTGATTGAGACCCAAGAGCAGAAGGAACAGTTCTCGGGACCCTGGGCTGAAGGCGCTCCCCTGGAGTGGAGGGGTCTTGTCCCTGGTGCTGCTCCTGTGAAATGACGCCTGCCAACCTCCTGTGTGGCTTCTAAGTTCTCCACCGACAACCCGCCGGCATTGCCCGCCCTGGGGCAGCCGGGCCACCCCGCCCTGCCCGAGGGCTGACCCTTCACTACACAGCTCTGGGCAAGCCTCAGGTGGGTGACTGAGGGGACCCCAAAAAGCTAGCTCTCAGAAGCCGCTAGGGCTCCTACCCAAACTCACATGGTATCAGGATGGAGAGAAAGGGAATATTCTTTCTCTGCCAAATATCCGACTTAGCCTACGGGCTGATCCATGTCCCCGTCTCTGGGAAGGGTCATTGTCCCCATTTTACAGATGGAGAAGCCGAGGCTCAGGGGAGGTGACATTTGTAAAGCCACAGAACTGCTGAGTAGCAGAGGTGGGCTTCATGTGGGGATCTGCTGCCGCCAAACTCCAGCACGTCCACGTCCGAGGCCACGCTTCCTGGTGCCAGCAGGGCCCCCAGGTTCAGGGCTGGAATTGCCCCAGGCCCCTGCTCATCTCTGCAGACTTAAAGCCTTTGGCAACAAGAGGAAGGCAGCGGGGTGCAGTCTCTGAGGCCATGAGCTGACTGTCCCTGCCGGCCGCTGCTATGCCTCCTAACGAGTCGAGGCTGGTGTAGGGACCTTGGTGCTCCAGGGCAGGGGTGGGCAGGGGCTCCCAGCAGAGGGCAGCCTGAAGCCCGTCGGGACTGGTCCTGCATGGAGCACTGCTGGGCCGTCGTCTTGCCTAATCAGGTTGGCCTGCCAGCCCAGTTTCAGGGGTGTCTGGCTGTGTCCCCAGTCAGATTGGTGACCATATGCTGTCCTGTCCCCTAAAGCGTCTTGGCCAGAGAGTGATGGCTGGGGCAGGACACCAAACCCAGAGCTGAAACCTGCTAGAAAGGAGGCCAAGGCCACTTCCAAAAGCCCTCCATGCCAAATAAAGGAATCTGTCGTGGGCTGCACGGCACCAGGGACCCTGCCTGCCAGATGACACGGTGACACTTGTTCTAGTGATTCCTGGGCAAGCAGCTCTTTGGGCCCCATCTAAAGCATCTGGGCACGGCAGACCTGAGCTGGCTCCAGGCAGCCGGCAGGGTTCCTGGACAGGCTGGGCCGTGTCTGGGAGCAGTGTACGTCTGGAGCGCAAGGCTGGGTGGACACCCGGCCAGCAAGGCAGGCTGGCCAGGCCCCGGTGCCCGCAGATGCGTGCTGAGCAGGGCGGCTTCTCAGGCACGTTCACTCTGCGGGGCCCGGGCCCACTCCCAGGGCTCAGGCGCCCACCCCCCTCGTGAAGAGCAGAGGAGGCCCAGGACCCTGGACCGGGTCCCATCCTTCTGGAAAGAGCCGGGCTTGGGGAACAGCTGCTGACCTTGGGCAGGGGCCCTTCTGGGGGCTGCTTGCGGCAGGTCCTCGCCTGGGGAAAGCGCAGGCGTCTTTGCCTCTCCGCCTGCGTGTTTGCTCTCGGCTCTGCGGGACTAGTTACTGTCTGCGTTGTGCTTCCTTCTTTTCCATGAGTCCTGAAGCCGAGGGGCTGTTGAACTGAGCAGAGGAGCATGTGAGGACCCTGATCCTGTTCCATCGACCTCCACATCCTCCCTCCGGGCCTCCAGCTGAGCGCGGGTCCCACGGTTGCATTGGGATCCCAGGTGACACGAATAACTTCCTAGTGTAAGTCTGACCCACGGGGCGTCCTGCCTGCATTTTCTGAAGCAGCTACTTACCCTAGACTCCCTGAGGGAGAGGGGGTGGATTGGAGGTGTCCCTGGGAAAGGACCTTGCCGTGGGGACGTTTCCTAAAGGGCCTTTCGGATGAAGCAGAAGACCAGGTGCAGAGGTCCACGCCCCCCTGTGGGCCACGCCTCGGCCCCCCTTGAGGCCCGAGATGGAGCCACAGACAGGAAGGGCACGTTCTCTCTCTGGCTGAGTGGTGGTCTTCTGTCCCCAGCTCTGCAGCTCTGGCTGTTGGGTCTGGACACCAGCCTGAGCTGAGAGGTGTAGGCCCTGCCCTCAGGCCTCTGGTCAGACTGGACCACAGGGCCAGCCCTTCTGGGCCTCCATCTTGCACCGGTGTTCTTGGGACCTCTCAGCGTCCACCTGGGTGGGCCTGTTCCCATGTGCAACCTCTGTGTGTCCTGCACGTCTCCACGGCCCACAGCTGTCGTCTGCAGAACACTGACAGAGACTCTGTCCTGGGCAGGGCTTCGGACAGGCTGGAGGCCCTCACACCACTCAGCAGAGAACAGGCCAGCAGGCGGCAGAATCCTGCCACCAGCCCTGGAGCCTGGGCTTGAACCAGGCAGGAAACACCGGCCCTCGGCCTCGGGGCCCTGACCTCCTCTGTTGGCCCCTAAGTCCCTGGATACACTTCCTTTAGACAGCGTATCAGGGACCTAAAGACCCTCAGGCTGTGCCTCTGCCGGCCTGGGCCACGCCCTCCTCCAGCCAGAGCTGGCCTGGGAGGTGACATTTCACAGACGGCCGCTTTGCGCTGGTATATCCATGACTTCTCTCCATCTCCGATCTTGTCCTCCTGCCTGGCGGTGGAGTCTGTCTGAATGACTCCCCCTGCACTCTGGGCCTCCAGTGGTGGAGACTGTTCTACCCAGACAGATCTCCAGGAGCAACGCAGAGCCTGGCGCTGGGCCTCCCGTGGTGGAGACTGTTTTATCCAGACAGATCTCCAGGAGTAACATGGAGGCTGGTGCTGGGCCTCCAGTGGTGGAGACTGTTTTGCCCAGATAGATCTCCAGGAGCAACACGGAGGCTGGCGCTGGGCCTCCAGTGGTGGAGACTGTTTTATCCAGACAGATCTCCAGGAGTAACATGGAGGCTGGTGCTGGGCCTCCAGTGGTGGAGACTGTTTTGCCCAGATAGATCTCCAGGAGCAACACGGAGGCTGGCGCTGGGCCTCCAGTGGTGGAGACTGTTTTATCCAGACAGATCTCCAGGAGCAACGCGGAGCCTGGCGCTGGGCCTCCAGTGGTGGAGACTGTTTTATCCAGACAGATCTCCAGGAGTAACATGGAGGCTGGTGCTGGGCCTCCAGTGGTGGAGACTGTTTTGCCCAGATAGATCTCCAGGAGCAACACGGAGGCTGGCGCTGGGCCTCCAGTGGTGGAGACTGTTTTGCCCAGATAGATCTCCAGGAGCAACACGGAGGCTGGCGCTGGGCCTCCAGTGGTGGAGACTGTCTTATCCAGACAGATCTCCAGGAGCGACATGGAGCCTGGTGCTGGCACGCCTGGTGCTGGCAGGTGGTGCTGGCTCCCGCTTTCACTCTGCAGCTGCTGATGAAAGGCTCCCGACTCACCAGTAAGGGACTTTGCCAGCTAGCCTCTCCATTCCTTCCTCTGAACAACCTGAGCCATCTGCACAGATACCACGGGAGCTCTGGGGGAGGGACACGCATGTCCTCACCTTAGTGCACAGTGGCAAGCAGGTAGGAGAAAGCGCTGATGTGCTGCTGGGCACCTGGAGGGTGTCCTGCAGAGGGGAGGTTGACCTGGCCTTGCAGGAAGGGTGGGCTGGAGACGGCCCCAATGGCTGGGGTTCTGCGTGGGTGTTCTGCCTCCTGAGTGGCCAGTGGCTGGACCTTGCTGCTGCGGTTCCCACCCAGCAGATGACAAGAACAGGCTGCGGATCCCTGCTTGAGCGGCAGGAGTTAAAAGCTTGTCGTCTTAACACACTGTGGAAACAAATTGGAGTCAGCAGCCCCTCCTGGAAGGAGGCACGTCTGAGGGAGCGGTGGCGTGGGGACTGGGCCCCGGGCCAGCGGCCTTCATGACAAGGGCCTCACTGGTCCTCATGACATCGTCGCAGGACAGGAAATGGCAGGAACACCATCACAGGAGCAGTAAGAGCCCCAGCACAGAGGCCCAAGGTCACGGAGTGCATCAGCAGCAACGGTAGGGTCCCCCTCCTGCCAGCTCGGGCCTGGGCCCCGGGGCTCTGCATGGAACAGCAAGGCCTTCTCTCAGTCCTGTGCTGCAGCCAGCGGGGCGGGAGGGCTCTCGGGGGTCACCTGTTCCCACCAGGCCCACCAAGTCCGTGCTCTGGGTGGGACACCTCGTTGCCCCAGCCCCTCCTAGTCTAATGGGGACAATGAAGCCACATGGCTGCCTAGGTTGCTGCAGGCAGCATGAAGGGCTGGCAGTCCTGGAAGGAATTCACCCCTGACCCAGGCACGCAGAGGGGCTGTGAAGAGAGTCAGGACTTGGGGCCAAGTGCATACGTGTCCATGGAGGGAGTGAGCACGTGAGCACGCCCTCCCCGCCCCCGCACCCCTTCCTCCCTGCTCCCCATGTAAAGCACCGTCCACGGCCATGACCAGGCCGGCTGCACGTTTCCTGTCAGAGCAAAGCCCCACAACCAAGGGCTCACAACATGCCTGCACTTCCTCGCCCTTCCGGGGACCAGGGTGTCGGCAGGGCTTTTCCACCCCAGAGGACCCCAGGAGGCCCTGCTGCCTCTTCCGTGTCCGGGGTCCTGGGTCTCCTCCTCCATGGCCTCCATGCCGCTCCTGCCATTCTCCCTCGGCCTGGGTCTGTCTCTCCTCTTCTTATGAGGACACCAGTCAATGGATTTAGGGCCCACCGTGCTCCACGGTGACCTCATTTTAGCTACAACTTCGAAGCTCCTGTTTCCAAATAAGGCCATCCTGGAACATGACTTGCTGGGAGCCGCATTCAGCGCCTAACAGGGAGGAGAGGTAGTGAAGACATCGCCCTCTGATGAGCCCAACTTGGCCCAGACACAGGTCCTGGTATCCACGTGCCCATCAGGACGTTACAGGACATCAAGAAGGAGCCCTGTTTGCAGATGAGGCAACCGAGGCCTAGAGGACCCAGGGCTCTTCACAGACACCCAAATCTGTACAGAGCCAGGTCTCTGAACTGGGGGTCTGGGCAGAGCCAAGGCCCAGCTCTGCCTTCCAGAAGCAGGACTCCTGGTGTCCCTCTAGGACCAGAGCCTTCTGAAACGAGAGCCCTGGGTCTGCAGAGGAGGTGGCCTTTCCTTCCTGTCCCTCCTCAGGCCGGTGCCCTGGAGAGGCGGTGTGGGGATCCAGGGCTGCTGGGTCCTGGCCTCTGCCCTGTGTTGCTTTGGATTCAGCAGCTGACTGCGTCTGGCCCCACCGACGGGCTGGGAGCCTTGCGTTCTGTGGGACTCCTGGTGCTGGCGTGTGCCCTTGAGTCCTGATGTGGCTCTGTGGACTCGTTCCAGGAAGCCGAGGGCAGAGGGAGGCAGCCACGTCCAAGGTCCCCACAGCAGGCAGTGGAGCAGCCCCTGCTCGGTCAGTGCCCCACCACACCTTGCTTCAGTCAGATCTTTAAAGCGGGAGCCAGGGCTTCAGAGAACGCCTGAGTCCCCAAGGCCCCACCCGTCCTGCTTCCACTTCCCAGCACACCTCTGAGCAAGGCCCAGTCGGCCCCTTGAGCATCGCTTCAGTCTGAATCTCCTCCCAAATCCACAGGCCCACACTTGACCTCCATGTGTGGCCTTCGGAGGCCGGGTCTCGGGAGGAGACAAAGGCTCGGGCTCATCCACACGAATGGGCTCAACTCCCTGTCCGCAGGCTGGAGGGAGCTAGCAAGGCCCTTCGCTGCCCCCCGGCCCTTCCCTGTGGAACCCGTGGCAAGGAGGCGCCATCTCTTACACAGAGAGCAGCAGACAGCGGCCCTCTCCAGATGCCAACTTCACGGCAGACTGCTCTGAGCCTCCAAAACTGCGAGAAGTCGGTTCCCACTGTTTATGATTCACCCAGGCTCTGGTGTTTTGTTATAGCCACTTCTGTGATTCACCCAGGCTCTGGTGTTTTGTTATAGCCACTTCTGTGATTCACCCATCCTCTGGTGTTTTGTTATAGCCACTTCTATGATTCACCCAGGCTCTGGTGTTTTGTTATAGCCACGTCTATGAATGACCCAAGCTCTGGTGTTTTGTTATAGCCATGTGAATGGCCAAGGCAAACCTGGATCAAGCCCTAAGGGAGAGGAAGTCTTGGCAATGTGACCTGGACAGGCACCCCACTGAGAGAGGCCCAGAGCCCAGGGGTCTGCTGCTGTGGGCAACGGAGGGGCAGCACACAGCCCTGGGGGAACAGGAGTCTGCCATAGCCCCCAGGGCCCAGCTGCAAGTGTCCACAGAGCCTAACCAGGGGACATGGCTGTGGCTTGTCCCCCTCCAGACCCTAGACAGTGCATATTTGCTTATTTATAAAGGAAGCCAGTCTGCGAGATGGCGTGGGGGACGGTGGTGATGGCGGGGACCAGTGTGGGATGGAAATGAGACCCTGGGTGTTCAAGGCGAAGGCGACTGCTGAGTGACGGAGCTGTTCTGAGTGTGGGGGGGGGCAGAGGAGAGCACCGTGGGCACTGGGGTCTCCCTGGGGAACACGGACTCAGAGGTATGGAACGCGGGGCTGAGGGAGCTCCTGAGTGGACACACCTGGGTCGAAGGTGTTCTTTAAACTCAGGTTTCTTTTCTTTTTTTTTTTTTTTGCGGTGCTAGGGATTGAACCCAGAGCCTTGTGCATGTGAGGCAAGCACTCTACCAACTGAGCTACATCCCCAGCCTCTAAACTCAGGTTTCTTAAATGCAAAAACTAAAGGAACGAGTATGGCTGTGTCCTCTGAAAGGCAGGAGCGGCGGGCCCGGCACCCAGACCTTGGATTCTGAGCCCAAGTCCACATGTGGAGCTGGAATCCCATGGAAAATGGCTGCCCTGGGCACAGGGCAGAGTGGGCACGAGGACCCAGGGCACCACGAGGTGCCAGCCCCAGGAAGGGCTCCAGTCAGAAGGACGTCGGGCCCAGGTAACAGGGAGGCATGCTGGCCAGGCTCGGGAAACACTGGCCTTCAGGGAGAATAATTGACTAAGGGGCTCTGAACAACGACAGGAATGCCGAGGTCCTGTGATACGGGGAAAGGGGGCGGGCGCCAGCTCCCAGGGCAACAGGAGGACGAGGGGCTCTGGCTGGGGGGAGCACCGCGGCTGGGAGCACCACACTGGGAGCATCACAGCTGGGAGCACCACACTGGGAGCACCACAGGTGGGAGCATTGCAGCTGGGAGCACCATGCTGGGAGCATCTCAACTGGGAGCATCACACTGGGAGCACCACACTGGCAGCATCACACTGGGAGCACCACACTGGGAACATCGCAGCTGGAAGCACCACACTGGGAGCATCACAGCTGGGAGCACCACCACTGGAAGCACTAGTGCTGGGAGCACCATGGCTGGGAGGATCACAGCCGGGAGCACCACCACTGGGAGCACCAATGCTGGGAGCACCACGGCTGGGAGCATCGTGGCTGGGAGCTCCATGGCTGGGAGCTGCAGCCTCGCGTGGGACTCACGCATGGAGCAGGAGCAGCACACGTGGTCTCCAGGGACTCCCAGCAGTGCCCACTCCTTACGAGGGGTACGTGGACCCTCATGGGAGGGGACGGGTCAAGGGGGACGTGGCCCTCCAGAGGGGACAGGTGACCAAGCTCAGCATCAGCCAGTATGGACCCACAGCCACCTGAGTGGTGAGAGGGGCCCACACTGGGGAGCAGGGGCACGCCTTGTCCCACTCCCTCCAGAAGGTCGCCGCGCACAGTTAGCAGGAGAGCGTGGAGAGCGTGGAGCGCAGGGCCCGGTGTGGCTGCAGACTCACAAGGAGACGTCATGCCAGTTCAGAGGCAGAGACCAGAGCAATGAGGACCACAACACCACCAGGCAGGCCGGGAAAGGGCTGCTCACAGCCGCAGGAGGGGCCTGCTGATCTTGACCTTGACCTGCAGGACTCTGCGAGGTGGATTCCGTTGCTCGGGCTACCTAGTTTAATTTGTTACTGCAGCACAGGAAGCTCATGCTGACCAGTGAGAGGAAAGCAGCTGGGTCCAAGAACAGGAAACTCTAGGACCTGAAGGGACATGCGTGTCACTGTACCCAGGTTCAAGTCCTGGGGCAGGTGACGGGGCTAAGTGAGGGAGGTGAAGGGACAGGATGTTGGCACATGGTGGGGGAGATGCTGACCACTGGGTCAGGTGGAGCCACCACGGGTGGGACCTGCGCGTGGCTTTCCATTTGAAACTCGATCCTTTGAGAGGAGGAAGTTAGGGGAGGCAAGGTCTCCTGTCCAAGTCAGACTCCACGAGGCTCCTGAGGAGCGATGGAAAGTGCAGGGTCAGGATAGCCGGCCACCCACTCTGGGGGCTGCAGCGAGCACCCTGGAAGCCCCACCTGGTCCATTCTGTCAACTCTTGGTCCCTGGACCCCTGAGTGGTTGTCAGGGAGTTTGCTGAATAGCTAAAGTGAAGCCAGGAGTCTGGGCCCTTCTCTCCAGGTCCTACAGCCCTGGACCGAGGCCAGCAGGGCCCTTGGGGAGCCCTTCTCCAGCCCCCAACGGTTCCTCGGGTGTCGCCATGACTGTCTGTGGCCCTCTACGCTGGGGGCAGCCCTGAGTCCCTCTACGCTGGGGGTGGCCCTGAGTCCCTCTAGGCCGGGGGCGGCCCTGCCTGTGGGTTATCTCACGACCGGAACTGCCCTCCGGGGTCTGGAAGGCCTCCCCGCCCCGCCTCCTCGGCACGCACAGTGCACGTCCCTCGCTGCTCCCTGGCGGGCCCACTGCCCGCGGGCTTCTCAGAGACGTGAATGCAGGTTGCACTAATGATCCGTAATTATCACTGATGACCAGCCAGGACTCTGACTAATAGCGCGTCTCCATGGCAAATGTTTCACGAAATGGTTGCTAGCGATGGCGTTAGGATCCACCAGGGAGGGGACTTGGGCTGTCTCTTTGAACATGTCCTGGCCCGAGGAGCTGGAGAGCCCCTTCTCCATCTGCAGAGATGGGAAACCACTCTGGCTCCCCAAAGTGGTGCCCTTGAGGTGCGTCGGGCTTCTCGATCGTGGGGGGACTCTGCAGACAGGACAGTCAGAAGCACGGCAGCAGCGCCTGGCACGTCCCCTCCTGGGTGCCATCCTATGGGCCTGACACCCTGCCTCATCCTCAGAGAGCTGCATGAAGCCGCTTTCCTTGCGCCCGTGAGCGATGGGGGGAAGCCCAGAGCAGAGGTCTCGAAGTGCCCCTGGGTGAGCCGGGGAGGTGCCCTCTGTGGGGGCCCCAGGGCACCCTGGTACCTGGAGCCCTCTGTCTGAGGACGCCCAGCTCCTTGCGTTTCCCCTGGGCTGGGCGGACCACTGGCCCTAAGACCTCCAGCCTTCACACCTGGCCTGAGCTGCTGAGGGACAGGGCTGCACGGAAGTTCCCCTCTCCCTTATTAAAATCTTGAAAGCTGTTTTCTCTTCCAAGGTCTACAGATGATGAAAAATGCATTTAATTCCATCCATGGCTGTGCATTCATTTCCACCTTGCCTGGGACAGCCAGTGGAAATTAATGTGCACATAGCATCTGACCATTTATCAATAAAAGCCCCGGTCACTATACCTTTGAACTCCAATAAGAAAATTAACCATTGCCGTGAGGACAGTAGTGTCTCTTCCAGATTCAGCCAGGTAATCAAACCCCATCGATCCCATTACTGCCCAGCTTTAATTAGCACCCGATCCAAGTCCATGTGGCCTGGTAGAATATCACAAGGAGACAGTGGGCCTGTGTGCTGGCTTTTTAATTTCCAGCAGTGATCGGATGATTATGAGAGTGTCCATTCTACATATTTACACTGATTGCTTTTTCATTTACTCCACTCTCCATTATGAGGCACAAATGGAAAGGTGTCCTAGAAACAGCTTAATTGAGTTCAAGTTGTGTCGCTGGACATCAAGTGATGGTAAGAGCACGTTCTGTTTCGGCTAAGTTATTATTTGGCCCTAAACCAAATGGATCTCAATTTTTCAAAGAGAATGCATCAATAAATATGTGTGGGGGAAATAGGAGCTAGCCTACCCTGGTGGTGTGGACGCTCCCCGATGAAATGCCCGGTGGAACTGGGCTCTGGAGTTCGGCGCAGACATCTCACAGAGCAGGATACATTCTGAAATGCTGCTTGAAACAAAATCGTTTCGCTGTCAGGCAATCTAGCAGGTGTCCACTAGAGACCAGGCGTTCCACTCTGAATTGCTGGGCACCGCTTACCCCTGTGCCACAGCAGCCCTCCGGGCAGGAGGAGTGGAGCCTCCTGAAGGCAGGAGGGCTCCCAGGTGGGCACAGCCAGTGGAGTCTGTGCCCGGAACCCGTCGGCTGCAGGAACCCAGGCTCCCGTGGCCCTCGCTCCAAGGACCTGACTGGCAGACTGCCCATCAGTGGGTTCACAGCGATCCTGAGATTTTGCGTTTCAACTTTTCTAACACACATGCTACTGAAATCCTGCCATTGTCCCCAGGGAGGCTGAACCAGGAGAGGCTGTGGCAGAGGACAGTTCAGAAGCTGAGGAATGAGTCCTGGCCTCTGGAGGAGCTGATGCCTCCTGCACATGTCAACTGGACTTGGTTAGACCACCAGACCACAGTCTCCCTCCCTCCCCTAGAGGCCTGGAGTCCAGGCTGAGGTCTGCAGGGAGCCGTGGATGAGGAGGGAGAGGCTGGCACAGGAGGCAAGGACTGCAGTGCGCCAGGTGCGGGGCAGGGCTGGTCAGGAAGGGACTCCCTCCAAGAAGGGCCCCAGAGATGGTTCAAGTGGAGCTGGAGAGAGGGCTGGGGTCCAGGAAGGGACTTCAGGCAGACAGACAGGGACGAGCAAATGCCCAGGGGTGTTCAACAGCACAGGTGGTCTAGGAAGCCTATTTTTTCCCAGTGACCAGAGGAAAACACATTAAGAAAAAGGAGGCAGTTCACACGCCCCTGCCCTGTTCTCCAGGTTGGAGACTCTGTTCGGGGAGCTGCCAGGAGCTCGGAATGGTTTAACGCGGTCCCGGTCCGGAGCCCGTCTCTACCTCTCCTCTTGTTTCCCGGGATCCTGGTTCACCCCACCTTCTCCCTCCACCTGACAGCACTGGGGTACATTCAGAGGAGTGTTTCACACGTACGGATGTTTGACAAAATGTGTGCCCTTGTCTTCAAGACGGGAACTCCACGCATGCTGGCCTCTTGCATGCGCGTCCACTTTCCTGAAGAGCCGCGTCCTGGTGAACAGCCACGGCCGTCATCTGCACTTCTGATCTTTTGCTTCCAGACGCTGTGCTAGGTGTGGCCGGGCTGTCGTGGGGGGAGCACAGGCCTGTCCTGGAAGGTCTCTGTGCACCCTGCAGCAGGGGCAGGGGCCGCACCTCGGTGACCAGGAAGGACTCTCGACGCGGATCCCACAGTCAGGACGCCCCTGGGCGCAGGCAGTCCCTCCCCTCGGGAGGTTCAGGGGCTCCAGAGGCAGGGGTACAGCTGGGAGGGGCGTGGAGCACTCTCCGGGTTCTGGGACGGTTCCAGATGTTCGGATGGAACACACATGAAGGTACGACTCTGAAAACCCACTGAGCCATGTCCTGGAGGTCTGTGCACGTCACCATGTGAGTTTCTTCTCGATTAAGCAAAGTTAAGGGCCCTGGGGGGAGGTCAGAGGGGCAGAGTGGCAGGAGGAAGAGCAGCACCTGCAGGTCCAGCTGGGGACGGTGGCCCCAGCCCAGGGAGGAGGTGGCAGGGGCTTCGATGGGTGCTCAACCCTGGAGCCAGACCAGAACCATGTGGGAACTTCACCAGTACCACTGCCCAGCCTCACCCCCGCCATGCCATCTGGTCTGTCCCCAGGAGCCGCAGGCGTCAGTGTCCACCAGCACGCAGCACGGGGACTGAATTGCTGAGAGGCAGCAGCAACGGAGGCCACAGAGGTGCAGCCCAAAGCGCTGGAGGGGAGTCTCCAGGACACGGTGCCTGCCAGAGGAGAGGGGAGAGGTGGAGATGGACTCCAAGCCCTTACCGACGTGAGGGACCCCAGCACCTACTATCCCTAGAGGAAGCAGGAGGGTGGACCCCGTGTGGGTGGCGTGGACTCCGACTCTGCCACTCCCCACCCATGCCCGCCTGAGCAGTCTGTCAGCGACGGCATGGACGCCTCCTCTCTGAGTGGCCCTCCTTCCTCTGGCCCTGCACTGAGTGTCCAGGCCGTGCGGGCGTATCCATCGCTCAGTACCAGGGTCCCTCCCCGGGGCTTTTACCCTGTGGTTTATTTTGGAGTTGGACTCACTGAGCTTTCTCTCGTCAGACTGTACGTGCCTCAGAGGCTTGTTTTGACCTCCTCTGTGACCCCTGGGCGGATCCCCAAGCCAGCACACTAGCAAGGACTCAGAACAGACGTGGGGCTTCAAAAGTGGACAGCGGGGTGCTGGAGAGAAGAGCAGGGGTGCAGCGAGCCGGGCCTGGTGTGGGGCCCAGGTCAGTGGGACAGGACCCTGCTGCCTGGGAGGGCAGGAGCCTGGCTTCCTAAGAGAAGAAACGCAGCCGAGTGTCTCCCCTGAGGGAAGGACGGGCTAGCCGGCAGGAGAGGGCTCCAGGCAGAACTGCCCTTGGGACAGGGCTGAGCACTTAAGGCAGAGCTTCTCCAGGGGTCCTCTGTGGACCCCTGGGGGCTCCAGGGAAAATCTCAGCGTTTCCCTGAGGTCAAAACTCTTTTCACGGTCTGGGAAGTTGCCCCTTCCTCACGCGTGCTGACATCTGCCCCGTGTGCAAAGCCCCGGCTCACAGCAGGGACACCCTGGAGTGATTTGAGCAGGGTCCCCAGCACACAGGGCCACTGCATGCTTCATGCCGCACACTTGCAGCCAGGCAGGTGGGTAGCTGACAGGTGGACAGGCAGGCAGGGACGGGGCAGGGAAGAACCAGGCTCACTTAAGAGAGTCCTGAGTGAGGCAGTAACAGTACTGGTTTTGTTGATTCTGGGCCTGGGTACGCTTCTCCTCAATGTCTGGTGTTGTGCCGGGTTCCCCCATGTCCTGCTGGCACAGGGGACCTGGCAGGCCAAGGGAGCCAGCAGGACAGCAGCTTCAGTTAAAGCCCAACTGGTGGCTCCCTTTATGGGACATTTTTATCCAAAAGAATTTAGGCAAAATCCATTGAGCCACATCCTAGATGTCTGTGCACTTTATTGTGTGTGGGTTTCTTCTCAAATAAATGAAGTTAGGGGCCCCTGGGGAGCTGTGTGGGAGGACAGAGGGGCAGGGCAGCTGGAGGAAGGGCAGCACCTGCAGGTCCAGCGGGGGACTGTCGTGAAACTCCGAGGCATTAACTCAGAGAAGGTGCACACAGGCCCACGTGTTTGGGGTCCTGTGCAAGGTCAGTTGGCCCCGCTGCTTTGGGCCTGTAGCCACGCAGAACCTCATGGCGGGCCTGCGTGGTGGAGCACAGTGCTCACGTGCTGGCCAGGAAGTGAGAAAGATGAAGGCGAGGCTGGGGTCCCACAGTTCCCTTCACAGGCTCAACCACAAAGACCTGAAGACCCCTCTGGGCCCCTCAGAGTGCAACTACCTCCCAGTAGCACCCATCTGGGGACCAAGCCTCGAGTACACGGGCCTCTGAGGCCCATTCAAGAGCCAAAGGACACAGTATGGCCAGTCACACGGCATCTCACTTTTATTTTCTTAAAAGTAAAAGCAAAGGGCCATCACTCTAAGGAAAACACTGGCCGCATGCGCGAGCAGAACTGAGGATAAGGAGCCGAGTGAGAATCCGGAGAGTTCGGGTCAGCCATGCAGGTGGACCATGCTGAAGGCTTCGTTTAAAGAGTGTTTAGAAACTTCCCCAAGAGGCGAGGCGTGAGGGCAAACACGGGCTTTCTGAAGCCATGGGCACAGTGCGCTCTGTCCCCAGAATCTGCAGAATTCATGAGCCACGACCTTCAAATTGCCAAGATCTCAAAACCCAGCTCTGCGCACATACAGACCCAAGCGGCCAGGGTGGGCTCAGCGGTCTGGGTGGGGCTTCAGGTCTGCACTGTAACGGCCCTTTTAGGAACTGCCATTTGTCAGGTTTTGCTTTAGTATCCAAAAGGAAACTGCATGTCGATCAGAGAAGCCTACATAAGAGCACCTCTGTTTCTCTGATCTGTCTGACCTGCGGGCGAGTCTCTGTGCCTTCCCCTGAAACAGCGCCCTGCAGCAGTCTGGAGGGGGCTGAGCCGCCGCCCGCCTCCTGTCCATCAGGCCCCTAGGACCGGCTAAGCCACCCCCTTGCCAACTGGGAATTTTTCGTTTTCCTTAGGAATAGGTCCTGTTTGCATGCAGTGGGCTCGTTGCAGTTTTTCTGTTTCTGGTGCCTTGCGGTTGCACCTAACAGCAGAGCTAATGTTGAAATGACCACACGAGTGTGGAATGTGACCTGCTCTCCTTGGGTCCCAGGGCTTCCTCCTTGCCTCCCGCCTCCCTCCCGCCTGCTCCTTCCTCACCATCTTGTCTTTCTCCTGTTTATTGGTTTTTATTGGTGGAAGTCACTGTGGTAAGACCTGGAAGCACGTAGGCCCAGGTGGCCTCCTGGGCCACACCCAGGCTCGCTCCCCGAGGGCACAGCAAGGTCTGGCTGTGGCGCCTTCAGGCACAGCTGGGAGAGGAGGTGGCAGGTGGTGGACAGGCAGCCTGGGGTAATGGCCCACAGGGTGTCCCCCGCAGCGTGGCCCAGGCACATCCTACCAAGCCAAAGTCCACTTCCCTCCCTCCCTGGGCTGCCCACTCACCTGGCCTGGGCCCTGCCGAATCAGAAGCCCTGCTGTGACCGTGATCTCGGTGCTCCTTGCTGTGAGTGGGCTGGACCACGACGGGGCCCTGACCCGGCAGTGAAGAGGTGTCTTACCTCCCCTCTGCGTGGGATTCTGCTTTTATCTGCAAGGAGCCTGATTTTTCTTAGATAGTTTTTTATTTATATATATTCTATTTAAAAATGGTTTGCAAAAATCACTTCATCCTAATGTCATCCCTCACCTTCATGTGACTCTGAGCACCCCACCTACCTGCGAGGACCCCAGGGACCCTGGACACATGAGAGGGAGTAGATGTCCACCCTCGCCTCTGCGGGCAGCCGGCCTCCCTGCCCCTGCAGGGCTCCAGCACAGATCCAGGGCGTGGCTGCTGTTCTCAGGGCACCTCTGCACCTCGCGAGAGCCCGTCACAGCCCCTTCTGACCCAGGGACTGAGTGACACAGAGGCCGTGTTCCACGTGAGCCAGCGACACCTCTGACCTCCGGGCCTTGTCAGTTGAGGCCAGCAAGCTGGGCTGAGAAGAGAGAAGGAAGAGACAAGGGCTCCTGGCCCATGGGGCACCAGCTGACTGCAGCTGGAAGCCAGGACCCGCGCTGTGAGGACCAGGAGCCACCCTGTGACATGGTGTGGCCCCCAGAAGACGCTGAGGGTCCTTCTGGCCCACAGTCCCTCCATTGTGGCCTGGGCCGGGAGCCTGCTCGGGATTCTCCATCGGCACCATGGCTGCCCTGCTGGACTTGTAACTTCCCCAGTGAGGGACACCCTCCGTGGGGTGTTCCCTTACACACGTCCTCCGGTCGTCCTGGGAGACACCACTGACAGTGACGGCGCGGGAAGGCGCCCTGACCCTGGAGCAGGGCTGGGGTGCTCCACGTCACACCAGGGCCCTGCGGGTGCCGCAAACAGGGCAGCGCTCCGTTCCCTAGCCGGGAGCTATTGCCAGCCAGCGCTATTCAATCAAAATAAAATCACAAACAGAACGACGCTTCAGAAATGTTTCTTTTTTTAATATAGAAATGAAAAAAAGGAAGAAAGCAAATGAAACGATAAATAAAAAATGAATTAAAATGGTTACCTGTGGGAAAGTGGGGTACAGAACCAAGAGCGCGCCGCACAGACCTTATCTCCTAGATTGGATTTGAAACCGCATGAACGTTAGAGCATTTCTAAAGATTGAATCTAAAGGAAGATAAAACCATGAGAATTTGAAAACAACCTGAAAATTGGAGCCCTACACACACAGAAAAAAGAATTGTTGTACTCGACTTTAAATTCATCATCCCGCTTGCGCCTCCCTGAGGAATTCATCCAGAGGATAAAAGGACCACTCCCGGCCCTCGTGTGAGAAGCGGCGTCGTCACCTTGAAACTATCCTATGTCGATCTGTATAATAAAACAAAGTGTGGTTACACTGTGTCATCTGGAGGCCAGATTTCCAGCATAACCGAAAGCAGACGCAAGCACACCAGCTCAGGAAGGAAGGGAAGCCAGCAGTGTTGATGTGACGCCGCGTAAGTGTTGAAGAAACCCAGAAGAGTCCACAGTAGGGACTCATGATTCCTTTCTCTTGAAAAAACAACCTGAAAATTGGAGCCCTACACACACAGAAAAAAGAATTGTTGTACTCGACTTTAAATTCATCATCCCACTTGCGCATCCTTGAGTTTGCTTGTGGCGATAAAAATGCCAGGAACTGACCATCCTGAGCACCTGAAGCCCGTCCTCTGCACTGTTTCCAGCAAAGTCCGCTTCTCGGGCAGGAGCTGAGCCAGAGGACTTTCCTCCATTGCAAACTGGGGAAGCCACACAGGGTCACTTAGCTGCGGTGGAGGGTGGGGACCAAGAAGACGCGTGAGCAGCAGGGAGAAGACGGTGTGGGTGGAGGGCCCAGGACTTCAGAACCAGGTGGTCACGGCGGTGCTGTGGCAAGCAGCCATCTGGAAGCTGAAGAGGAGCGGGCAGAGGAATCGCGTGTGCCCCCTTCCCTGGGCAAGGCATCCACGGGTTGCTGAGAGTTGGTGGGAAAAGTTTTCTGGAAGAAAATCCTGGCTTATAAATTCAGAAAGCATGATAAAGTCACCAAGTCACCTTTCTGTGGCACCAGTGAGCTGAAGGGACCAGGGTACCATCACGCGGGACGTGGCCGTGGTGAGGAGCTGACGGAGTGAGCTCAGCGGGAAAGTCGGGTGGACGCCTGCAGACCCCAGCAGGCTGACCGTCTCCTGAGAGGCTGGGGAGGAAAGCACCCACCGCGCGCAGCCCGAGCCTGGCCTCTAGAGCAGCCGCCCTCCGGGGAATCGGGGGTTGTAGGAACATTGTTTTAATACAAAAAGGAAGATCTGACCTCGTGTGGAGCTCTTCTGAGGTCAAATGGGTTGAAAAATTTCCCAGAAAAAAGCAGGAACTGACGCAGGACAAATAAACCCCAGAGACAGGACCAGCAGACCCAAGAGTCAACAGGCCTTGGTTCAATCAAATGCAAGAGGACACTTTGAGAAGGGCGAGGACACTGGATCTGGTCAAGTGAGCCCAGTCGGTGGCCCCAAGTCCCTCTGTCAATGGGTGGAGGAGGGACCTCAAGTGCAGGACCCACACCCTCATCCTTGGCACACACAGTCACCATTTATTGGGGCTTAAGGGGAAATTCATGTGGAAAAATAGCCTGCTGGAAAGCTCACCTGGGGGCCTGGTGGCCACGGCCTTCTCCATGCTCAGTGGTGCATGGTCAAGTGAGCGACCTGGGCACGTGTGGCAGGACAGCCGGCACCAGATTCGTGGGGCCCTGGCTGCAATCGGACACTCCCGCAGGCCCGGCCGGGGCTCAGAGCCCGGAAGAGCGCAGACTCGCAGAGGTCACCCTGGCCCCCGAGGTGTAGCGCTGAGCCGCCTGTCCTCGGAAAGAGAATAATCATCGTAATGAAACGAAAGCACAGCCCTCCGTCCCATGCTGAATCAAAATGACCAGCAGGCAGTTTCTGGTTTCTCGTACAGAGTCCATCCTGCTCCGTGCCTAGGTGCCCGCCCAAGCTGTGCCTGGGCTGTGGGGGAGGGAGGAGGCGCGGCTGGCCTGCCTGAGCTGGAAGGTGATGGGGTGGGGCAGCAGGGCTTCCCCTAAGCACCCACAGTGTCACGCAGCCGTGGAGGACGAGCCTCCTGCACAAGGGCACAGCCGAGGACCTGACTCAGCTGTCCACCGTGAGTAGACAGCCGGCCGGGGCAGAACACTTCACTTTCTCCATGAAGAAAAATGCCTTCTGGGAGACAGGCCCGGCCAGGGAGGAGTCCTCACTGGCTCTCCTGAAATGCGGGCTGCTCCTGTAAGCTCTGCAGGTGTCACTTGGGAACAACCAGCAGCTGGGACCATGCAGCAGGCGCAGAGGGGCCGTGGCAGCCGGGGACAGGCCATGAGGAGACCGGGCTGAGCATTTCCGCTGGCTCAGGGGCCCCACCTCCTCCACTCTGCCCAGGAGACCTGCTGGGTCTGCACCGGGCAAGGAGCTCTGAGCATCAGGCCCCGCTGGGGAGAGCAGTTCTGGGGCTGGTGGGGAAGACTGCATGGAGGTCAGTCAGGCTCCCCGAGATGTCTCTGGGTTAGAGAAACTCAGTGGCAGACCTGCTTCTCCCAGCCTGCCTCCTGCTCTGGGGGGCCGTCCACAGCCAGCCTGCCACCTGTTCGCAAAATTCTATTTTGCTTTAATTCATGCAGAAAAGCAGGGTGAAGAGTCCCTGTTCTCTCCTCGTAGATGGCACAGATGACAGCAGCTTGCAGCCCTGGGACCCTAGAGTGGTGGAGGGCGAGGGTCCTGGCCGGCCTGACTGGCTGCAGCCAGGCACAGGGGCCACACCATTCTCGAGTCGCAGACCTGAGAACCCCTTCTGCCCCTGAGATGGAGAGGCGGAGCTGATGGTGATGATGACCTCTGTGCCCCCACAGCCAGCTTCATGCCAGGTGGCTGCCGCACTGTCCCCACCCTGGCTTTCTCCTTGGTGGCTCTGCCCCCCGGGACTCCACTTGAAGGTGGGGCTCCAGACCAGATGTGTATAACCGCAGGAATCGGGGCCTCCGAAGTCTCCAGGGGAATCAGCAACCTCCACCACCCTGCCACTCCCTGCCATGGCCCTTTCTGCCTGCGACTACTTCAAAACTAGACCCACAGCCCTTCCATTCCAACCCTACAGCCAGTGACACGCCCAGTACTGTCCCAGCGCTGTCACTGGGCAGATCGAGTTGGACAGCGGGTCTACCAAGGGAAGTGGGGTGAGGCAGGCATGGGCCACGTCCCTCAGGCTGCAGAGACAGGAGCAGGGCCAAGCACCTTGGCACTGGGAAGGTCAGCGGGCACCCTGGAGGCCACGTGTGATCACGATTTCAAGAAACTCTTTGGAGCACACTGGGTGAAAAGGCACCCCAGGACACGTGGGTCCCAGAGCCCTGTTCAAACTCCAGCAGTCTCTGGAAAGAGCAGACCCTCGGGCGCTCTATCCTTAAGATCACCACCACCGCCAACCACCCAAGCAAGGCCCTCCTGTGTGTGCCGCTCACTCGGGCTGTGAGCCTGCCGGGGAGCTTCTGATTCAACCTGAACGTTAACAGATCCATACGAATTAAGTAGCAAAATACACTCTATCAGGAGGGCCAGGCGCAGAAACACTGGCAACATTAAAGGACACAGGAACAGCACGTCTTTGATCTTCTGGTGGGAGAGAAAGGCAGATGCTCTGAGACAGACTTTGATGGCTCACGGCCACAGAGTGACGCAGAGGCCCCACTGCGCGGAGCCCCGCTGGAACGGCGCCGCGTGCTCGCAGGTTAATGTGGAAGCCCGTGGACAACAACACGGATTTAACAGGGAAAGAGGTGAACAAGCAACGGATTATGGTCGGGCACAGTGGTGCCCGGCTGTGATCCCAGCCCCTCAGGGGCCTGAGGCACGAGGATCACAAGTTCAAGGACAGCCTTGGCAATTTAGCAAGAAACTGTCTAAACAACCAGGGCTGGGGATGCGGCTCAGTGATGGAGGGTGGCCCAGCACGCACACGGCCCTGGGCTCCATCGAGCCCCTCCAGCAAAACAGGGACTCCGAAGAGGCAGGAGGGCCTGGCCTCACCTGTGATCCTGCTACAGAAGGAGGTAGGTCGCTGAGCACCAGCCCGTGGACAGGCTGGCAACCAGAGGTTCTGTTCTGACACTACATCATTAAAAAAAAATAATAAAGTGTGTGCTAAGAGGTGAAGGGAAGGAAAGACACTCACCCACTGGCTTCTGGGACTGTCTAACGGGGACAGCGTCTCTTCTGCATTTTCTGCACGGTGTATTCGACTGTTACCACTTTCGGAAGTTAAAAAATATCCTGGAGTGGACGCAGCCACGTGCGCGTGGGGTCACCAGGTGGCCGAGCACGTGGCCTTCATCAGGTTTGCTTGAAGCATGGATGACTCCAGGCCCGGCAGGCCCTGCGTGCTGCTGGCCAGCGGGCAGCATGTGGCAGCCGTGCCCAGGGCAGAGAGGCGACCCATGTCTCCTCGTGCCCAGAGCTTGGGAAGCACTGCCGTCTTTGCTCTGGAGCCTCCTGGGGGCACTTCCAGGAGCCCTGGGTCTCCGGCTGCTGGACCCCTCCTGCAGGGCACCAGGCCTGCTCCTCGCACACGCCTCCCCAGATGCCAGACGCCCCGGGGTGCCCTGCTCCCCGCGCTGGCAGTTTTGGGGCTGCTCCTGGATGAGAAGGTGATAATAAGACAAGACCTTCACGTGGGAGGAGACGGCAGGTGGGGTCCCAACACACCCCTGCCCCCGCCTGGCCTTCCACAGGTGAGAGAAGCAGGAGGCAAACCGGCCAAGTCACGGTGGCCAACTTGTGGTCCCTCAACACACAGGTTTCTGGTCACTAGTGTTGGTGGGCGAGCTGTAGCCCCCTTGTCCCTGAACTGAATCTGAGGCAGCTACTGGCTGGGACGTGGAGCAGCACGGAGCAGGCAGCCCACACCTGCGCTCAGGGACCTCAGGTAGGATGCGCCCCAGGGGCCCAGAGGGTCTGCTGCGGTCTTTGCCACTAGTCAGCTTTGGGTCCAGAAGGCTCGAAACAGGGCCTAAAGGGACACCTGGGAGCTGGACATGGCCTTGCTGCAGGGGACAGAACACACGCTGCCCCCCAGATCCTTGCACCAGGTCCTGCGGGTCGCAGGGACCACCCACGTGCTCTCCTGAGAGGGGGCGCATGGCCTCCTCAGCCCAGGGGTGACTGCGGATCACTACATTTCCAGAGAAGAAACAAAACCCAGGTGGAAGCTCCTCGCTCTTCCAAATTAAAGCCCAAGGAGATGAAACCCGCCGTTCTCCCCTCCCCAGCTTCTGACCCCGCTCTGCGACCTCAGGTGCTCCCAGGCTGCAGGCCTCCCTCCACGCAGCTGTGCCCACCCAGGCCCTTCCTCCCGCACGTCCGCAGCGGGTCTGTCCAGCCCAGTCTCCCTCTCCCCTGCCCCACTCCTCCCGCTCCTCGCTCCTGCTCTTTCTCCTGACATTTGGTTTCTGACCCGCTCACCTTCTTCTCTTTGGGTTCCCGTTCCACAGGCAGAGCCAGAGTGCGAGGCTCTGAGAGAGGTTGTGGGGCTCCTCTGACCCAGGCTGCACGCCTCCACCCCCTCCTGGGGGGCAATGCGCCTGGAGGCCCTCCTGCCCGGCCCTGGCTCTGGCCTCCGTCCCTGCTCCAGCAGGCCTCCCAGGGGCCCGGCCAGTCAGGAGCACACTGTTCCTCCCACAAGGCGGAGGCTGGGCCTCCAGCTGAAGCATGGAACTCTGACCTCAAAGCCCAGCTGCTCCATAACCAGCAGGCCTGGCCCCTCGTGGCCCTCCACAGCCCAGGTCCCCACCCACCGCCACTGCCTTCCTAGGGGCACATCTCAGAGGACTCCAGTGTGCTCCCGAGGCCTGAGGCTTGTTTTGGTCTGAAGCCCTCTCTAAGGAGACTCTGCCCTGGCCACACAGTCCTGTCCGGCAGCACCCAACGGGCCTGGCCCAGCCTCGTCCCTCCCTGGATGTGGCTCCACCTCGCCCCTTCCTCTGCCTTGCCAGGCCTGCAGGCTCCCCTGGAAGATGCCCCTTCCAGCCCAAGTCTTCCTCTTTCTTCTCAGTGTTCTCCCCTGCTGCCTGGGAGGCAGCAGATCGCGCTCTCGAGAGTCCATGTAGGCAGAAAGACGCAGGGCAGGAGGGCAGGACTCGGTCCCAACACCCTCCACCGTCGTGGAAGCTGGAAGCACCGCAGCACCCTCTGCCCTTCAGGGGACACCAGCCCCTTCCTTGCCCTGCAGGCCTGCGTGCCAAGGCTGGAGAGGACCAGGCTGGGCCTGGCTGCCCTGTGATAGCGTCCAGTTCTCTGCGGAGCTCGCTGGAGCTCGGGGGCCAGCTCTCCAGGGTTTCGGATACTCCGGCACTTAGGGTGGCGTCTGCATTATTTGGAATCTGTGTGAATGAAAACCAGTTCTGCCAGCCCAGAGAGGAAGCAGCTCCCTCCCCACGTGAAGGAGGTGACCCGGCCACCACGAGGCTCCTGGCCACAGCCCCTGCACCTGAGGTTGCCGGTCACTGGTGGTGACATCCCACAGATCCTCAGATGAACAGGACTCTGAGCAGTGTCCGGGTCAGCAGGCTCAGCCGGCAGGCCTGTCCTTGTCCTTGGAGCCCCACGGCAGGGTGTTGCCTTCCAGTGTGCGGCTCGGGCCTCGGCCACTCAGGCCGTCTTGGATTCGTGCAGAGGGAGCTGTGCCGAGCCCTCTGGACCCCCCACGCAGCTGCTGTGAGCTGTGGGAATCTCCCGCAGTCCAGTGTGGAAAGGGGGCTCGCCCCAGAGGTGCTGGGCGGGACGTCCGCCCTCCTGCTCACCCACCGCTCCACAAGGAAGCGCCTCGACCAGAGTGCAGGAGGCAGAAATCGCTCCAGGACCCCAGGGCTGGCCTCCCCACACCTCCTGGTGGCTCCTGGCCCCGGCCACCGTCCTGCTTTGCAGACGCCCAGTCCTCGAGGTGAGGAGAGAGCAAGGCAACCACTCCCAGTACCCCGGGGAGCGTGCTTGACTGTGGCCTGGTCCCTGTCCTGTTCTCATTGGACTGTCACCCTGGGGAAGCAGGTGCATCTCACTACGGGCTCGCACTCCCCCTGGGTGGGCTTCCAGGGATGAATTCCGAAAGCTGAATCCCAAGGAGCGCACTGGGCTGGTTGCCGCGGGCTGTTTGCAGGCCCCGCGGCCCCTCAAGCCTCAGCAGTCCCGTCTATAAAATGAGGGTTTGGACAGCAGCTCACTGAGGCTCCATCTGCCAGGGAGGAGTCCCTGGGGGTGACAGGTGGCCTCTCCGCCTCCCCGTCACTGCCAGCACCAAGCCCAGGTCCCCAGGAGGCAGCTCGCTCCTGCCCAAACGGCTCTTGTCAGAAGAGCTGTGCTTGAGTTCAGCCAAAGTCTGCCTCGCTGTCACTTCTGCCCAGGGACTCTGGGGCCATCTGCCAGATGTCTCCCCTAGGATCTCAGATCACCTGTGCTCATGGCACACATGGTGCTGGTCACTCTGCCCTGGTCACCATCCCTGGACATGCCCCTTGTGGTCAGTATGCACTGGACGGAGGAGTGACACTGGGGCTGGCTGTGGTCCTGTGGAGAGGAACACACGCCACTCTCTCCTGGTAGGTTCTCCTCAGGGAGCTGGGCTCCCAGGAGGGGGCCGCCCATGTCATGGTCTCAGACACAGACCGGGCAGCTGAGTCTGCAGTGGCCACACCTGGGTAGCAAGCCTCAGGCTCACCCAGGGTGGTTTCTCTGGCCAGCACATGCCTGGGGCCTGACTTTCGCTCTGCTGGATGCCAGCCGCTCAAGGGGTGTTGCATCTGAATATCTCGTCCACGCATGGGCCAGCCCGAGCTTGGATCTGCAAATTTGACAAGCGGGCCTATTAGGCCTTTAGCCAAGTCATGGATGGAATCGTAGGACGGGGCGTGGCGAGGACAGGACATGCTGTTGGAGGCCTCCTCTGCCTGGACATTGATCCATGAATCAACAGCCTGGCACTGCGTCCAGCAGCCCTTCCTCACTGACCGCAGCTGCCTCTCATCCAGCGTCCCCGTCTGCTCTCACTGACAAGAGCCGGGATGTTGCAAAGCCTCCTCCACCACCTCCGGCCCGGCCGCACAGCAGCCTGGGGTCTGCGAAGCTGCCTCCTGGCCGAGCCCCCAGCGCCGCACCCGTCTCCTGGAAGGGCTCTGCTTCTCCCTCGCTGCGCCCCGGATGGCGCCTCTCGGCTGTGCGTGCCAGGACACTCCGCTGACTGTGCTGGGCCTTCTGCTCCTCCCAACGGCCTCTGCAGTAGACCGAGGAGCAGGTGCAGAGAGCAGGGGTGGAGCCCCGTCCCCGCTTCACCTGTCTGGCCTTCCGCATGTCCAGGGTGGCACCCTGGTCCTCGCTCGTGCTATCAGAGGCAGACTGGCCGATCTGTATGCTCTTACATGGGTCCTGTGAGGCAGGGGTCAACGGGCGGTGGCCGGATGTGGCTGCTGGGGTGTTGGTGTGGTCTGCGAGGTAAAGCTGTTCTTTTGCAGCTTTGAAAGTGTGGAAAACATTAAGAGGGTGATTCACGATGCAAAACAATGGTATGAGATTGAGACTTTGGTGTGTGAAGGAAGTCGCATAGGAAGCGAGCCACGTTCTCACACTGATCCGTGGCCCAGGCCACGTTCACACGGGGGCAGCCACATCCAAGATCTGGGAGGGGCCCCAGCCCAGTCTGCAAGGCGAGAAAGGTGTGGTCACCGGACTTTCACGTAAGAAGTGTGCTACCTTCTTGAAGGGAACCCAGCAGAAGAGAGGAGAAGCACACTTGAGCTGCCCTACCAGTTCCAGGTTTGCATCGCAGACTCCGAGTTACCCAGGGAAAGAGATGGACAAACAAGGACGTAAACAAAATAACCGCACACTGGAGAGGAGAGAGAAAAGAGCGTGTCGGCCAAGGGGCGAGGAGGGCCGAGGGAGGGCGCAAGATGGGGAGCCGGCCTGCAGGGGCACGGGAGAGGTGGGCCGTGGCGTCCCAGGTGCCGCAGGGAGGGAGGCCGCGCAGTGGGGAGGGCCCAGCTGGGCACAGGGCTGGGCTTCACTCCAAGGAGAGAAAGACCGTGGGGGTCCCAACAGGGACAAATGTGTGACAAAGAGCCATGCAGACCCGCAAACCAGCACCAGGCAGGGCCACGGTCGAAGAAGTCGTGTCAGCTGCCTGTCTCACAGGTGCACAGGGAGCCCCTGAGTCGGGCTGGATGGCCCTTCTTTCTTCTCCCCTCCCTCCTCTGCCTCCTGTACCCCTGTACCCCGCCCTGCCACAGGCCAACAGTGAAGACCCAACACCCCTTATGTCAGGGGTTCTTCTAAGTTAAGGGGCATCGATCATGTGCACGCACATGCAGGTACACGGACACATGCACACACGCATACAGATGCACATGCACGTGCACACACGTGAATGCACAGACACACATATGCACACATAAATTCACATGGACACCCACATGCACACACACATGAATACATGGGCAACACATGCACATGGATACACACGTGCACACAGATACACACGTGCACACATGTGGACACAGGGCTAGACACATGCACACATATTCACATGGACATGCGCACTGACACATGCACACTCATGGGCATGTGAATACACACATGCACACATGGAAGCACACACGGTTGCATGCACATGTGCACGTACACACGTGGACACACACGCACACACAGCCTGCAGTTGCAGATTATGGCACGATGTGAGGTTGGAATCCCCATCTTCTTAAGTAGGTAAACACGTAGCACCCATGGGTGTCCCCTGCCAGGGGCAGCATGTGGAGTGACAGAGCAGGGGTTTAAACCTAGGCCTCTGTCCAAGGCCGGGACTTAGGGTTGACAACCCTGGGTCAGCCCGCTCTGACCACCCTGTCTCTCTGCAGTCCTGGCCACCTCTGTGACAGCGAGAGCCCTGGATCACCAAGGCTCTGGGCCTCAGGGTCGGGACCCTTGGGCAGCTGGACAAACTTGGTTGGGCCCCAGGGGTCTCTCCTCCTGCCTGGAGGGCTCAGCTTGGTGATGCTGACATCAGGTGACCTTTCGGTTTCCCTGTGGCGCGGAGGCTCCCTAGGGCAGGCCAGGCCCTCCAGGACACGGTGTGATGCCAGAACCAGTGTCCCACTGCGGGCCAACTCCCATGCCTCTGGAAGAGCTGGAGGGACGCAGCAGGAATGCAGGTTTCTTGGTGGGGGTGTCGAGCCCCAGGGAGGGGCCGTCGCCTGTGCAACAGTCCAGGCCTGGCGGGGCCCCTGCTGAGTGGCCTGCTGACAGACTGCTGTCGGGGCCAGCTCCTCGGCCGCCGCAGGGGAGGGAAGCTCTTCTGTTCACTCGAGAGCTGCGCAGTGCGAGGGGCAGGCCACCGCCTCTGCCAGCCGACACGCCGCCTGCCGGCTACATCTCAGGGCCCTTGCCCCACCGCACCCATGCAGGCCTGGCCAGAGGAGCGTCCCCAAGGCTTGAGGATGGAGAGGCAGAGCCTTTGAAGGGACTGATCTGACCTGAGCTGAATGGGGCAGGCCCAGTCCAGGCTCAGCCCGCAGCACAGACAGGCCCAAGGACCCTGAAAGCAAGGCCAGTTTAATGTCCCGTCGCTCAGACGAGGAGAGACAGCCACCGGGGCCTGGAAGACATGCGGTGGCTAGGGTGGCCTCAGCCGCCAGCTCCTCCATGGACCTTGCGGGTGAGCGGAGCAGCTGGCTATGAGCCAGCTGGGGTGTCCCTGTGGGTTCCCTTACCCCTCCTCTCTTGGTCTTCTCCAGGGACATCTGCTCTCTGCTCGGGTCTCCCAGCTGCTGCTCCACGCTCCCAGCAGGGCAGGGTGTGCGGGACACTGAGGAGGCACAGCATGGAGTCCTGAAGGCAGGAGAGACCATGGCTCAGCTGTTCCCTCGAGCTGGGGCAGCGCTGGTCACGGTGCAGAGGGTTCTTCATGGGGTGCCCCTCAGCCCTGTGCTGGGGGCGGGCCAAGCTCCCGTCTGGGCTCTGCAGACCTGTCCTCTGGCCACAGGAGCCACACAGAGCTGCCGCCCCTGCCAGCTCCCCAGGCTCCTCCTGCTTGTCTTGGGTACCAGCTCCCCGACTCACACCCAGCCAAGCCACAGACGCATGTGCCGAACCCTGGGCTGGAAGGACCCGCACACCCACCGTCGTGTGTTCCACCCGGGAAGGCCTGAGGTCTTGCCTGGTACCATGTCCCTGCACCTTCCACGGTGTGGCCCCTGGAGAGGGGGCTCGGGAAGTGAAAGATAATGGTCATTTTAGAAAACTCTGGCTGCTCGCCAATCTCTTCTGACTGCAGAAAGAGCGGCAGCCGAGTGGCAAGGACCTGACCCAGGGCGACCCGCCTCTGCTGCTCTGGGGACTGCACCAGCCAGCTCACACCAATGCTGCCAAGGAGCCTGCGGGCCAGGTGCCCGTTAGCCTCACGGCAACGGGCAGAGCAGCAGGTGCAGCGCAACACCAGGACCTTCTGTTTAGAACCTGGCACGGGTCTGTGTGTCTGCCCCTGAAATCTGCCCGCACCCGCTGTGGGTCGGGCGTGCTGGGCGGCCAAGGGTTTGCTGTTGAAATGCGACCCCACTGTGGGGTACTACAGACAGAGCTGGATCTACGGGGGTGAGGGTGCTGGGAGTGGATCAGGTCACCGGGGCGCAGTCGCAGGAAAGGACTGGCAGCTTCATGAGGGGAGCCGGGGCCGCACCAGCTCCTGTCCTGCAGGTGACATCCTGCTCCGCCTGCAAGGCCGTCACCAGGCTCAGCCCCTCCTGGGTCCTTCAGACCAGGAGCCAACCGACCTCTTTCCTCATAGCACCCCAGCCTCGGGTATTTGCATTTTGCTGCAGTAACCACACACAGGCTGAGGCGTCCAACATCTGCCGCCATGGCTCTTGGGAAGCTGAGGCTGCCTCACGTCCGCCTCGGAGGGAAAGACAGGTCCTGGCCTCCCCAGCCCCAGCTCCACCTGACCCTGTTCTGACTCTGCTCCCCTCCCACAGGTTGCAGTGTCCACGTCCATGCTAGACCCCCTGCGAGGAGCACCGCCCCCCAAGCCCCTCTGCCCTCTGCTCCCACCCTGCAGCGCACCAGGGCCGCTACTGCCCGACCCCAGAGGGTGCCGTGTGCTCTCCAGCCGATCTCCGCACTCACCTCTGCTTGATTTCTTCCCCTCTGTCCCTCCCTCCCTCCCCGCTTCCCTCCCTCCTTTCCTTGTCCCGCCACGCCACACGAAGATGAGGAACACTTCCGTGCCTTCAGTGACATCTCCAGTGCTTCAGGGGGGCTGTGGCCCTCTCCCCCTTCATCCTCCTCCTGTCTTTGCTCCTCTGGCTGCTGTGGCTGGTGTCCATCGTGGCCCTTGTTCCAGGACCCTGGGCAGCTGCACCTCTGCCTCACCTGGCCGTGGTGGGAGTGGGCTGCACCGGGAACGCACCTCCCCAGCCTCAGCTCAGCCCCTGGACCAGGTGGGCACCTGCCTGCCCTACAGGGCCGCTGAGGAGCGTGCCCCACGTGGCCAGCTCACGCCGCTTCAGGCTCCATCAGTGCCCACGCCTCCTCCATCAGCTGAGGAGGGTCCTTCCCAGACGCCATGTTCAAAACCACAGGCTGCCTTGCCTCTGGCCTGGGCCAGCAGGCTGCCTTCTGCTCATTCCCGGTGCCAGCCCACTCCAAGGCGGCCCCATCCCGCTCACTCTCCTGGGCAGAGGCTGCCACCTCACGCCCGTGTGGCCCACAGCCCGACCACAGCAGGCGACTCCCGGCTCTCTGCTCGTTTGGACCCTGCGTTTTCTCTCCACATCAGTACAGTCAGGAAGGACCACCCGTGTGCATGTCCTGCAGGACAGCCAGGGAGATAACAGAAAGGGCAGAATAAGGAGCTCCACCTGAGAGGCACCTCTGAAAAGCCTCCACTGTAAAGTAATGAGAACACAAAGCCAGCTGTTCTGTTCCAGATCTCTGTAAATGAAACAGCCTTACAACGACCCGGGAAGCATTTTGTTGTTCAGGGAAATGTCTGAATTTCAGTAATAGCAGCCAGCTCTGCTGTGTTCTGACTGTCATGTCCCCTCCTCCCCCTGCCCAGCTCCCTGGCAGCCTGAGAAATCCAACAGTCCTGAGGTATTGATTAAGGTTTTCCAGAAAAACAGAAATGATAGCAGGTGCATATGATCTATTTCCATATTCCTTGCAACTGGAAGGAATCCAGATTATGGAGGCTGGGAGAACCGAAGCTCTGCGGTTGCCAAGCTGGAGACCCAGGCAAGCCAGTGGTGTGAGTTCCATGCTGAAAGCCATCCAGGCTCAGAGCTCAAGAAGACCCAGCTTTTAAGCTTGATCCCCAAAATGGAAAAGACCAATGACCCAGCTCAGCTCAGCCAGGCATTGGGCGCTCTGTTTAGGTCCTCCTGTGAGTGGACAAGGGCATCCACACCAGAGAGACACCTGCCTTACTCATTCTACCCACTTTAAGGCTCCTTTCCTCCAGAGCACCCGTGGACTCAAGGACACACTCAGGCTCTTCTGTGACCCAGTGTGAGTACCCTGTGCCCAGCGCAGTGGACGTAAAATTCATCAGCACACACAGTAGAAACAAGCCACCTCAGGACCACAGCGGTGCATCAGCCAGCAGCCCAGAGCCGACGGAGCACAGAACGAGCCTGGGGCTCTTCAGAGAGCTCCACACCAGAGGACTATCACCCCTCGAGCTGAGGGAAGCTCACCTGTAGCTCCCAAGGCCTTGCCTTCATGCACCTCAATTCAGCTCATTCAAGGCACAGAAACTCTGCACCCAAAGTGTTTGTCAAAGTCAATCATCAGCAACTGTTCAACATTCTCGAGTCAGGAGACCAGTCAGAGGAAACAAGAGGCTGAACAGACATCGTAGAGGAAGTTGGGGGGATGGGATGTCCACAGTGAGCTCTGAGAAACTTGGAAATATTCCTAGTGACCTGGAAGGCCACACACAGACAGGCTGTGCACACATCTAGGAAGGACTTGAAGAGGGTCCATCTCCCCTTGACTGACCTTCAGGTTCTGAAGGCAGGAAGTGAAGCCTAGGACAGAGCTGTAAACTGCTGGTCAGAGCTTCGCAAGTGCCACTCAGAGACAGGCAGAGCCCTCGCAAACCAGGGTCCCGTGCTGTGAAGACACATCCAGTCCTCAGCTGGCAACGGAAACAATGAAGGCCAGATTGCAGAGGCCACACAGCAAAGAAATGAACAGATATTACAGAAACGATTCAGGAAAGCCACTAAGTAAATATACGGCAGGAACCACACACATACCTGGGGCATTAGGGGCAGTCTGGCTTCCAGCATTGTTACATTATGTCGTTTGAAGTATAGAATTTTCCTTTAAAAAAACTGTCAATCACATTAAAAAAAAACAACAACAACAACAATAGAAAAGTATGACAATACAGAAAGGGGAAAGAAAGTCAAGGGCAATTGTCCCTTAGGATCCCAGACTCTGGGCACAAAGGACAAGGCCAAAGCAAGTTCACATAAGTAAACCAGACACAGTTGTGACAAGAGAACTGCCATCCAGTTCCTTATGAGCACAGGGCAGCAAACCCTCAGTGAGATGCTGGCAAACCCAGTCCCGCAACTCAGCAACAGAATTCTATGCCATGACCAGATGGGGTTTCCATGGGGAGTGAACATCTGAAGGTCAAGGTCACATACCACAGTGATGGGGAAAGACAGAAGCCGCATGGAATCTCAGTGAAGAGAAGGTCCACTACCCTCCATGACAAAGGCCCTCCGGGCATGTGAGGAGAAGCCCCGTTCTAATCTCCATGAGAGGTGGACAGAACCTCCCAGAACCTCAGTGTTGCACTTAACCTGGTGAGACTACTTCCCCTTGGTGTTCGGAACCCGACTTTGAGGTCTCCTCCTGCCATTTGTATTTGATGTTTTATTGGAGGACCTAGTGAGGCAATTAGACAAGAAAAAGCAATTTCTAAACATCCAGATTGGAATAGGAAGAAATCAAGCTATTTCTATTCACGAATGCTGTGATCTTGCATAGAAAATCCTGAAGAACCCACCACACAACTGCTGAAGTAAGTGGGACCCGAAGGTGGCAGAGTGCAGATAATTATGTAATTAATCGTATTTCTAGACACTTGCAACAAACAATCCAGAAACAAAAAAAATAGGAAAAAGACCATTTTAAAAAGCATTGAAAAGTACAAACATTGTTAAAAAGATTAAGCAACACTTAGATAAAGAGAAAAACATCCCATAATCATGGATCTGAAAATTTAATACTGTTAGGCTGGCTCACTCCCCAAATTGATAAATGAGTTTAGCATAATCCCTATCAAAATCCCAAATGCCTTTTGGTAGAAGTTTAGTTGATGCTAAAATTCATATGGCTATGAAAGAAGCCCAAAACAGTCACAGCAATCTTGAAAGAGGAGTACGCGGTTGGGGGACTTGCATCCTCGAGTTCAGATTTCATGCGAAGCAGCAATGGTCAGCATTGGATTGTGCTGCACAAGGAGAGCAGAGAAGGTGGGATCAGTGGACACGCAGATTCAGACTAGCTGGCGCTTAATAATTTTTTGAGTAAATACAATAAGTTACCTTGTGTTTGGATAATTTGTTTATAAAGACTTGGCTGCTTGAATTTTGCTTCGGTTGCCATCTGTGCTAACCTGCCCTTCCTGTTTTCACACGCGCCAGAGAGCAAGGAATCTCGACGCCCAAGGACTCCCACTCCAGGGCAGGCCATCTCCTGGCTCCTCTTGGTTCTTGATTCTTGAATCAGTTCCACTCTGGGAAGCGCATAGGTATGTGCTGTTGGAGGAGGAGATGATTTATGACCGAACACAGAGAAGAGCCGCCCGTGGGAGCTGCACACTGATAGTTCAGATAGCGCCGCCTTCACCTCCAGTCCTCCCGGACCCAATTCGCAGCCAGGAGACATGGACCCTGAGGCTGGCCCCTTAGTGGGAGGGGGTGGGACTGTGAAACTCCACTGGCAGCCAGGGAAGGCTGATGATGCAGATTGGAAGGGCCTCCCGCTCTGCCCCGAGCCCGGGAAGGAGGAAGGGAGCCGAGCGTCCTCTGACGCCCACGTCCTTCTTCCATCCTCAGAGGGTTCCTACATCCCCACAGGAGCCTTTCCATCAAGTTCTGTTCCAGAATCTGAATGCGGCCATTCCCTCCTGGTTGGTGATGGGCTGCTGAAGCCTGGTGCCGCTTCATGTGTGGTTCATGCACCCACATGCTGCCCTTCGAGTCTTCTGGAAGCTTCTCAAGGGGACCAAATGCTTGACTCAGGTCAGTTTCCAGCCTGATGAAGGAGCTCCTGGCCAGTCGGGTGACCTTCCCAAGCAATGCCCGTGTCTTCTTGGCTCTTTGCATCAGAAGTTCCATGACTGGTCTCCCCTCCAGCTGAGCTCACCAGAGCCAGCCCTGCCTGCATCCAGCACCTCTGTCCACCCGGGCATGCCAGGCCCACTCCATGGCCACCACCGACCCTTAGGCTTAGTGCCAGTGTAGTTCATGGTGAGCGATAAGCAGGTGGTGTGGGGGCAGGAGGGGCCTCCCCACCCACCCTGAGCTCTGCAGGCTGTCAGAGTGGCCCGGGATGTCAGCTCCTGGACCTCCTTTCCCCAGTTAGCCTGCAGATCTGTGCTGCAGCCCCTGTGTGTGGCCCTGGGAAGGCAGGGCAGGTGGCAGGAGCCCTGCCCTCACAGCTGGGGTGGGGCTAGTGGCCTGCACGGTGACTGGGGATCATGACACCGTGTGGCTGGTGTGCTGATCAGCTGAACGGCCTTTGGCTGTTCCCAGCGGCACTTCTGTCCCGTCTCCAGACTTGAGGTGGAGCAGAGCTGCCCTCCCTTGGTGTGTGTTACTGCTCTACCCCCAAGCGCCATATTCCGGCACGCAGTAGGGCATCAGCGGTGTGCCCATCCTTTGGTGCTCTGAACATGACTTCCACCTCTCTCCCCCTGTAGCAAGACAACCCAAGACCTCTCCGTGCTGTCCATGGTCCCCAGAGCAGGAGTGGGCTCTGAGGTGGGTCAAGCCAGCACCGAGGTCCTGATTGGGTACAAGGTGTAGTGTTGTGGCCAAGCTTGCCTGGAGGCCAAGAGCCCATAGTTGGGCTCTTCCCTTTACCAGATGGGCACCTGGGTTTCCGTTCACCTGGCTGGTTCTGTCGAGCAACTGGACGGTGCGTTTCAGAAAGAAAGGGCGTGGGAAGGACTAAGAAAGGAGCAGAGCAGACCTTACCCCAGCAGCCAGCTGGCCACAGGAGGAACGCCTGCCTGGCCCAGCCTTCCAGCGGGCGGAGGTGGTGGGTACCGGAGTGGTGTCCACACAGTTTGATCCCAGGAACACAGACATTCATGACCCTTCCACGGGCACGGAGGAACATCTGCAGCCTGGTGTGCTGAACTGGAGGTGCCAGAAAGGGACCCCAGGTCATGGTCAGTTAAGAGGGTCCCTCCAGGCCCCAGCTTTGATTAGCAACTCATTTGTCATTGGGCTCTACAAGACAGACAGTCTGAGCATTTGCCTAGAGGTGGCGTCTGCAGGTGGGGACAGTTTTGAGGCTAACCACAGCATGGAGATAAACAAAAAGATGCTGCATCTGCTCCAAAGGGTTTTGGGACACTTAGTTGAGGACATAAAGGGACCAGGGGGCAGCAGGAAATCCAAAGGTCCTCCTGGTGGCTCACTCCCTTGCCTCCAGGGTTCAGGCCTCTGCTCCACCCCAGCCAGAGGTTGTCCTCATCTTCTCCATGGCTTTCTCTCCATCTATAAATGTGTCTGAGATACCATTTAACACAAAAAAAAACTAAAAAGGAAGCAAGTCAGGATGAGGCCCACACTGCTTTCATCAGAGGGAAGCTTCCAGAATGCTGTCTCTGTTGATGGTCTGCTCCTCCCTGGGCCCACTCACCCTCTGCCCACAGTGGAGCACCTGGCCTGCCTGCACACAGCCCCTGCAGGGAGAGTGCACCCTGCCTCCTGCTTCTCTGGGCCCCAAGGTGCTAGGTCTCTTCAGCCTCCCTCAGCTGCCTCCTCCGGCGGTCTGTCCTCAGACCTTTTCTCTTTTCTATTTGAAGGATCCCTCCCCTGGTTTCAATGCCCATTAGTGACTGATGAGCCTTCATTGTTTTGTGCAGCCCACCTGCACTCCAGGGCCATGCCCATGCCACCTTCTGGGCCTTCCCACCTGGGTGTGCCCCAGGTGCCCAGAGCTCTGTGTGTCTCAGGCTGATCACATCATTCTTTCTCTCACAGTCCCCACTATCCTAGGGAGGATGTCTGAGGAAAGTAATTTCCCTGCACCCCATGCCAAAGCTCTGAGAGTCATCTCAGTCCTCCCCACACACACGCCGTTCATCTCAGACCCATGTCCCTAGTCCCCAAACCTTCAGTGACTCCCTAGTTTGCACATGGGTGTTTCTGCTCCAACAGTTCCTAGAACAACCTCAAATCCCTACCTTGTCCATATCTATTATTTACTTAATGTTTTTCTTTAAATCATTTAAATCATTAGACATTTAATGACTTCACCTTGCCCTATTAACACAGGCTTGGGGTGCTACTTTTCATCTAATATTCATGAAAATGAACTAAAATCATGAGATGAGTCACTTGTACTCCAGTTGACATGAGGGCCTATGAGAGAAGGCCTGTGACTCTTCCCTCTGTCCACCCTGCAGGGAAGGTGGGATATGGCTGGGATGCTCTGCTCCTCCCTGAATGTACAGAGCCCCTTCATGCCAGAGCTTTGCTCCATCTGGAGAGAAGTGCTTACAACCTACCCACTGTGTGGAGAAGTAATGAAAGATTCCAGGATGAACTTCTCTGTGTCAGAAGCCCAACGCCAGCTCCTGCTATGTTGGAGACATGGTCCTGGGCCCTCCACACACAGCAACTCAACTGTGCATCAAACAGAGTCCACCAGACTACAGAAAGACTAAGGCTCAGAGAGGTTGGGTAGCTCACTGACTTCACTGAGCTGGACCTGGTGGAGGAAGCAGGTACATCGGGGTCTCCCTGCCTGTACCTTTCTATCTCAGTTCCATCTTGGGCTACTTAACCTCCCTGAACCTCAGTACCATCATCGGTAAAGTGGACCTGGGCTTAGCACTATCTTAAGATTTGGGGGAAGATAAATTAAAATAACATCTCAAAGACAAGCCCCAGTCCAAGCAAATAGAATCAGTGCTCGAGGCCCCGGGTGAGAGCAGGCTGCTGGTTCACCTTGCCTCTCAGCACATGAGACTGCACAGGCCCCACACACACGTGTGCTCCCCGAGAGCCCAGGACCTGCTGGCGTCTCCCACACTCTCTGACTCACCTTGCCCAGGTTCCCGGGGTGGACCGTAGTGTGTGCCTGGGACTCAGCGCCTCCTGCCCCTGCTGGCTGCTGGTCCTTTCTTGGACACCAGCGGGGCCCGTGCCCTCCTGCTCTTAGGTCTCCACTCGAGGCCGTCTCTCAGGGACGCCCAGGCAGGCACGACAGCACAGGAGCGTCCGGCCCGGCAGCATCTCTGCCCGGTCCTCTGCGCTCCTCGTCACCTCAGCTGCCACCCTGGCTCTGGGTGTGGAGCTCTTCACTAGCTGCAAAGTTAGTGGACTGTAAGCTCTGGATACTGGGCTTCTGGTGTTCACGGTAGCGTCTCCCGCTTCCTGACACCCAGCAGGGGCTCAGTGAACCGTGTGTAAATGAGTGCGTGTGACAAACTGAACGCACCCTGAATGAGACCGAGGGCCAGAACTCAGTCCCTGGAAGGGGACGCCACCCTGCATCCTTCATGCTTTATCCAGGGTCCACGTCGGAGCTGGTGAGCAGCGGGGGCAGACTCGGTTGAAGGAGTGAGCGAGCGAGCGAGGCCTGCCTTTCTTCTGACACGCGATCCATCTTAATTGCGTTTCCATCAGCACAGCACACTGGCCCCTGAGGACGAGGCACTGCCTCTTCACACCCTTGCTGGCTAAAGACCAACTGCCATGAATTCTGGATTTTCTGGGTGTTTCTGGTCTTGGCCACGGTGCCCTCCTCTATCTCCGCTGGCCGGCTCTCTCCTGGCGCACCCTCGGGGATGGTCTATCTGCCCGCAGCTGAGACCGCCCTCCAGGGAGGCCCGTGGGGGTGAGGGCCGGGAAGGTGGACGCGTCCCTCATCTCCCAGGCCACTTGGGAGGGCCTGCTCCTTCATCACAGAGAATCAATACTGGTGCAGTTGGTAGATCGTAAAACTTTATAGTTGGGAAGTGACACGTTTCCCTAACTGGCCCCAGAAGAGAGATAAAACCCAGCAGCAACGTTAGGCGATGATTCAAGGTGAGAGGTGGCGGGCACAGCGCGCTCAGGACACGTGCTGCGCCAGCCGCTCTCAGGGTGTCCCCACGCGGCCCTGCGGGATTGGCCTTCACCGCACCCTTCCCCAGAGGAGGGAGATGAGGCTTGGGGGGCTCCTGGTGCACCCGAGACCTGATCCTGGGCTGCTCCCTGGGACAGTGCTCTTGGGGACAGGAGACCCAGACACTCCATCACCTGCCTGAGTCGCATCCTTGGTGCTGATGGGAGTCTAACAAAGTCCCAGAGAGGCCTCTGCTGCCACACGCCCACTTAGGCGTGTGTGTGTCTGGGGCATCCGAATGACCAGACAGTTCAAAATATGAACTTTGACCACACTCCTCCCCAGGTTCACGGCACTCGTAAGGCAACTAGTGTCCTGAAACACCAAGAATTCACCCACAACTGCCGGCCTGCTCAGGGAAGAGCCGGTACTCGGGCCCGGTCACTGCCTGGACCCACCCTCTGCAGAGATCAGGGCCCTCCATCCACGGGCTCTGCAGGCCCCTCGCAGCTCCCTGCAGCCCGGGCCTGCCCTCCCCCACACAGGAGGTCCACTCCGAGCAGACCAGACTGGACGCTCAAGGCCAAGGCGTGCCGCTGCTCTGGTGTTGGAAGAGCACACGCCACACTAATTTCATGGTGATCTCCACCCAGAATGCGGAGCGAGAGGCGGCAGCCCACGGGTCAGGAGGCAGCAGGCCCCAGACCAAGGTCTGTGAAGCTCTGCCTTCAGGGAGGTGCGCGGCATCCGGTCAGAGCCCAGTGCTCAGAGAGGCCGTGGGGACCCCAGGACCACCCTGGTGGCTGCGAAGAGCAGGCGGCCAGAGGTCGGGGTTGGGGTCCTCAACACACAACTTCTGTCATCAGGGTCCCCCCGGCCCAGGGACCGGTTCCCTCTCCCAGGATCACGCCTCGGCAGGCGCAGGGACAGTGCAGGGTGGAGAAAGCCCAGCGGGTCCCCATGGCTCACTGACTTGGGAGCACTGACCGGGGCTGATGGGTGGAGCCTGGGAGCCTCTCCCAAGGCTGGACTGGGCCACCCTGACGGCTCCGCTCCCGCTGCCTCTGGACGCCGGGCCACCTGCAGGTGCTCAGGGCAGCAGGAAGCCCGTTCCTGGGATGGGCTGAGCAGTCGTGGAGGCTGGGGGATGACAGCACAGGGCTGTCCTCAAGGCTGCTCCCCCGGCAGACCCAGGAGCTCTTGGTGACAGGAGGCTCCTGACTGGAAGGCCAGCCACCACCCGTCCTCCAAGCTCCTGGGGACTCACATGGTGGGACAGGCTCTCCCCAGGGGACATGAGCCAACAGGACGCTCACCTGCGGAGCATGACAATTTCATATGAGAAGAGAAGACGACGGGAACGCACTGGATTACAGGGGACACAGAGAAAGGATGAGAACTGATCAGGAAACTAAAACTCACCTGCACACGCTGTGCTCGCACCCGGAGCTGCGGCGGAGAGGAAGGGGTCAGTGGCACTTGTTCCCCGGCATGTTCCCCGGTCTGTTCCCCGGCATGTTCCCCGGCATGTTCCGGCACGTTCCCCGGCACATTCCCCGGCATGTTCCCTGGCATGTTCCCCGGCATGTTCCTTGGCATGTTCCCCGGCATGTTCCCCGGCATGTTCCTTGGCATGTTCCCTGGCATGTTCCCCGGCATGTTCCTGGCATGTTTCCGGCATGTTCCTTGGCATGTTCCCCGGCATGTTCCCTGGCCTGTTTCCTGGCCTGTTCCCCGGCATGTTCCTTGGCATGTTCCCTGGCATGTTCCCTGGCATGTTCCCCGGCATGTTCCTTGGCATGTTCCCTGGCATGTTCCCTGGCATGTTCCCTGGCCTGTTCCTTGGCATGTTCCCTGGCATGTTTCCCGGCATGTTCCTTGGCATGTTCCCTGGCATGTTCCCTGGCATGTTCCCTGGCATGTTCCCCGACATGTTCCTTGGCATGTTCCCCGGCATGTTCCCTGGCATGTTCCCTGGCATGTTCCCTGGCATGTTCCTTGGCATGTTCCCCGGCATGTTCCCTGGCATGTTCCTTGGCATGTTCCCCGGCATGTTCCCTGGCATGTTCCTTGGCATGTTCCCTGGCATGTTCCCCGGCTGTTCCCTGGCATGTTTCCGGCATGTTCCCTGGCATGTTTCCCGGCATGTTCCCTGGCATGTTCCTTGGCATGTTCCCTGGCATGTTCCTTGGCATGTTCCCCGGCATGTTCCCTGGCATGTTCCTTGGCATGTTCCCTGGCACATCCCCGGCATGTTCCCTGGCATGTTCCCTGGCATGTTCCCTGGCATGTTTCCCCGGCCTGTTCCTTGGCATGTTCCCCGGCACATCCCGGCATGTTCCCTGGCATGTTTCCCGGCATGTTCCCCGGCATGTTTCCCCGGCATGTTTCCCGGCCTGTTCCTTGGCATGTTCCCTGGCATGTTCCTTGGCATGTTCCCCGGCATGTTCCCTGGCATGTTCCTTGGCATGTTCCCTGGCATGTTCCCCGGCATGTTCCCTGGCATGTTTCCCGGCCTGTTCCTGGCATGTTCCCCGTCACATCCCCGGCATGTTCCTTGCATGTTCCCCGGCATGTTCCCCGGCATGTTCCCTGGCATGTTCCCTGCATGTTCCTTGGCATGTTCCTTGGCCTGTTCCATGGCATGTTCCTTGGCATGTTCCCCGGCATGTTCCCTGGCATGTTCCCCGGCATGTTCCCTGGCATGTTCCCTGGCATGTTCCTTGGCATGTTCCCTGGCATGTTCCCCGGCATGTTCCCTGGCATGTTCCCTGGCATGTTCCTTGGCCTGTCCCTGGCATGTTCCTTGGAATGTTCCCCGGCACATTCCACGGCATGTTCCCCGGCATGTTCCCTGGCATGTTCCCTGGCATGTTCCCCGGCATTTCCCTGGCCTGTTCCCTGGCATGTTCCTTGGCATGTTCCTTGGCATGTTCCCTGGCATGTTCCTTGTGGCATGTTCCTTGGCATGTTCCTTGGCATGTTCCCTGGCATGTTCCCCGGCATGTTTCCCGGACTGTTCCTTGGCATGTTCCCTGGCATGTTCCCTGGCATGTTCCTTGGCATGTTCCCTGGCATGTTACCTGGCATGTTCCCCGGCCTGTTCCCTGGCATGTTCCCTGGCATGTTCCCCGGGATGTTCCCTGGCATGTTCCCTGGCATGTTCCTTGGCATGTTCCCTGGCATGTTCCTTGGCATGTTCCCTGGCATGTTCCTTGGCATGTTCCCCGGCATGTTCCCTGGCATGTTTCCCGGCCTGTTCCCCGGCATGTTCCCTGGCATGTTCCTTGGAATGTTCCCCGGCACATTCCACGGCATGTTCCCTGGCATGTTCCCCGGGATGTTCCCCGGCATGTTCCCCGGCATGTTCCTGGCATGTTCTTGGCATGTTCCTTGGCATGTTCCCTGGCATTCCTTGGCATGTTCCCTGGCTGTCCTTGGCATGTTCCCTGGCATGTTCCCTGGCTGTTCCTTCATGTTCATTGGCATGTTTCCCGGCCTGTTCCTTGGCATGTTCCCTGGCATGTTCCTGGCATGTCCTTGGCAGGTCCCCGGCATGTTTCCGGCCTGTCCTTGGCATGTTCCCGGCATGTTCCCTGGCATATTCTTGGCATGTTCCCCGGCATGTTCCTGGCATGTTCCTTGGCATGTTCCCCGGCAGTTCCCTGGCATGTTCCTTGGCATGTTCCCCGGCCTGTTCCTTGGCATGTTCCCTGGCATGTTCCCTGGCATGTTCCTTGGCATGTTCCCCGGCATGTTTCCCGGCCTGTTCCTTGGCATGTCCCTGGCATGTTCCTGGCATGTTCCTTGGCATGTTCCCCGGCACATTCCCCGGCATGTTCCCTGGAATGTTCCCCGGGATGTTCCCTGGCCTGTTCCCTGGCATGTTTCCCGGCATGTTCCTGGCATGTCCCGGCATGTTCCCGGCATGTTCCCCGGCATGTTTCCCGGCCTGTTCCTTGGCATGTCCCCTGGCATGTTCCTTGGCATGTTCCCCGGCATGTTCCCTGGCATGTTCCCGGCCTGTTCCCTTGGCATGTTCCCCGGCATGTTTCCTGGCCTGTTCCTTGGCATGTTCCCTGGCATGTTCCCTGGCATGTTCCTTGGCATGTTCCCCGGCACATTCCCCGGCATGTTCCCTGGAATGTTCCCCGGGATGTTCCCTGGCCTGTTCCCTGGCATGTTCCCCGGCATGTTCCCCGGCATGTTCCCTGGCATGTTCCCCGGCCTGTTCCCTGGCATGTTCCCCGGCATGTTTCCCGGCCTGTTCCTTGGCATGTTCCCTGGCATGTTCCCTGGCATGTTTCCTTGGCATGTTCCCCGGCACATTCCCCGGCATGTTCCCTGGAATGTTCCCCGGGAGGTTCCCTGGCCTGTTCCCTGGCATGTTCCCCGGCATGTTCCCCGGCATGTTCCCTGGCATGTTCCCCGGCCTGTTCCCTGGCATGTTCCACCGGCATGTTCCCCGGCCTGTTCCTTGGCATGTTCCCTGGCCTGTTCCCTGGCATGTTCCCTGGCATGTTCCCTGGCATGTTCCTTGGCATGTTCCCTGGCATGTTCCCTGGCATGTTCCCCGGCATGTTCCCTGGCATGTTCCCTGGCATGTTCCTTGGCATGTTCCTTGGCATGTTCCTTAGCATGTTCCTTTGCATTTCCCCTGGCATGTTCCCCGCCTGTTCCCTGGCATGTTCCCCGGCATGTTCCCCGGCATGTTCCTTGGCATGTTCCCTGGCATGTTCCCCGGCCTGTTCCCTGGCCTGTTCCCTGGCATGTTCCCCGGCCTGTTCCCCGGCATGTTCCCTGGCATGTTCCTTGGCATGTTCCCTGGCATGTTCCCCGGCATGTTCCCCGGCATGTTCCCCGGCATGTTCCTTGGTATGTTCCCTGGCATGTTCCCTGGCATGTTCCCCGGCATGTTCCCTGGCATGTTCCCCGGCATGTTCCCCGGCATGTTCCCTGGCATGTTCCCCGGCATGTTCCCTGGCACGTTCCCCGGCATGTTCCCTGGCATGTTCCCCGGCATGTTCCCTGGCATGTTCCTTGGCATGTTCCCCGGGATGTTCCCCGGCATGTTCCCTGGCATGTTCCCTGGCATGTTCCCTGGCATGTTCCCTGGCATGTTCCCTGGCATGTTCCTTGGCATGTTCCTTGGCATTTCCCCTGGCATGTTCCCCGGCCTGTTCCCTGGCATTTTCCCCGGCATGTTCCCCGGCATGTTGCCTTGGCATGTTCCCTGGCATGTTCCCCGGCCTGTTCCCTGGCCTGTTCCCCGGCATGTTCCCCGGCCTGTTCCCCGGCATGTTCCCTGGCATGTTCCTTGGCATGTTCCCTGGCATGTTCCCCGGCATTGTTCCCGGCCTGTTCCTTGGCACGTTCCCCGGCATGTTCCCTGGCATGTTCCCCGGGATGTTCCCTGGCATGTTCCTTGGCATGTTCCCCGGCATGTTCCCCGGCATGTTCCCCGGCATGTTCCCCGGCATGTTCCCTGGCATGTTCCCTGGCATGTTCCCCGGGATGTTCCCCGGCATGTTCCCTGGCATGTTCCCTGGCATGTTCCCCGGGATGTTCCCCGGCATGTTCCCTGGCATGTTCCCTGGCATGTTCCTTGGCATGTTCCCCGGCATGTTCCCTGGCATGTTCCCTGGCCTGTTCCCCGGCATGTTCCTTGGCATGTTCCCTGGCATGTTCCTTGGCAGGTTCCCTGGCATGTTCCTTGGCATGTTCCCCGGCATATTCCCTGGCATGTTTCCCGGCCTGTTCCCACGGCATGTTCCCTGGCATGTTCCTTGGCATGTTCCCGGCACATTCCCCGGCATGTTCCCTGGCATGTTCCCGGGATGTTCCCCGGCATGTTCCCCGGCATGTTCCCTGGCATGTTCCCTGGCATGTTCCTTGGCATGTTCCCTGGCATGTTCCTTGGCATGTTCCCTGGCCTGTTCCCTGGCATGTTCCTTGGCATGTTCCCCGGCATGTTCCCAGGCATGTGCCCCGGCATGTTCCCTGGCATGTTCCCCGGCATGTTCCTTGGCATGTTCCCTGGCATGTTCCTTGGCATGTTCCTTGGCATGTTCCCTGGCATGTTCCCCGGCATGTTCCTTGGCATGTTCCATGGCATGTTCCCTGGCCTGTGTCCCGGGCATGTTCCCCGGCATGTTTCCCGGCCTGTTCCTTGGCATGTTCCCTGGCATGTTCCCTGGCATGTTCCTTGGCATGTTCCCCGGCAGGTTTTCCCGGCCTGTTCCTTGGCATGTTCCTCGGCATGTTCCCTGCATGTTCCTTGGCATGTTCCCCGGCATGTTCCCTGGCATGTTCCTTGGCAATGTTCCCGGCATATTCCCTGGCATGTTCCTTGGCATGTTCCCCGTCCTGTTCCTTGCATGTTTCCTGGCATGTTCCCTGGCATGTTCCTTGGCATGTTCCCGGCATGTTTCCGGCCTGTTCCTTGGCATGTTCCCTGGCATGTTCCCTGGCATGTCTTGGCATGTTCCCCGGCACATTCCCCGGCATGTTCCCTGGAATGTTCCCCGGGATGTTCCCTGGCCTGTTCCCTGGCATGTTTCCCGGCATGTTCCCTGGCATGTTCCCCGGCATGTTCCCCGGCAGGTTCCCCGGCATGTTTCCCGGCCTGTTCCTTGGCATTTCCCTGGCATGTTCCTTGGCATTGTTCCCGGCATGTTCCCTGGCATGTGCCCCGGCCTGTTCCCTTGCATGTTCCCCGGCATGTTTCCTGGCCTGATTCCTTGGCATGTTCCCTGGCATGTTCCCTGGCATGTTCCCTTGGCATGTTCCCCGGCACACTCCCCGGCATGTTCCCTGGAATGTTCCCCGGGATGTTCCCTGGCCTGTTCCCTGGCATGTTCCCCGGCATGTTCCCCGGCATGTTCCCTGGAATGTTCCCCGGCCTGTTCCCTGGCATGTTCCCCGGCATGTTTCCCGGCATGTTTCCTGGCATGTTCCCTGGCATGTTCCTTGGCATGTTCCTTGGCATGTTTCCTTGGCATGTTCCTTGGCATTTCCCTGGCATGTTCCCCGGCCTGTTCCCTGGCATGTTCCCCGGCATGTTCCCCGGCATGTTCCTTGGCATGTTCCCCGGCATGTTCCCCGGCCTGTTCCCTGGCATGTTCCTTGGCATGTTCCCTGGCATGTTCCCTGGCATGTTCCCTGGCATGTTCCCCGGCCTGTTCCTTGGTATGTTCCCTGGCATGTTCCCTGGCATGGTTCCCCGGCATGTTCCCTGGCATGTTCCCCGGCATGTTCCCCGGCATGTTCCCTGGCATGTTCCCCGGCATGTTCCCTGGCACGTTCCCGGCATGTTTCCCTGGCATGTTCCCTGGCATGTTCCTTGGCATGTTCCCTGGCATGTTCCCTGGCATGTTCCCTGGCATGTTCCCCGGCCTGTTCCTTGGTATGTTCCCTGGCATGTTCCCTGGCATGTTCCCCGGCATGTTCCCTGGCATGTTCCCCGGCATGTTCCCCGGCATGTTTCCTGGCATGTTCCCAGGCTATGTTCCCTGGCACGTTCCCCGGCATGTTTCCCTGGCATGTTCCCCGGGATGTTCCTGGCATGTTCCTTGGCATGTTCCTTGGCATGTTCCTGGCATGTTCCTTGGCATGTTCCCGGGATGTTCCCTGGCATGTTCCCTGGCATGTTCCTTGGCATGTTCCCTGGCATGTTCCCTGGCATGCTCCTGGCATGTTCCATGGCATGTTCCCTGGCATGTTCCTGGCATGTTCCCTGGCATGTTCCCTGGCATGTTCCCTGGCATGTTCCCGGCCTGTTCCCTGGCATGTTCCCTGGCATGTTCCCGGCCTGTTCCGGCAGTTCCCTGACATGTTCCTTGGCATGTTCCCCTGGCGTTCCTGGCATGTTCCCCGGCATGTTCCCGGCATGTTCCCCGGCATGTTCCTGGCATGTTCCTTGGCATGTTCCCCGGCATGTTCCTGGCATGTTCCGGCATGTTCCCCGGCATGTTCCCTGGCATGTCCCGGCATTTTCCTGGAATGTTCCTGGCATGTTCCCCGGCATGTTCCCCGGCATGTTCCTGGCATGTTCCCTGGCATGTTCCTTGGCATGTTCCTGGCATGTTCCTAGCATGTTCCTTTGCATTTCCTGGCATGTTCCCGGCCTGTTCCCTGGCATGTTCCCGGCATGTTCCCCGGCATGTTCCTTGGCATGTTCCCTGGCATGTTCCCGGCCTGTTCCCTGGCTGTTCCTGGCATGTCCCGGCCTGTCCCCGCATGTTCCTGGCCGTTCCTTGCATGTTCCCTGGCATGTTCCCTGGCATGTTCCCCGGCATGTTCCCCGGCCTTCCTTGGTATGTTCCCTGGCAGTTCTTGGTGTTCCCGGCTGTTCCTTGCATGTTCCTGGCATGTTCCTGGCATGTTCCTTGGCATGTTCCCCGGCATGTTTCCCGGCCTGTTCTTGGCATGTTCCCTGGCATGTTCCATGGCAGTTCCTTGGCATGTTCCCGGCACATTCCCCGGCATGTTCCTGGAATGTTCACCGGGATGTTCCCTGGCCTGTTCCCTGGATGTTCCGGCATGTTCCCTGGGCATGTTCCCCGGCATGTTCACCGGCATGTTCCCGGCATGTTTCCCGGCCTGTTCCTTGGCATGTTCCCGGCATGTTCCTTGGCATGTTCCCGGCATGTTCCCTGGCATGTTCCCGGCCTGTTCCCTGCTGTCCCAGGCATGTTTCCTGGCCTGTTCCTTGGCATGTTCCCTGGCATGTTCCCTGGCATGTTCCTGGCATGTTCCCCGGCACATTCCCGGCATGTTCCCGGAATGTTCCCCGGGATGTCCCTGGCCGTTCCCTGGCATGTTCCCGGCATGTTCCACGGCATGTTCCCTGGCATGTTCCCCGGCCTGTTCCCTGGCATGTTCCCCGGCATGTTTCCCGGCCTGTTCCTTGGCATGTTCCCTGGCCTGTTCCCTGGCATGTTCCTGGCATGTTCCCTGGCATGTTCCTTGGCATGTTCCCTGGCATGTTCCCTGGCATGTTCCCGGCATGTCCCTGGCATGTTCCCTGGCATGTTCCTTGGCATGTTCCTTGGCATGTCCTTAGCATGTTCCTTTGCATTTCCCTGGCATGTTCCCGGCCTGTTCCCTGGCATGTTCCCCGGCATGTTCCCGGCGTTTTGGCATGTTCCTGGCATGTTCCCGGCTGTCCTGGCCTGTTCCCTGGCATGTTCCCCGGCCTGTTCCCGGCATGTTCCCTGGCATGTTCCTGGCATGTTCCCTGGCATGTTCCCCGGCATGTTCCCGGCATGTTCCCCGGCATGTTCCTTGGTATGTTCCCTGGCATGTTCCCTGGCATGTTCCCGGAATGTTCCCTGGCATGTTCCCCGGCATGTTCCCGGCATGTTCCCTGGCATGTTCCCCGGCATGTTCCTGGCACGTTCCCCGGCATGTTCCCTGGCATGTTCCCGGGATGTTCCCTGGCATGTTCCTTGGCATGTTCCCGGGATGTTCCCCGGCATGTTCCCTGGCATGTTCCCTGGCATGTTCCTGGCATGTTCCCTGGCATGTTCCTTGGCATGTTCCTTGGCATGTTCCTTGGCATTTCCCTGGCATGTTCCCCGGCCTGTTCCCTGGCATTTTCCCCGGCATGTTCCCGGCATGTTCCTTGGCATGTTCCCTGCATGTTCCCCGGCCTGTTCCCTGGCCTGTTCCCCGGCATGTTCCCGGCATGTTCCCCGGCATGTTCCTGGCATGTTCCTTGGCATGTTCCCTGGCATGTTCCCGGCATGTTTCCGGCTGTTTCCTTGGCACGTTCCCCGGCATGTTCCCTGGCATGTTCCCCGGCACATTCCCCGGCATGTTCCTGGCATGTTCCCCGGGATGTTCCCCGGCATGTTCCCGGCATGTTCCCTGGCATGTTCCCTGGCATTACTTGGCATGTTCCCTGGCATGTTCCTTGGCATGTTCCCTGGCCTGTTCCCTGGCATGTTCCTTGGCATGTTCCCGGCATGTTCCTGGCATGTTCCCGGACTGTTCCTTGGCATGTTCCTGGCATGTTCCCTGGCATTTCCTTGGCATGTTCCCTGGCATGTTCTTGGCATGTTCCCCGGCATATTCCCTGGCATGTTTCCGGCTGTTCCCGGCATGTTCCCTGGCATGTTCCCCGGGATGTTCCCGGCATGTTCCCTGGCATGTTCCCTGGCATGTTCCCCGGGATGTTCCCCGGCATGTTCCTGGCATGTTCCCTGGCATGTTCCTTGGCATGTTCCCCGGCATGTTCCTTGGCATGTTCCCTGGCTGTTCCCCGGCATGTTCCTTGGCATGTTCCCGGCATGTTCCTTGGCATGTTCCCTGGCATGTTCCTGGCATGTTCCCGGCATATTCCCTGGCATGTTTCCCGGCCTGTCCCCGGCATGTTCCCTGGCATGTTCCTTGGCATGTTCCCGGCACATTCCCCGGCATGTCCCTGGCATGTTCCCCGGGATGTTCCCCGGCATGTTCCCCGGCATGTTCCCTGGCATGTTCCCGGCATATTCTTGGCATGTTCCCTGGCATGTTCCTTGGCATGTTCCCTGGCTGTCCCTGGCATGTTCCTTGCCATGTTCCCCGGCATGTTCCAGGCATGTGCCCCGGCATGTTCCCTGGCATGCCTTGGCATGTTCCTTGGCATGTTCCCTGGCATGTTCCTTGGCATGTTCCTTGGCATGTTCCCTGGCATGTTCCCCGGCATGTTCCTTGGCATGTTCCTGGCATGTTCCCTGGCCTGTTCCTGGCATGTTCCCCGGCATGTTTCCCGGCTGTTCCTTGGCATGTTCCCTGGCATGTTCCCTGGCATGTTCCTTGGCTGTTCCCCGGCATGTTTCCCGGCCTGTTCCTTGGCATGTTCTCGGCATGTCCCTGGCATGTTCCTTGGCATGTTCCCCGGCATGTTCCCTGGCATGTTCCTTGGCATGTTCCCGGCATGTTCCCTGGCATGTTCCTTGGCATGTTCCCGGCTGTTCCTTGGCATGTTCCCTGGCATGTTCCCTGGCATGTTCCTTGGCATGTTCCCGGCATGTTTCCCGGCCTGTTCCTTGGCATGTCCCTGGCATGTTCCCTGGCATTCCTTGGCATGTTCCCGGCACATTCCCCGGCATGTTCCCTGGAATGTTCCCCGGGATGTTCCCTGGCCTGTTCCCTGGCATGTTCCCGGCATGTTCCCTGGCATGTTCCCCGGCATGTTCCCCGGCATGTTCCCCGGCATGTTTCCCGGCCTGTTCCTTGGCATGTTCCTGGCATGTTCCTTGGCATGTTCCCCGGCAGTTCCTGGCATGTTCCCCGGCCTGTTCCCTGGCATGTTCCCCGGCAGTTTCCTGGCCTGTTCCTTGGCATGTTCCCTGGCATGTTCCCTGGCATGTTCCTTGGCATGTTCCCGCACATTCCCCGGCATGTTCCTGGAATGTTCCCCGGGATGTTCCCTGGCCTGTTCCCTGGCATGTTCCCCGGCATGTCCCGGCATGTTCCCTGGAATGTTCCCGGCCTGTTCCTGGCCTGTTCCCTGGCATGTTCCCGGCATGTTCCCCGGCATGTTCCCTGGAATGTTCCCCGGCCTGTTCCCTGGCATGCCCCGGCATGTTTCCCGGCCTGTTCCTTGGCATGTTCCCTGGCCTGTCCTGGCATGTTCCTTGGCATGTTCCTGGCATTTCCTGGCATGTTCCCCGGCATGTTTCCTGGCCTGTTCCTGGCATGTTCCTTGGCATGTTCCTTGGATGTTCCTGGCATGTTCTTGGCATTTCCCTGGCATGTTCCCGGCTGTTCCCTGGCATGTTCCCGGCATGTTCCCCGGCATGTTCCTTGGCATGTTCCCTGGCATGTTCCCCGGCCTGTTCCCCGGCATGTTCCCTGGCATGTCCTTGGCATGTTCCCTGGCATGTTCCTGGCATGTTCCCTGGCATGTTCCCCGGCCTATCCTTGGTATGTTCCCTGGCATGTCCCTGGCAGTTCCCCGGCATGTTCCCTGGCATGTTCCCCGGCATGTTCCCGGCATGTTCCCTGGCATGTTCCCCGGCATGTCCCTGGCACGTTCCCCGGCATGCCTGGCATGTCCCTGGCATGTTCCTTGGCATGTTCCCTGGCATGTTCCCTGGCATGTTCCCCGGCATGTTCCCCGGCCTGTTCCTTGGTATGTTCCTGGCATGTTCCTGGCATGTTCCCCGGCATGTTCCCTGGCATGTTCCCCGGCATGTTCCCCGGCATGTTCCCTGGCATGTTCCCCGGCATGTCCCTGGCACGTTCCCCGGCATGTTCCCTGGCATGTTCCCGGGATGTTCCCTGGCATGTTCCTTGGCATGTTCCTGGCATGTTCTTGGCATGTTCCTTGGCATGTTCCGGGATGTTCCCTGGCATGTTCCTGGCATGTTCCTTGGCAGTTCCCTGGCATGTTCCCTGGCATGCTCCCTGGCATGTTCCTGGCATGTCCCTGGCATGTTCCTTGGCATGTTCCCTGGCAGTTCCCTGGCATGTTCCCTGGCATGTTCCCCGGCCTGTCCCTGGCATGTTCCCTGGCATGTTCCCTGGCATGTTCCCTGGCATGTTTCATGGCATGTTCCTGGCACATTCCCCGGCAGTTCCTGGCATGTTCCCCGGGATGTTCCCCGGCATGTTCCCTGGCATGTTCCCTGGCATGTTCCTTGGCATGTTCCCTGGCCTGTTCCCTGGCAGTTCCCTGGCATGTTCCTGGCATGTTCCCTGGCATGTTCCTTGGCATGTTCCTGGCATGTTCCCTGGCATGTTCCCCGGCATGTTCCCCGGCATGTTTCCTGGCATGTTCCTTGGCATGTTCCTTGGCATGTTCCTTGGCATGTCTTGGCATTTCCCTGGCATGTTCCCCGGCCTGTTCCCTGGCATGTTCCCTGGCATGTTCCCTGGCATGTTCCCTGGCATGTTCCCCGGCATGTTCCCCGGCATGTTCCCTGGCATGTTCTTGGCATGTTCCTTGGCATGTTCCTTGGCATTTCCTGGCATGTTCCCCGGCCTGTTCCCTGGCATGTTCCCTGGCATGTCCCCGGCATGTTCCTTGGCATGTTCCCTGGCATATTCCCGGCCTGTTCCCTGGCCTGTTCCCTGCATGTTCCCCGGCATGTCCCTGGCATGTTTCTTGGCATGTTCCCTGGCATGTTCCCCGGCCTGTTCCCTGGCATGTTCCTGCATGTTCCTTGGCATGTTCCCCGGCATGTTCCCTGGCATGTTCCTTGGCATGTTCCTTGGCATGTTCCTTGGCATGTTCCCGGGATGTTTCCTGGCATGTTCCCTGGCATGTTCCTTGGCATGTTTCTTGGCATGTCCCTGGCATGTTCCCTGGCATGTTCCCTGGCATGTTCCCTGGCATGTCCTTGGCATGTTCCCTGGGCATGTTCCCTGGCATGTTCCGTGGCATGTTCCCCGGCCTGTTCCTGGCATGTTCCTGGCATGTTCCCTGGCATGTTCCCTGGCATGTTCCCTGGCATGTTCCTTGGCATGTTCCTTGGCATGTTCCCTGGCACATTCCCGGCATGTTCCTGGCATGTTCCCGGGATGTTCCTGGCATGTTCCTTGGCATGTTCCTTGGCATGTTCCTTGGCATGTTCCTTGGCATTTCCCTGGCATGTTCCCCGGCCTGTTCCCTGGCATGTTCCCGGCATGTTCCCCGGCATATTCCTTGGCATGTTCCCGGCATGTTCCCCGGCCTGTTCCCTGGCCTGTTCCTGGCATGTTCCCCGGCATGTTCCCTGGCATGTTCCTTGGCATGTTCCCTGGCATGTTCCCGGCCTGTTCCCCGGCATGTTCCCATGACATGTTCCTTGGCATGTTCCCTGGCATGTTCCTTGGCATGTTCCCGGCATGTTCCCTGGCATGTTCCCCGGCATGTTCCCTGGCATGTTCCTTGGCATGTTCCCGGCATGTTCCCTGGCATGTTCCCGGCATGTTCCCCGGCATGTTCCCTGGCATGTTCCCCGGCATTTTCCCTGGCATGTTCCTTGGCATGTTCCCCGGCATGTCCCCGGCATGTTCCCTGGCAGTTCCCTGGCATGTTCCTTGGCATGTTCCTGGCATGTTCCTTAGCATGTTCCTTTGCATTTCCCTGGCATGTTCCCGGCCTGTTCCCTGGCATGTTCCCCGGCATGTTCCCCGGCATGTTCCTTGGCATGTTCCCTGGCATGTTCCCGGCCTGTTCCCTGGCCTGTTCCCTGGCATGTTCCCGGCCTGTTCCCGGCATGTTCCCTGGCATGTTCCTTGGCATGTTCCCTGGCATGTTCCCTGGCATGTTCCCGGCATGTTCCCGGCTGTTCCTTGGTATGTTCCCTGGCATGTTCCCTGGCATGTCCCCGGCATGTTCCCTGGCATGTTCCCCGGCATGTTCCCCGGCATGTTCCCTGGCATGTTCCCCGGCATGTTCCCTGGCACGTTCCCCGGCATGTTCCCTGGCATGTTCCCCGGGATGTTCCCTGGCATGTTCCTTGGCATGTTCCTTGGCATTTCCCTGGCATGTTCCCCGGCTGTTCCCTGGCATTTTCCCCGGCATGTTCCCGGCATGTTCCTTGGCATGTTCCTGGCATGTTCCCCGGCCTGTTCCCTGGCCTGTTCCCCGGCATGTTCCCCGGCTGTTCCCCGGCATGTTCCCTGGCATGTTCCTTGGCATGTCCCTGGCATGTTCCCCGGCATGTTCCCGGCTGTTCCTTGGCACGTTCCCCGGCATGTTCCCTGGCATGTTCCCCGGGATGTCCCTGGCATGTTCCTTGGCATGTTCCCCGGGATGTTCCCCGGCATGTTCCCGGCATGTTCCCCGGCATGTTCCCTGGCATTCCCCGGGATGTTCCCCGGCATGTTCCCTGGCATGTTCCTGGCATGTTCCCCGGGATGTTCCCCGGCATGTTCCTGGCATGTTCCCTGGCATGTTCCTTGGCATGTTCCCGGCATGTTCCTTGGCATGTTCCCTGGCCTGTTCCCGGCATGTTCCTTGGCATGTTCCTGGCATGTTCCTTGGCATGTTCCCTGGCATGTTCCTTGGCATGTTCCCGGCATATTCCCTGGCATGTTTCCCGGCCTGTTCCCCGGCATGTTCCCTGGCATGTTCCTTGGCATGTTCCCGGCACATTCCCCGGCATGTTCCCTGGCATGTTCCCCGGGATGTTCCCCGGCATGTTCCCCGGCATGTTCCCTGGCATGTTCCTGGCATATTCCTTGGCATGTTCCCTGGCATGTTCCTTGGCATGTTCCCTGGCCTGTTCCCTGGCATTTCCTTGGCATGTTCCCGGCATGTTCCCAGGCATGTGCCCCGGCTGTTCCCTGGCATGTTCCTTGGCATGTTCTTGGCATGTTCCCTGGCATGTTCCTTGGCATTTCCTTGGCATGTTCCTGGCATGTTCCCCGGCATGTTCCTTGGCATGTTCCCTGGCATGTTCCCTGGCCTGTTCCCTGGCATGTTCCCGGCAGTTTCCCGGCCTGTTCCTTGGCATGTTCCTGGCATGTTCCCTGGCATGTTCCTTGGCATGTTCCCCGGCATGTTTCCCGGCCTGTTCCTTGGCATGTCCTCGGCATGTTCCCTGGCATGTTCCTTGGCATGTTCCGGCATGTTCCCTGGCATGTTCCTGGCATGTTCCCCGGCATGTTCCCTGGCATGTTCCTTGGCATGTTCCCGGCCTGTCCTTGGCATGTTCCTGGCATTTCCCTGGCATGTTCCTTGGCATGTTCCCCGGCATGTTTCCCGGCTGTTCCTTGGCATGTTCCCTGGCATTCCCTGGCATGTTCCTTGGCATGTTCCCCGGCACATTCCCCGGCATGTTCCCTGGAATGTTCCCGGGATGTTCCCGGCCTGTTCCCTGGCATGTTCCCCGGCATGTTCCCTGGCATGTTCCCCGGCATGTTCCCCGGCATGTCCCCGGCATGTTTCCCGGCCTGTTCCTTGGCATGTCCCTGGCATGTTCCTTGGCATGCCCCGGCATGTTCCCTGGCATGTTCCCCGGCCTGTTCCCTGGCATGTTCCCCGGCATGTTTCCTGGCCGTTCCTTGGCATGTTCCCTGGCATGTTCCCTGGCATGTTCCTTGGCATTCCCCGGCACATTCCCCGGCATGTTCCCTGGAATGTTCCCCGGGATGTTCCCTGGCCTGTTCCCTTGCATGTTCCCCGGCATGTTCCCCGGCATGTTCCCTGGAATGTTCCCCGGCCTGTTCCTGGCATGTTCCCCGGCATGTTTCCCGGCCTGTTCCTTGGCATGTTCCCTGGCCTGTTCCCTGGCATGTTCCTTGGCATGTTCCCTGGCATGTTCCCTGGCATGTTCCCGGCATGTTTCCTGGCATGTTCCCTGGCATGTTCCTTGGCATGTTCCTTGGCATGTTCCTTGGCATGTTCCTTGGCATTTCCCTGGCATGTTCCCCGGCCTGTTCCCTGGCATGTTCCCGGCATGTTCCCGGCATGTTCCTTGGCATGTTCCCTGGCATGTTCCCGGCCTGTTCCCCGGCATGTTCCCTGGCATGTTCCTTGGCATGTTCCCTGGCATGTTCCTGGCATGTTCCCCGGCATGTTCCCTGGCATGTTCCCCGGCATGTTCCCCGGCATGTTCCTGGCATGTTCCCCGGCATGTTCCCTGGCACGTTCCCGGCATGTTCCCTGGCATGTTCCCTGGCATGTTCCTTGGCATGTTCCCTGGCATGTTCCCTGGCATGTTCCCTGGCATGTTCCCCGGCCTGTTCCTTGGTATGTTCCCTGGCATGTTCCCTGGCATGTTCCCCGGCATGTTCCCTGGCATGTTCCCCGGCATGTTCCCCGGCATGTTCCCTGGCATGTTCCCCGGCATGTTCCCTGGCATGTTCCCGGCATGTTCCTGGCATGTTCCCCGGGATGTTCCTGGCATGTTCCTTGGCATGTTCCTTGGCATGTTCCTTGGCATGTTCCTTGGCATGTTCCCGGCATGTTCCCTGGCATGTTCCCTGGCATGTTCCTTGGCATGTTCCCTGGCATGTTCCCTGGCATGTTCCTGGCATGTTCCCTGGCATGTTCCTTGGCATGTTCCCTGGCATGTTCCCTGGCATGTTCCCTGGCATGTTCCCCGGCCTGTTCCCTGGCATGTTCCCTGGCATGTTCCCTGGCATGTTCCCTGGCATGTTCCCTGGCATGTTCCCTGGCACATTCCCCGGCATGTTCCCTGGCATGTTCCCTGGCATGTTCCCCGGCATGTTCCCTGGCATGTTCCCCGGCATGTTCCCCGGCATGTTCCTGGCATGTTCCCTGGCATGTTCCCTGGCATGTTCCCTGGCATGTTCCCTGGCATGTTCCTTGGCATGTTCCCTGGCATGTTCCCTGGCCTGTTCCCCGGCATGTTCCCCGGCATGTTCCCTGGCATGTTCCTTGGCATGTTCCTTGGCATGTTCCTTGGCATGTTCCCTGGCATGTTCCCTGGCATGTTCCCTGGCATGTTCCCTGGCATGTTCCCTGGCCTGTTCCCCGGCATGTTCCCCGGCATGTTCCCTGGCATGTTCCCCGGCCTGTTCCCTGGCATGTTCCTTGGCATGTTCCCCGGCATGTCCCGGCATGTTCCCCGGCATGTTCCCGGCATGTCCCTGGCATGTTCCCTGGCATGTTCCTTGGCATGTTCCCTGGCATGTTCCTTAGCATGTTCCTTTGCATTTCCCTGGCATGTTCCCCGGCCTGTTCCCTGGCATGTTCCCGGCATGTTCCCCGGCATGTTCCTTGGCATGTTCCCTGGCATGTTCCCGGCCTGTTCCCTGGCCTGTTCCCTGGCATGTTCCCCGGCCTGTTCCCCGGCATGTTCCCTGGCATGTTCCTTGGCATGTTCCCTGGCATGTTCCCTGGCATGTTCCCCGGCATGTTCCCGGCCTGTTCCTTGGTATGTTCCCTGGCATGTTCCCTGGCATGTTCCCCGGCATGTTCCCTGGCATGTTCCCCGGCATGTTCCCCGGCATGTTCCCTGGCATGTTCCCCGGCATGTTCCCTGGCACGTTCCCGGCATGTTCCCTGGCATGTTCCCCGGGATGTTCCCTGGCATGTTCCTTGGCATGTTCCTTGGCATTTCCCTGGCATGTTCCCCGGCCTGTTCCCTGGCATTTTCCCCGGCATGTTCCCCGGCATGTTCCTTGGCATGTTCCTGGCATGTTCCCCGGCCTGTTCCCTGGCCTGTTCCCCGGCATGTTCCCCGGCCTGTTCCCCGGCATGTTCCCTGGCATGTTCCTTGGCATGTTCCCTGGCATGTTCCCCGGCATGTTTCCCGGCCTGTTCCTTGGCACGTTCCCCGGCATGTTCCCTGGCATGTTCCCCGGGATGTTCCACTGGCATGTTCCTTGGCATGTTCCCGGGATGTTCCCCGGCATGTTCCCCGGCATGTTCCCGGCCTGTTCCCTGGCATGTTCCCCGGGATGTTCCCCGGCATGTTCCCTGGCATGTTCCCTGGCATGTTCCCCGGGATGTTCCCCGGCATGTTCCCTGGCATGTTCCCTGGCATGTTCCTTGGCATGTTCCCCGGCATGTTCCTTGGCATGTTCCTGCCTGTTCCCCGGCATGTTCTTGGCATGTTCCCTGGCATGTTCCTTGGCATGTTCCCTGGCATGTTCCTTGGCATGTTCCCCGGCATATTCCCTGGCATGTTTCCGGCCTGTTCCCCGGCATGTTCCCTGGCATGTTCCTTGGCATGTTCCCCGGCACATTCCCCGGCATGTTCCTGGCATGTTCCCCGGGATGTTCCCCGGCATGTTCCCCGGCATGTTCCCTGGCATGTTCCCTGGCATATTCCTTGGCATGTTCCCTGGCATGTTCCTTGGCATGTTCCCTGGCCTGTTCCCTGGCATTCCTTGGCATGTTCCCCGGCATGTTCCCAGGCATGTGCCCCGGCATGTTCCCTGGCATGTTCCTTGGCATGTTCCTTGGCATGTCCTGGCATGTTCCTTGGCATGTTCCCTGGCATGTTCCTTGGCATGTTCCCCGGCATGTTCCTTGGCATGTTCCCTGGCATGTTCCCTGGCCTGTTCCCTGGCATGTTCCCCGGCATGTTTCCCGGCCTGTTCCTTGGCATGTTCCCTGGCATGCCCTGGCATGTTCCTTGGCATGTTCCCCGGCATGTTTCCGGCCTGTTCCTTGGCATGTTCCTCGGCATGTTCCCTGGCATGTTCCTTGGCATGTTCCCCGGCATGTTCCCTGGCATGTTCCTTGGCATGTTCCCCGGCATGTTCCCTGGCATGTTCCTTGGCATGTTCCCGGCCTGTTCCTTGGCATGTTCCCTGGCATGTTCCCTGGCATGTTCCTTGGCATGTTCCCCGGCATGTTTCCCGGCCTGTTCCTTGGCATGTTCCTGGCATGTTCCCTGGCATGTTCCTTGGCATGTTCCCGGCACATTCCCCGGCATGTCCCTGGAATGTTCCCCGGGATGTTCCTGGCCTGTTCCCTGGCATGTTCCCCGGCATGTTCCCTGGCATGTTCCCCGGCATGTTCCCGGCATGTTCCCCGGCATGTTTCCCGGCCTGTTCCTTGGCATGTTCCCTGGCAGTTCCTTGGCATGTTCCCCGGCATGTTCCCTGGCATGTTCCCCGGCCTGTTCCCTGGCATGTTCCCCGGCATGTTTCCTGGCCTGTTCCTTGGCATGCCCTGGCATGTTCCCTGGCATGTTCCTTGGCATGTTCCCCGGCACATTCCCGGCATGTTCCCTGGAATGTTCCCCGGGATGTTCCCTGGCCTGTTCCCTTGCATGTTCCCGGCATGTTCCCGGCATGTTCCCTGGAATGTTCCCCGGCCTGTTCCCTGGCATGTTCCCCGGCATGTTCCCGGCCTGTTCCTTGGCATGTTCCCTGGCCTGTTCCCTGGCATGTTCCTTGGCATGTTCCCTGGCATGTTCCCTGGCATGTTCCCCGGCATGTTCCCTGGCATGTTCCCTGGCATGTTCCTTGGCATGTTCCTTGGCATGTTCCTTGGCATGTTCCTTGGCATGTTCCCTGGCATGTTCCCGGCCTGTTCCCTGGCATGTTCCCCGGCATGTTCCCCGGCATGTTCCTTGGCATGTTCCTGGCATGTCCCGGCCTGTTCCCCGGCATGTTCCCCGGCATGTTCCCTGGCATGTTCCCTGGCATGTTCCTGGCATGTTCCCCGGCATGTTCCCTGGCATGTTCCCCGGCATGTTCCCCGGCATGTTCCCTGGCATGTTCCCGGCATGTTCCCTGGCACGTTCCCGGCATGTTCCCTGGCATGTTCCCTGCATGTTCCTTGGCATGTTCCCTGGCATGTTCCCTGGCATGTTCCCTGGCATGTTCCCCGGCCTGTTCCTTGGTATGTTCCCTGGCATGTTCCCTGGCATGTTCCCGGCATGTTCCCTGGCATGTTCCCCGCATGTTCCCCGGCATGTTCCCTGGCATGTTCCCCGGCATGTTCCCTGGCACGTTCCCCGGCATGTCCCTGGCATGTTCCCGGGATGTTCCCTGGCATGTTCCTTGGCATGTTCCTTGGCATGTTCCTTGGCATGTTCCTTGGCATGTTCCCCGGGATGTTCCCTGGCATGTTCCCTGGCATGTTCCTTGGCATGTTCCCTGGCATGTTCCCTGGCATGTTCCCAGCATGTTCCCTGGCATGTTCCTTGGCATGTTCCCTGGCATGTTCCCTGGCATGTTCCCTGGCATGTTCCCCGGCCTGTTCCCTGGCATGTTCCCTGGCATGTTCCCTGGCATGTTCCCTGGCATGTTCCCTGGCATGTTCCCTGGCACATTCCCCGGCATGTTCCCTGGCATGTTCCCCGGCATGTTCCCCGGCATGTTCCCTGGCATGTTCCCCGGCATGTTCCCCGGCATGTTCCCTGGCATGTTCCCTGGCATGTTCCCTGGCATGTTCCCTGGCATGTTCCCTGGCATGTTCCTTGGCATGTTCCCTGGCATGTTCCCTGGCCTGTTCCCTGGCCTGTTCCCCGGCATGTTCCCTGGCATGTTCCTTGGCATGTTCCTGGCATGTTCCTTGGCATGTTCCTTGGCATTTCCCTGGCATGTTCCCGGCCTGTCCCTGGCATGTTCCCTGGCATGTTCCCTGGCATGTTCCCTGGCATGTTCCCCGGCATGTTCCCCGGCATGTTCCCTGGCATGTTCCTTGGCATGTTCCTTGGCATGTTCCTTGGCATTTCCCTGGCATGTTCCCGGCCTGTTCCCTGGCATGTTCCCTGGCATGTTCCCGGCATGTTCCTTGGCATGTTCCCTGGCATATTCCCGGCCTGTTCCCTGGCCTGTTCCCTGGCATGTTCCCCGGCATGTTCCCTGGCATGTTTCTTGGCATGTTCCCTGGCATGTTCCGGCCTGTTCCCTGGCATGTTCCTTGGCATGTTCCTTGGCATGTTCCCCGGCATGTTCCCTGGCATGTTCCTTGGCATGTTCCTTGGCATGTTCTTGGCATGTTCCCCGGGATGTTTCCTGGCATGTTCCCTGGCATGTTCCTTGGCATGTTTCTTGGCATGTTCCCTGGCATGTTCCCTGGCATGTTCCCTGGCATGTTCCCTGGCATGTCCTTGGCATGTTCCTGGCATGTTCCCTGGCATGTTCCGTGGCATGTTCCCGGCCTGTTCCCTGGCATGTTCCCTGGCATGTTCCCTGGCATGTTCCCTGGCATGTTCCCTGGCATGTTCCTTGGCATGTTCCTTGGCATGTTCCCTGGCACATTCCCCGGCATGTTCCCTGGCATGTTCCCGGGATGTTCCCTGGCATGTTCCTTGGCATGTTCCTTGGCATGTTCCTTGGCATGTTCCTTGGCATTTCCCTGGCATGTTCCCCGGCCTGTTCCCTGGCATGTTCCCCGGCATGTTCCCCGGCATATCCTTGGCATGTTCCCTGCATGTTCCCGGTGTTCCCTGGCCTGTTCCCTGGCATGTTCCCCGGCATGTTCCCTGGCATGTTCCTTGGCATGTTCCCTGGCATGTTCCCGGCCTGTTCCCCGGCATGTTCCTGACATGTTCCTTGGCATGTTCCCTGGCATGTTCCTTGGCATGTTCCCCGGCATGTTCCCTGGCATGTTCCCGGCATGTTCCTGGCATGTTCCTTGGCATGTTCCCCGGCATGTTCCCTGGCATGTTCCCCGGCATGTTCCCCGGCATGTTCCCTGGCATGTTCCCCGGCATTTTCCCTGGCATGTTCCTTGGCATGTTCCCCGGCATGTTCCCCGGCCTGTTCCCTGGCCTGTTCCCCGGCATGTTCCCCGGCCTGTTCCCCGGCTGTTCCCTGGCATGTCCTTGGCATGTTCCCTGGCATGTTCCCGGCATGTTTCCCGGCCTGTTCCTTGGCACGTTCCCGGCATGTTCCCTGGCATGTTCCCGGGATGTTCCCTGGCATGTTCCTTGGCATGTTCCCCGGGATGTTCCCTGGCATGTTCCCTGGCATGTTCCCTGGCATGTTCCCTGGCATGTTCCCTGGCATGTTCCTTGGCATGTTCCTTGGCATGTTCCTTGGCATTTCCCTGGCATGTTCCCCGGCCTGTTCCCTGGCATTTTCCCCGGCATGTTCCCCGGCATGTTCCTTGGCATGTTCCCTGGCATGTTCCCCGGCCTGTTCCCTGGCCTGTTCCCCGGCATGTTCCCCGGCCTGTTCCCCGGCATGTTCCCTGGCATGTTCCTTGGCATGTTCCCTGGCATGTTCCCCGGCATGTTTCCCGGCCTGTTCCTTGGCACGTTCCCGGCATGTTCCCCGGCATGTTCCCGGGATGTTCCCTGGCATGTTCCTTGGCATGTTCCCCGGGATGTTCCCGGCATGTTCCCGGCATGTTCCCCGGCATGTTCCCTGGCATGTTCCCCGGGATGTTCCCCGGCATGTTCCCTGGCATGTTCCCTGGCATGTTCCCCGGGATGTTCCCCGGCATGTTCCCTGGCATGTTCCTGGCATGTTCCTTGGCATGTTCCCCGGCATGTTCCTTGGCATGTTCCCTGGCATGTTCCTTGGCATGTTCCCTGGCATGTTCCTTGGCATGTTCCCTGGCATGTTCCTTGGCATGTTCCCGGCATATTCCCTGGCATGTTTCCCGGCCTGTTCCCCGGCATGTTCCCTGGCATGTTCCTTGGCATGTTCCCGGCACATTCCCCGGCATGTTCCCTGGCATGTTCCCCGGGATGTTCCCCGGCATGTTCCCGGCATGTTCCCTGGCATGTTCCCTGGCATATTCCTTGGCATGTTCCTGGCATGTTCCTTGGCATGTTCCCTGGCCTTCCCTGGCATGTTCCTTGGCATGTTCCCCGGCATGTTCCCAGGCATGTGCCCGGCATGTTCCCTGGCATGTTCCTTGGCATGTTCCTTGGCATGTTCCCTGGCATGTTCCTTGGCATGTTCCTTGGCATGTTCCCCTGGCATGTCCCGTGGCAGGTTCCCTGGCATGTTCCCTGGCATGTTCCCTGGCCTGTTCCCTGGTAATGTTCCCTGGCCATGTTTCCCGGCATGTTCCTTGGCATGTTCCCTGGCATGTTTCCCTGGCATGTTCCCTGGCATGTCCCCGGAATGTTTCCCGGCACATGTTCCTTGGCATGGTTCCCTCGGCATGTTCCCTGGCATGTTCCCTGGCATGTTCCCTGGCATGTTCCCTGGCATGTTGCCCTCGGCATGTTCCCCGGCATGTTCCCTGGCATGTTCCTTGGCATGTTCCCCGGCCTGTTCCTTGGCATGTTCCCTGGCATGTTCCCTGGCATGTTCCTTGGCATGTTCCCCGGCATGTTTCCGGCCTGTTCCTTGGCATGTTCCCTGGCATGTTCCCTGGCATGTTCCTTGGCATGTTCCCCGGCACATTCCCCGGCATGTTCCCTGGAATGTTCCCCGGGATGTTCCCTGGCATGTTCCTGGCATGTTCCCGGCATGTTCCCTGGCATGTTCCCCGGCATGTTCCCCGGCATGTTCCCCGGCATGTTTCCCGGCCTGTTCCTTGGCAGTTCCCTGGCATGTTCCTTGGCATGTTCCCGGCATGTTCCCTGGCATGTCCCCGGCCTGTTCCCTGGCATGTTCCCGGCATGTTTCCTGGCTGTTCCTTGGCATGTTCCCTGGCATGTTCCTGGCATGTTCCTTGGCATGTTCCCCGGCACATTCCCGGCATGTTCCCTGGAATGTTCCCCGGGATGTTCCCTGGCCTGTTCCCTTGCATGTTCCCCGGCATGTTCCCCGGCATGTTCCCTGGAATGTTCCCCGGCCTGTTCCCTGGCATGTTCCCCGGCATGTTTCCCGGCCTGTTCCTTGGCATGTTCCTGGCCTGTTCCCTGGCATGTCCTTGGCATGTTCCCCGGCATGTTCCCTGGCATGTTCCCCGGCATGTTTCCTGGCATGTTCCCTGGCATGTTCCTTGGCATGTTCCTTGGCATGTTCCTTGGCATGTTCCTTGGCATTTCCCTGGCATGTTCCCCGGCCTGTTCCCTGGCATGTTCCCCGGCATGTTCCCCGGCATGTTCCTTGGCATGTTCCTGGCATGTTCCCCGGCCTGTTCCCCGGCATGTTCCCTGGCATGTTCCTTGGCATGTTCCCTGGCATGTTCCCTGGCATGTTCCCTGGCATGTTCCCCGGCCTGTTCCTTGGTATGTTCCCTGGCATGTTCCCTGGCATGTTCCCCGGCATGTTCCCTGGCATGTTCCCCGGCATGTTCCCCGGCATTCCCTGGCATGTTCCCCGGCATGTTCCCTGGCATGTTTCCCGGCATGTTCCCTGGCATGTTCCCTGGCATGTTCCTTGGCATGTTCCCTGGCATGTTCCCTGGCATGTTCCCTGGCATGTTCCCGGCCTGTTCCTTGGCATGTTCCCTGGCATGTTCCCCGGCATGTTCCCGGCATGTTCCTGGCATGTTCCCCGGCATGTTCCCCGGCATGTTCCCTGGCATGTTCCCCGGCATGTTCCCTGGCACGTTCCCCGGCATGTTCCCTGGCATGTTCCCCGGGATGTTCCCTGGCATGTTCCTTGGCATGTTCCTTGGCATGTTCCTTGGCATGTTCCTTGGCATGTTCCCGGGATGTTCCCTGGCATGTTCCCTGGCATGTTCCTTGGCATGTTCCCTGGCATGTTCCCTGGCATGTTCCCTGGCATGTTCCCTGGCATGTTCCTTGGCATGTTCCCTGGCATGTTCCCTGGCATGTTCCCTGGCATGTTCCCCGGCCTGTTCCCTGGCATGTTCCCTGGCATGTTCCCTGGCATGTTCCCTGGCATGTTCCCTGGCATGTTCCCTGGCACATTCCCCGGCATGTTCCCTGGCATGTTCCCCGGGATGTTCCCTGGCATGTTCCTTGGCATGTTCCCCGGCATGTTCCCCGGCATGTTCCCTGGCATGTTCCCTGGCATGTTCCTTGGCATGTTCCCTGGCCTGTTCCCTGGCATGTTCCCTGGCATGTTCCTGGCATGTTCCCTGGCATGTTCCTTGGCATGTTCCCTGGCATGTTCCCTGGCATGTTCCCCGGCATGTTCCCCGGCATGTTCCCTGGCATGTTCCTTGGCATGTTCCTTGGCATGTTCCTTGGCATGTTCCTTGGCATTTCCCTGGCATGTTCCCCGGCCTGTTCCCTGGCATGTTCCCTGGCATGTTCCCTGGCATGTTCCCTGGCATGTTCCCCGGCATGTTCCCTGGCATGTTCCTTGGCATGTTCCCTGGCATGTTCCCTGGCATGTTCCCTGGCCTGTTCCCTGGCATGTTCCCCGGCCTGTTCCCTGGGATTGTTCCTTGGCATGTTCCTGGCATGTTCCTTGGCATGTTCCCTGGCATGTTCCTTGGCATGTTCCCTGGCATGTTCCCTGGCCTGTTCCCTGGCATGTTCCCCGGCATGTTCCCTGGCATGTTCCCTGGCATGTTCCTTGGCATGTTCCCTGGCATGTTCCTTGGCATGTTCCTTGGCATGTTCCTGGCATGTTCCCTGGCATGTTCCCTGGCATGTTCCCTGGCATGTTCCCTGGCCTGTTCCCTGGCATGTTCCCTGGCCTGTTCCCTGGCATGTTCCCCGGCCTGTTCCCTGGCATGTTCCTTGGCATGTTCCCTGGCATGTTCCCTGGCATGTTTCCCAGCCTGTTCCCTGGCCTGTTCCTTGGCATGTTCCCTGGCATGTTCCCTGGCATGTTCCCTGGCCTGTTCCCTGGCATGTTCCCTGGCCTGTTCCCTGGCATGTTCCCGGCATGTTCCCTGGCATGTTCCTTGGCATGTTCCCTGGCATGTTCCTTGGCATGTTCCCTGGCATGTTCCTTGGCATGTTCCCTGGCATGTTCCTTGGCATGTTCCCCGGCATGTTCCTTGGCATGTTCCCTGGCATGTTCCCTGGCATGTTCCCTGGCATGTTCCCCGGCTGTTCCCTGGCATGTTCCTTGGCATGTTCACTGGCATGTTCCCTGGCATGTTCCCTGGCATGTTCCTGGCTGTTCCCTGGCCTGTTCCCCGGCATGTTCCCTGGCATGTTTCACTGGCATGTTCCCTGGGCCTGTTCCTGGCATGTTCCATGGCATGTTCCTTGGCATGTTCCCTGGCATGTTCCCTGGCATGTTCCCTGGCATGTTCCCGGCATGTTCCCCGGCATGTTCCCCGGCATGTTCCCCGGCATGTTCCCCGGCATGTTCCCTGGCATGTTCCCTGGCATGTTCCCCGGCATGTTCCCTGGCATGTTCCCTGGCATGTTCCCCGGCATGTTCCCCGGCATGTTCCTTGGCATGTTCCCCGGCATGTTCCCTGGCATGTTCCCTGGCAGGCGATGTGCTCTTCTCTTGGTAAGTTCTGAAATTTCCTCTTCGTCCTTTTTTCTTCCACTTTAATTTCACTGTGACACATGAACACCTAAGATGTTAGGCTGGTGTTTTCAAAGCACAGAAGGCAATGGCTGCACTTTTAGGAAATGTTCATGGGGACACTCCCTCCAACAAGGGATCGCTGCCGGTCCTCGGAGCTCAAGGCCTCCGAAGCTCTGCCCACCAAGTCCCAGTGAGGATGCTGAAGCAAGAGGACAGGTGGGAGGAGGTGTCTCGGACGAAGACAATCCAGTGCGGGAGGGTCTGCGGTTCTTCAAAAGAGCAGGAGAGGACGGGACCGAGGACAAGGAAGAGCACACCCAGGGTGGCCAGGACTCCGGGGCGGGGCTGGCGGCAGTGGCGCTCCGCGGTCTCCACGCTGCCCTTGAGAATCTCTGACGCCCTTGTCCTCTGGAGAAAGCATTCCTGTTCATTCAAAAAGAGGAAGAGGAAAAATGCACAAGGGAATAAATGGCAGACAGAGATAAAACTGTGATCACTGGAAATAATAAAAAATATCAGCAAAAGCAGTAAAAGTGAACCAATGCCACCAATTAAACCACAAAGCTCATAGTTAAAATGGCAAAAATCCATTTATTAACATTTTATAAAACTGGTTCTAAAGTATGAGTACAGGCAAATAAACGTCTCCTCCCCACACTAACCAGACCAATGCACCAAGGCCCTGGCGTGCCGCAGAGCAAGCTTGGATAAACAGGCCTCGTTGGGAGTGTGCTTATTACGTCATTTTACTTCACCAAGAAAAGTCCTCTAATCCTCTGAATAGATTCAGAAAAAGGCTCAACATTGATTGATGTCCAAGAAAAATAAAAGAGAAAAGAGAAGAAAAGGAAAACAAAACCAAAGCACTCAGCTAGGGAGGGAGGGGCTCCCTGGTCAAGGGCGCATGCAGCTCCCGCTGGAACTTAGCCACGGAGCGGGAGCAAGACCTGCTGCCCACAGCCAGTCACCAGGCTAGCACTCACAGCCAGTGCAATACGGCAAGAAAAATAAGCGACAAAGCCCACGAGAGCTCGAAAAGAAGATACAAAATTGTTATTTCAGGTGATATGATTTATGTGTTTAGAAACTCAAAGGAGTCCAAGTTGTTAGAATTAATGAATAAAATTCATAAGAAAAATGTAAAATGATTAATAAAATTCAACACATTTTCGTATATCAGAAAAAAATATAAAACAAAAATTGTAAAATGGTTTCTTTTATGAGAGCATCAAATAAACCCAAAGACATAGAAATCAACTAAGAACAGATGTACACAACATTTATGTCCATGGAACACAAAGCACAAGTGGTAAAAGAGTTGTTACCTGTTTATGATGAGGTAAAAACTTTACAGGCATGTAGAGACTTTCAGGGCAATTTTGACATTACCACATGTTTTCATTTTTTTTCACAAACACATTAGATTAGAAATACCAAAAACAAAAACAGTAACTGGCCTTCACAGACGGTTTGAAAAGCATCATGATTTTTTTCAGAAAAGTCCTGCTCGCATAAAGAAGCACCCACATTCATTAATATAAACACCACAGTCCTTCTGTAAGTAATAGATTTAATGTCATCCAAGTTAGCAGGCCGAGAGCGTTTGTGCACAGAAAGTCATAACCTGAGTCTGAGGCCTGGTGAACGAGCAGACCCAGGAAGAGCCGCCTCACCTGCCTCGCCGTTCGTGACCCAGCGTCAGGACCCAGCAGTGGGACCTGCATCCAGAGTCCAGCCCACGCCTGGGAATGGCCTGGCTTGCAGCAGGAGGCACCACAGATGGGTGCCCAGTGGCTCAGGTCTTTGGACATCACGGTGGGGGTGCCCAGGGTGCGTCAAGAGGGACTCCAGCGCTGAATGTCCCGGGTTAACAATGAACTTGTGTACAAAAGGACATCTCTGTGGCCATTGAGTAAGTAAAACCTTAACCTTGGTATTAAAATTGCAAAGCGCAAAGGAGAAAGAAAGGCCCAGTCTGACCGCGTCACGCCAGAAGGCCAGTCAGGCGGGCGGAGGCAACGTGGACGGGGAGGAGATGCTGCATCCGTGGCCGCAGCCCAAGCCGGGCAGCGTGTGGACGTAAGTCAGAGGGGCAGGCGCTCTGGCGGACCAGGGCAGGCAGACGCCCAAACGGTCAGCGACTCTCACGGATCTGCTGCAGGCCGTCCAACCGCGGGGGACGGCGTCAGACCGACACTCAAAGGCGGGTGGGCGGGAGCAGGTGACCTCAAGGTCGCGGTGTGAAGGAGGCCCTGACCCTGCTGCTGAGGCCAGGCCCTATGGCTCCCGCTGTGGAGAAGCTTGCGAAGTTTCCACGGCTCGATCACCCGCTTCCACAGGCAGCCCCTCTTCAGCTGGCGCCTCAAAGAGGTGCAGCCGCCAAAGACACATCAACGGCCAGCGGGCTCCACCTGCTCTGCCCTCATGGGACACTTCCGGGTGTCCGTGAGTAATGGAACAGAGCGTCAAGCTCGGTGTATGGCACAACCATGCTCTGCGCATCGGTCCCCAAGAGCATGGCCGCTGCTTCACTGGACGAAAGCCCCCGGGCACGGAGGACACAGGAGGCAGACCCTCCGCAGGCTGGGCAGGCGTGGGCTTCCCGGGAGGCATCCTGACCTGGTGCTGGTCACAGGCTGCCCACCTGGTGAGGGTCAGCAGAGCATCTCGGTTCCACTCCCCGTTCTGTGTGGATGTGTGGATGCCCGTCTCCAAACGTTCGCAGTACAGATTAACCCTCCTTTAGGTCAAAAGCATTTCCCAAATTAAGAGAATAACTGGGAATCTTTATCCAAACAAGAATGTTTATCAAACAGCAAAACTAGAAATACCCAGAAAAAATTAATCTACAGTGGAGCACCTGAGAAGCAGTCCCTTAAAGTGGAAAAAAACGAGATAAACACTTCGGTTCAGTGTTATACTGATGAAGATTCAGGCCTACTTTTCCTTCTTTTTGGTGCCGAGTCTCTGGTCTAATTCCTAAGTCCTCTAACCATTTGAGTTGAGTTTCATACAGGGTGAGAGATAGGGATTTAATTTCATTTTACTGCATATGGATTTCCAGTTTTCCCAGCACCATTTGTTGAACAGGCTATCTTTTCTCCAGTGTAAGTTTTTGGCTCCTTTGTCTAGTATGAGGTTACTGTACTTATGTGGGAATGTCTCCTGTCTTCTATTCTGAACCATTGGTCTACCTGTCTATTTTGGTGCCAACACCAGGCCGTTTTTGTTGCTCAGTAGTACAGTTTAAGGTCCAGTATTGTGGTACTTCCTGCTTCACTCTTCCTGCTCAGGATTGCTTTGGCTATTTGAGGTCTCTTGTTCTTACAGAAGAATTTTATAATTGTTTTCTCTATTTTTATGAGGAACATCATTTGGACTTTAATTGGAATCCCATTGAATCTGTATAGCACTTTTGGTAGTATGGTCATTTTGACAATATTAATTCTGCATATCCAAGAACATGGGAGATCTTTCCATCTTCTAAGATTTTCATTAATTTCTTTTGTGTTCTGTGGTTTTCATTGGAGAAATCTTTCACCTCTTTTGTTAGATTAATTCCCAAGACCCGAATCTTCATTATGTTGGCTTAGGACCAGATTTCCTCATCAAGACTCCTAAAGTGCAAGAAATGAAAGCAAGCATCAATAAATGGGATGAATTCAAACTAAAAAACCTTTTTCTCAGCAAAGGATACAATCAATAACATGAAGAGAGAGCCTACAGAGTGGGAGAAAACTTTCCACATGCACTTCAGATAGAGCACTAATCTCCAAAATATATAAAGAACTTAACAAAACTTTACACCAAAAATACAAAGAACACAATCAATAAATGGGCTAAGGAACTGGACAGACACTTTACAGAAGATATACTGGCAATTAATAAATATATTAAAAAGTGTTCAACATCTCTAGTAATCAGAGAAATGCAAATTAAAACCACCCTAAAATTTCATCTTACTGCAATTAGAATGACTGTTACCAAGAACACAAACAATAATAGGAGTTGGCGTGGATGTGGGGAAAAAGGCACACTCATACATTGCTGGTGGAGTTGCAAATTGGTGCAGCCATTCTGGAAAGCGGTGTGGAGAATCCTCAGAAAACTGGAAATGAACCCACTTTTGGACCCAATTATCCCACTCCTCGGTTTATACCCAAAGGACTTAAAATCAGTATAGTACAGTAACACAGCCACATCAATGTTTATAACTGCTCAATTCACAATAAGTAGATTGTGGAACCAAACTAGATGCCCTTCAACAGATGAATGAATAAAGAAACTGTGGTATATATACACAATGGAATATTATTCAGCCATAAAGAAGAATTAAATTCTGGCATTTGCAGGTAAATAGATGGAATTGGAGAATATCAAGTTAAGTGAAATACACCAAACCTAAAAAAACAAAGGTCAAATGTTTTTCTGGATAAATGGATGATGATACATAATGGGGGTGAGGGGTAAGAGAAGAATAGAGGAACACTGTATGACATAGAGGGATATGAAAGTTGGTGGGATGAGACAGACATCATGGCCCTATGTATATGTATGATTATATGAATGGTGTGAATCTATGTTGTGCACAACCATAGAAAGGAAAAGTTGTACCCCATTTGTGTACAATGGATCAAAATGCAGTCTGTAAAGATAAAAAATGCTTTATTGAAAATACCAACTAGCACAAAAGCAAATGAACAAACATTAAAAAAAACCATAAAGATGCAGGATTACAAAGGAGATACTAAAACTGTCATTATTTGCAGAGTCAATAATTGTTCATAAAAATCAATTTAATATATGGAAGAATTATTAGAAATGATAGAAGGGTTTAGCAAGGAACATTAGAAAAAAATCTCAAGAAATCTGAATTAACAGATTTGAGTTGATTATCGACTATTGGTATTTGCTTATTAATGGTCACCAACGTGCCACTCTAGTACAAGATGTTAACAATAAGGAAAGCTATGTTAGATCACAATTTTTCTGTAAATTTTAAAACTGCTCTCAAATAAAGGCTTATTTTTTAAAATACCATCTTTGCAGATAGGAAGATCTACCGGTATAAAACTGTCAATCATTCCCAACATGATATGATCTTTAGATTCAAATCACTGTCCCAAAATCCCTAAAAGGGATATTAATAGAACTTTAAGATGATTCTAAAATTCATACAGAAAAGTAAAGATACAAGTAAATCTGGGATGATTCTGAATGTGAAGGATGAGGAAAGGAAAAGAACTTCTTTTTCTCTGCTTTTACAGAAAGTCCTAATATTTGGCAAGGGGTGGGGTGGGGGACATAAGCTAAAGAGTACAGAATGATTTGGGATGGTTTTTATGAGCTCATAGTATCAATGTGACTAAAAAATGTCTATTTTACTATAACTTTTTTATTAATCACACATATTCATATTAAGAGAATATTAAAAATTGAAAAGAAAAAACAGGAGCCCAGAAGAAAACTCATGATATAAATGAAACTTCAAATCATGATAGGAGAAGTATCTTGATAGGAAAAAATGGGGTTGTTATTAAGTGGAATGGAAAAGAAATGAACCCCTACCTCACTCCATAGACGTGAATCAACTCCAAATGTATTATTTAATGATGGCAAAAACAAAACTGAGACTCTTCTCATGGAAAAGAATAACTGAGTACCCTTTAGACTTCGGAAGAGGAAATGATTTGTTCAATGACTAATAAAAACTGTAAGTGAGTAGATTATTTAAGTAGTTTTATTTAAAGGTGATAATAATACATGCGCAAATGTTGTGTACGAACACTTACAGAGGCAGGAGATGGAGAAGAGACCTCAGCCTCCTTAGTAAGTGGGTGCCATTCTCCACACGCTCGGTGGACAAAGGTTTGCTCAGCCTGAAACAAGAGCCGCAGGGTGTGGAGCCGCAGCGAGCCCCGTGCGTTTCCGGTGGGAGAGGAAGTCGTGCCATCGTGCCTGAGGCGGCTGGGCTTAGCCTTGGAGGTGACCGTTCACACACTCTCTGGCCCTGCAGGTCTGTTTGCACAAGCCCAGAGGGTCACAGGCCTTCAGCAGCCGCGGTGCCCGGGTGTCACGCAACGCCCGACTTGCTCTGTGAGGCCCAGGAAGGACTGCCTCCAGGCCGGGTCTTCAGATTGCCTGCAGGGTCCCGGCCTTGCCACCTCCGGGGACCCAGGCGTGCTCCCATCCGTGACCCAGTGCAGCAGCCCTGCTTTGCTGGGCGGACCCTCCAGGTCTCTGTCCAAACAGCGGCTCACAGGTTGACTCCTTGCGCCTGAGCTCAGGATGGATGATTTGCTCACTGGGCGAAGCCTGAGGCCACACACGGGCAGGGTCTGCCTGACCCGGGCACCTGCAGGCCACTGAGTGGGAGGAGGGTTTATACGGTCCGGGGACTTTCCCGAGGACTGGGACAGAAAGGACGCAGGTGAAACGAGGGCAGGCAACTGTGCCCCATCGGCACGTGACCAGAGTGAAGACACGGAGGAACTGGACGTGCCAGGCCCCGGACGGAAAGGCCCCGTCCTTGGAATCCTCTCAGCATTGTGGGACAGGCCTGGGGAGTCTGAAGAGGAGGGTCAAGAGCAACAGAGTCAAGTCCAGGGTTGACCCACGAGTGTCTCCTCACCGTTGAGAATCCTCCCTCAGAAAGGTTTCGATCAATGGAGACATTTGCACAGCGAATGAACTCAGGAATTGAGCCTGAAGCCAATGAAGAACAGTGCTTTTGAGAACTGCGTCCTGAGAAATAGATGCATTGCTGAATTCACCTCACTGTGGGCAGTGTTCACTCTAAAATAGTGACATCTGCCCATTTTTCTCCTAACGATTCATTAGATGCAACGTGAGCTTGGTTTCTATCTTTTAACATTTGCCTTCGGTTAATGGGTATGCTATACTTATCAATTTGATTTGAAATATACGATTGAGTTCAGTGGTTTTTATCAGATTGTTGAACACTTAAAATCAAATATCTGCTGTTGGGCTTTCCTTAAAATGAGCATGGTTGACCCTCTGTGTCAGTGGGGATCTGGCAGAACACCCTCCTCCTGAGCCGAGACCTCACAGCTCCAGCGTGCTGGCTCCTAGCCTGTGCACACCCTCCTGCCGACTGTCAGTCACTGTGGACGAGGTACCTACTAAGCAGCATTTGCACTATGTGGTAAGTAGTGGTCACCCTGCACTGTTCAGAACATGAGGACTAGGGAGAGTTGTGGTAAGTAGTGGTCACCCTGCACTGTTCAGGACATGAGGACTAGGGAGAGTTGTGGTAAGTAGAGGTCACCCTGCACTGTTCAGGACATGAGGACTATGTGGTAAGTAGAGGTCACCCTGCACTGTTCAGGACATGAAGATTATGTGGTGAGTAGAGGTCACCCTGCACTGTTCAGGACATGAGGACTATGTGGTAAGTAGAGGTCACCCTGCACTGTTCAGGACATGAGGACTATGTGGTAAGTAGAGGTCACCCTGCACTGTTCAGGACATGAGGACTAGGGAGAGTTTGCATGTGTCCAGCACAGACATGATTTTATTCCTCAAATATTTTGGATCCACAGCTGGTTGAGACTCAACAGATACAGGAAGTATCCGCAGGACTCAAGGTCAGGGTCCTGGACTCTCCTGGGCCTCCTGCATGCCTGGCTTGCTCCCTCAGGTCTCCAGCTCCACTCCTCAGAGCCCCGGCAGCTGCATCCCAGGGGGACTCTGGCAGACACCCCCAAGATACTCTCTCAGCCTCGGTGCCCGCCTCCTGTTGTGTTTCCCAGTGGAGTTCATCCTCTGAATTTACATCATCCATTTTCGTCTCCTTATCTGCCTCCCTCCTTAAAAGCAATTGCCACAAAGTCAGGGGACCACTGGGGTCAGGTGCTTACTCGGGTCCTCAGTGACAGAGTAGGATCAACACCGAGGGAAACCATAAGCCATTCACTAAGTGAACAAGCACTAGCCCAGGGCGTGGGGAGGAGGCCCACAGGATGGAGGAGCCAGCCTAGGAGCGCAGCCCAGGAGGGGAGCGGGAGGGTGCCCCCCACGCCCAGGAGCACGTGGGCGCCCTGGGGAGCCAGTCAGGGGAGGGGGCAGCCTCTCTCCAGGCACCGCAGAAGCCTTTCATCTGCTGACTGACGGGGCCCTGCGTAGTCCAGGAGACCCTGGAAAAGCTGCCATCTGGCACCTCAGCGCTGGAATAGACCATAATGAAGCTTGCTGGCTTTAAACAAGCAGTTTTTGAAAATGCACCCTGAAAGGCCACATCCTCTGTGAAGACTCTGCAAGACCAGGAGTCCAGTATCCAGCTGGACTCCTCATCAGTGGACAAGCCAGAGGCGCACATCCTTGGCCTGCCGAGCTAAGGCGCCCACTTGCCAGAGCGGATCTGCAGCTTGTGGGTACAGGATGTGCCACGAGGTGACCTGAGATGGGCCAACAGGTGACCGCAGGAGAAAGGGTCACTACCAGACCTTCACCTGGCCCAGTGAGCAGACGGCTTAGACACCAAAAGGGAAATGGAGACCTCGAGTCACTGTCAAAGAAAGCACCAGCGCGCTTGCTGAGGATGATTTAGCAAGCAAGGGTGGGAACTGTAGCAGCAAAGGGCTGTTCACTCAAGCTGGTCACCAGGCCAAGGCAAGCCCTGGCCACATCTGCCGCGCTCAAGACCGAGAGCTGAAATTCACGATGTGGAAGGAAAGCTCTTCTCCATGATCCATAATCAGAAGCAACCCCTGCAGGCAAGAAGGTGAGGGAGCCTTTCTCAGCAGTGCCAGGGGCAGGGGAGTCGGCCAGGAGGCGCCAGGTGACGGTGACCACCAGCACTCAGGGTTGAGGACAGATTCATGCTTCAAGCCAGAGTGAGGGACAGACTTGTTTAAATGTTGGTGTTTATAGACAAATATGTGAAGCAATGGGATGGCTCGAATATCGTTTCTTACAAACACTCTGGCAGTGGAAATAATCTGACTTCACCTGGTAAAACCCGAGTTTGTAACCTGGGACGCAGCCAGCCCACCGCTCACTCCACGCCTTTAAACAACAGCAAAATCCAACACCAAGACCTCCGTGAAGGGAGCAGGGAACACGTGCAGGGTGCCAGGCCCAGGGTCTGTGGGGGGACAAGCCGGGCCCAGCAGAGTCGCCTGTGGCCATCGAGTCCTCGCCGGGCAGCAGCAAGGCGGTGTGGGGCACAGCCCGTCCACCTCGGTAAGACGAGAAAGGTCAGTCACAGTCAGCTGGCCCTGCAGAGGGACAGGAAGGAGCCCACGGAGCTCTGCTCTCAAGTGCTCCATAAGAAGCGGCCAGCACCTGAGCCCTGGTCACTCTCAGCATTTGACATTTTCATGTCACCTACTGTATGTCATGGGGGGGTCGAAAAATCGTATTTAAACAGTGTAGAAAGATACTGTTGTGGTTTGAGCTCACGCGTGAGACCCTGCGTGAAATGATTCTGTTATGAGTCTTGACCTGATCCGTGCACCCGTCCACATGACCCGATTAACTGGGCGGTGACTGTGGGCAGGTGGGCTTGGCTGGAGGGGGTCCCTGGGTGGGGGTCCTGTTGAGTGGAATGTGCTCTCTCTCTCTCTCTCTCTCGCTCGCTGCTTTCCTCCTCTGCACTCTCCCACCATGATGTCCGGCCTCACCTCAGGTCCCAAGGAATGGAGTCTCCCATCTATGAACAAAGGCCTCTGAAACCGTGAACCCAAATAAACTTCTCCTCTGAAGTTGCTCTTGCCAGGCTTCTGGTCACAGCAGCAAAAAGGCTGAGAAAAACAGATAACGTGAAAAAACACGCCTCCAGCCTCAGGAGCCCGAGGCTTACAGGTGTGTAAGAACAACCAGCACAGGCGCGCCCTGCGAGAGCGGAGGAACCCGAACAGGGTGAAGACGCCCACCCAACCTCAGCGGCGGGGGTCCTGGAGCAGCCCAGGAGGGCGGCCTTTGTGCACCAGACCTCAATGCTTCCCGGAGGGACGAGGGCGCAGACCTGACCCACGCTACCCCATTTGCGTGTGCCAGCCTCTGTACCTCCTGAGCTTGCGCGAGGCTCCTGACGTCCTGAAGTAGCAAGTCTGCCCGAGGCAGAGGGTCACGAGGAGCGTGGAGAGGGCGTGTGCGCTGCTTCCCGAGCGCACGGACGTGGCCCTCGCCAGCCTCTCCCTGAGCAGCGTGGCTCTGGACCATGAATGGCTCATCCATCCGCAGGACGCGGTGATACAGTGGGCGAAACGGACAGCGGTGCACGTGGGAGATGAGCGTGCAGAGCAAGCGTCCTTCCAAAGTGGTGGAAGAAGGGGCTGGTAATCTGAAGGGGCAGCCATCTGACAAGTGACAGCCACGAGGCTGGAGCCCTGCCCTTCACTCAGCAGGGCTCCCAAGGGTTGGTAAAGACGGAGGAAAGCCCGTCAGGAGGACGCACAGCCCGGAGGCCCTGAAGCAGCTGCTCTTGCTTCCCTGCCACCCCTGCAGCCCAGCGGTCCCACCAGCTCTGCCACCAGGGCCCAGGCGCACAGGCACCCTCCTTGGAGTGCAGAGGAGGAAAGCAGCGAGAGAGAGAGAGAGAGAGAGAGAGAGAGAGAGAGAGAGAGAGAGAGAGCGCATTCCACTCAACAGGACCCTCCTGGTAGGGCCAGCAGCTCCTGCTAGGCACCTGCCCTTGGACATGCTGAAGTGGAAAGTGCGGCCCCCTTGCTGCTGGTGGGAACAAAGATGTACCCTTGGAGCTCCCCGTGGGGCCAGGCAGGACCTGACGTCCCGAGCCACCTCCCGGCCGCCTCGCGTCCCCTGCCCTGTCCTCGTCCTTCAGCCTCTGCCTCAGGTCTCAGGTCCCCAGGGAGGTGCACTGTGAGCTCTGCTTCTTGGAGACGTGGGTCCACACGAGTCACAGAGGAAAGCAGGGACATTGTTTGAAGTAATTTTGGAGTAAGAAAGGTTTTCCAAAGAGACCAACATTAAAACCAAGGAGAAAGAGAGAAAATGAATTGTAAAATTTAAACAGCACGGCACCAGACATAACCTCAGTCAACAGACAGACGCAAATGTAAAAGGTGTACACGGGCCACGTGCCTGTCAGCAGACAGAGGTAGAACGCTGGTTCTGAGAAGCAAAGCTCTTAAAATTCGAGGATAACTACCCGATCATTAAGACAATCATTAAATCCAGGAGGAAGTTGGTCGAAGGGCTTGAACAAAGATTCCTCATAGAAGGGAGATGAGAACCTCGCCTGACCAGGGACCAGGTGCTCAGTCCCCTGACAACACCAAGAAGTGGTGCCAGGCGCAGGCCCACGGCTGGGTGGGAGCAGGCTGGGTAAGTGACATCGGTACCTAGTGCCACCGTGAAACGCCGTGCATTCTCTTCTTCTTCCGTTGTTTTTCTTTTTGTACCAGGGAGTGAACCCAGGGGTTCTCAACCCTGAGCACGTCCCCAGCCGGTTTTTATATTTTTTATTTTGAGACAGAGTCTCGCTGCGTTGCTTAGGCCTCGCTATGTTGCCCAGGCTGGCCTCAAATTTGTAGTCCTCCTGCCTCAGCCTCCCAAGTCACAAAGATTACAGGCCTGAGTCAAACCACCCAGCTGTGGTTTAATTTTTTCAAGAGCACCAATATTTATGGGAAAGGAAGTGCCAAGTGTAAGAGTGACGTGTAGAGCAACACACACACCACACTGGTGCCTGTGTTAAAACCAAAAGAAGCCATACCAGCCTGCGTCCGTGCATGCCCAGGAGGCCATGGGAAGATGGGAGTCCCCACGGGAGGAATTCACAGGCTAGGGTCAGGGAGGGAGGCCTACTCAAATTTTTTAAGATTATTTTATTTTTTAGTACAGAAAATAATTGTGCATATTTATGGGGTACATTGTGATATTTTGATGTCGTAAGTTGCGTAATGATCAGAATAATTAGCATGTCCACCACCTTAAATATCAATTACCAATCACGTGACTTAAAATCCTCCCTTCGAGCTCTTTGGACACACGTGTCACATGCAGTCCTGGCTGCGGGGTGGGCCCGAGGACCTCCTCCTGCCGCCCAGCGTCTCTGCCTCCCTCAGGTAGGACTCCCGCATGACCCCGCCACCCCACCATGGGCACGAATGGGCGCCCCAGAGACCCGTGTGCCCTGTTCAGTGCAGCTGCTGCCCAGGGTCCTGGCTCACTCAGCCAAGGCAGGGTGGACAGGAGAGCGGGCCACGGAGACGGGTGTGTGGCCACAGTGGACCCTGCCCAGCCAGGGGAGGTGAAGCGCTGTCACCTGCGTCCCGGGGAGGAGACCCTACTGGAGGCTCTGCCAGGAGCGCTCCCGGGGACCGGCGCTCCCTCCCTCCAGAGGCTCCCTCCTCCACGGCCTGCTCAGTCTGCTCTGGGGCCCTTCTCCCTTCTCTCCCCCAGGGATCCTGGTTCTGTGAGCTGGTGTCCCTGGCCCGCCCTCCTCGGACGAGACCAAGACACATTCTGTGAGCGATGACTAGGGCCAGGCTCTCAAATGTGGCTTACTGCCACCGTCCCATCACCCTCGAGTACACTGTCCCCACTTCACTGCACACATGGGCAGTGACGTTTAGACGCTGACCTCCTGACCCAAAGTCTCAGGGTAAGCAGGCCCCAGCCAGGTCTTCCTGGGGCTCAGGGCAAAGCCTTTGCCCAGTTCTGCCGGCCAAGGAGATGGCCCCCCAGACCTGGGTCAGCAGCACCCTGGGGCAAGGAGGGGCCTTTCCACCTGCAGCCTGGGGGCAGGTGTGGCCACGCCCACTTTTTACAGTCAGACCCCATCATGGTTTCCAGGCCCGGAGGTATCCCAGAGCTGACCAGGAAACAAAACCAAACAACACCTAGCAGTTGGGGAGGCTGAGCCGGGAGGATCAGGACATTAAGGCTAGCCTCAGCAACTTAGTGAGGCCCTAAACAACTAGTTGAGACCCTGTCTCTAAATAAAAAATAAAAAGGGCTGGGGACGTGGCTCAGCAGTGATATGCCCCTGGGTTCAGAAAAAAAAAAAAATGACCATGTTGAAGAACCCACAGCCCAGAGGAGAAGAGAGCAAGGACCAGGCGACCAGGGTTTCTCCTTTACCCTGCAAAGGGTGGACCTGGGCGGCCACGGGCAGACCTGCCTCGGGGGTGTTGGTTGGCAGGGAGCCAAGGCCAGGCACTGACAGCAGGCTCTGCACGACTGTCCTCAGCTCCACCTCTGGCCTCGGAGGCCATGGGCTGAAGGGAGTGAGGGGCTGTGGGGACAGCCGGCAGGGCTGCAGGGCCTCCCTCCCCAGGAGCTGCCCGTGGCTCTGGGTGTTTCCGTGGGGATTAAGGCAGGGAAGACATGGTGTCCGGCGACCAGGGCACACGATCCAGAGCAGTTCAGCTGGGTTGTCCAACCACATGTGCCACACACACCCTTGCCCGGCTGTGCACATCCTGTCCAGGCTGCAGGCTCGGGAGGGCCACAGTGGGGCTGCCCCAGGATGACCCTTGAGTGGTTTGTGGCCCAAAATGGGGATGGAGTGTATAAGGTGGCAGAGTCCCAATGCTGCTAATCAGCCATGAGTCCTAGGAGACCAGACACACAGTCACCCCTAGTGACCAGAGGTGGGCTGTCCAGGTGGTGTGAGCAGGGCACAGGGGACAGGGCAGGGGAGACCAGGCCTTCGGGGCAGGGAGGGCCTGGAGGCTGAGGCTGCAGCTGGGAAGAGCTCAGCTTAGGTGGCGAGGGAAGGAGGGAGGAGGGGCTCATCTCTACTCAACAGTCCCCTGGACTTCTCCCAGCAGCAGGCCAGCTGTCCCTCAGAGCCAGGCACCAGGCGCCCACGACCCCAGGCTCCCCCAAAACCTGCACACAGGCTCCATGAGAGAGGCCCCTTCCACGGGTGCCTGGAGCCAGCACCTGCACGCGGAGCCACGGGGGCTCTGGGGGCCTGCGTCCTCCATCAGCAGTGGACCTGGCCACCAGCAAGCAGCCCGACGTGCAAGGGGGTTGTTTTCCCAACCACCTCACCAACCTGAAGCCAGCAGCCGGGAGAGTCCCGAGGGGCTGTGAGCACTGCCCACGGTAAGGCAGAAGCAGCCTGAGGCAGGGGCAGGGGCCTGGCCTCCCGGAGGCTGAGCCTGACCCCAGCTGCACAGTGTGCGCTCCTCAGGCTCGGTAAGGCTGTGGGCAGCAGGAACCTCCTGCCCCACCCCAGCTGGTTGGCACCAAAGGGAGGCGGCAGCTGAGGTGGGTGCTCGGGGTCTGACTGCCTGCTGGAGAGCAGGGTTCTGGCTGCCGGCCAGGCTGCCTCCCTGGACAGCAGTGACCACCTGCAAAGTCAAAGGCCTGGATTTTTGACCAAGCTTCTTTCCAACTGTCCAGTTGGCTGGCACGTCCGAGTTGGTCAGCTCTCAGACTTGTGTGTCTGCCAGGACGGGTCACAGGTGGCAGGGCCAACAATGAGGACGCTTGTCCGACATGGTTGGAGTCTGGGGTCTGCACACACCCCCTGCTCGGGTCGTCCCTTTCCCCCTCAGGCCCCGGGAGGAAGGCGCTCCAGCCAGCGTCTGGCTGTGTCCTGGGCAGTCTCCCTTCCAGGCGGCCGCACTCTGGAGTCGCTGCCACGGAGGCTGGCCGAGCCCGGCCGGGGAGGAGGGTCTGCTCAGGGCAGGGCTGCCTCTCCCCGGCTGCGCGCCGCCCTGGAGCCCATCCACACGCTGCGCACGGGAACGGCAGGGGAGTCTGCTTGCTCCTGGCTCAAGGCCGCTGAAGGGGCAGGCGGCGCGGCCTGGCAGATGCCAGCCCAGGCCAGCCAGAGCCGCAGCAGCTGCCCAGCGTCACAGAGGCTGCCGACTGGGGATGGACGGCCTGCTCGCCATGCACCCGGGCTCACAGGTGTGCCCAGGAAACCCCGAGGAGTCGCGCGGCCAGCTCTCTCTGCTCTGTCCCGGGAGGCCCTCATTGGCAGGAGCCGAGGCCAAGCGGGGAAACTGGGGGGCACCTGGCACAGCTTCTCCCAGGTCACCTGTGCTGTCCTGGCAGCTCTGGGAGCCACACGGGGCTGGTGGGAGCGCAGGCGGGAGCTCGTCCCCACCCAGGAGCCCACTGCCCCCCACAGGATGACCACAGCGTCATCAGGAGTTCCTGCCTGCAGACAGGGGCCAGCGAGGTCTCAACAGGCTCGGGGTGTTTCAGGGGCAGCCAGGCCTTGTGGCCCTGGCTCCAGGCCCTCCGGGCTCTGGACAAGGGCCCCTGACTCCTCTTGGCCATGTTTTCCTCACAAGCCGCTCCACAGGTGGCCCCTGAGGGTGGGGCCACCTGTCTGTTCAGGCCCAAAGCCAAGCAGCAGAGAGACCCACGGGGTTGAACGGATGAACAGCACCCAGGTCACAGGTGCCGGGGACGGAGGCTTCTCCAGACAGAGGGTCCGTGCCAGAGAAGGTCTGGTGCCGGGGCGGGCAGAGCCGAGGCACGACTGGACCCCTGACCTCCTGGCCGCGCCAGGCCTCCAGGGATGTGGGCGGCCCCTGGCCTTTGCAGAGCTGTCCGACTCCGTGTGCCCAGCGCTTCTCCTGGCAGAGTGCGCTCGCCCTCTCCCGAGTCTGCACAGCTCCTCTGCCAGAGCTCGGGCTGGTGTTGGGCTGTGGGGCCACTTTGTCAGACGGGGTCCCCTTTGGGCCTTTGGCTTCTTCCTCCCAGGCATTGGCCCTGGGCACACTTGGGCTCTATCCATGGGGACCTTAGCACGTCTGCTAGCTTGGCATGGCTGGCACAGTGCGTCCCTGTCCCGCCTCCTCCAGAGCCGGCCAGGTGACCAAGGGCGGACAGACGCCACTCACTTGGTCACCGGCCAGCAGAGCGGGCCTGATTTCTTCTGGGATTTTCCGATGGTGTTTGACGGCGCTCCTGTGTGCCAGGCTGGAGGGGCAGAGCTGGCAGGTTTGCAGCTGGAGCCCGCAGGTCTTCGTCAGCCCACCTCCGCGGCCCTCGCTCAGCCCCAGAGACCCACGGTGCAGACAGGTGCTGGCGACAGGGCTTGAGGGCAGGAACCGCAGAAGCCCTGCTGGGCGGCGCCAGTCCCGGCCTCACTGGCTCCCACCTCGTGGGCATCTCAAGCTCCAACCTGCCGGGCAGGGTTTGCAGGCTGGCTCGAGGCTCCCACCCCGTTTCGAGGCTCTCTTGTGCAGAGGTGGACCAGAGAGGCCCCTCACAAACCCCCGCTGGGGCTGAGCTGGGCGAGGCTCCCCGCTGCCTCCTGCGGAGAGGAACGCGCATTCTCAGGAGGCTCCTGGCAGGTGTGGGGGCCCCGCCTGCAGCCCCGTTAGCAGCTCTGATCTCACCACGAGGATGACGCTTTCAAGGAGGAAAACTTCATTTGGCTCTCATGGTGTCAGAGGTCACAGCGCATGGCTCTCATGGTGTCAGAGGTCACAGCGCATGACCGCGGATTCCACTATCTGTGCCCGAGGGGAGGCAGAGGTCAGGGTGGAAGGGCGTGGCCAAGGAGAGCAGCTCAGGACCAGCCATGGGCCACCAGGAAGCGGAGAGAGGCGGAGCTCAGCTTGGAGGGCTAAACCCCAGACCCGGCTCCTCCAGCCACCCCACCTGCCTGCAGCCACACCCAGTTAGTCCCTAGCAGGGGACCCAGGTCCTGCCGAGGTCCCTTCACCTCTAAGCCTTCTTGCGTTGTCTCCCACACAAGCTTTTGGTGACAGTGCACCTCTGAACCTTAACAGCCGCTCACTCAGGAAGCTGAGGCAGGAGGATCAGGCAAGCCTAGGAGTTCAAGGCCAGCATGGGCAACACAGCAAGACCCCGGTTCAGAAGTGCTCCCGCCAAGGGGAGCAAGGACATCACAGCCTCCCGACCTGCTAGCGCCTCCCTGTGCTCAGAGACCCAACACAGGACCAAGGACATATGCCCCTGGGGTTCCCGGCATCCTCCCGGGTTGTCTGCTTGTGAAAGACCGCCACGCACTTGCCCACCCACGTTTAGCCCTCTGAGCCGCCTGGTACCCAATTCCCCTGCTTGTCAGGCAAAGGAACCTGGATTTTTGCTTCGGGGAGAATAGAGAATGCACTCTGCCAACTCCCTTACAGGCAGGGGTGGCAAGCCACATGGTTCTGCCAGCAAGAGGTTCGGATGTGTCCTCTGGGCTCTTGAAAGATTTGATTTCCCGACATTAGTGCCAATGTCCCCTTGTCGTTTCTTCTATCATGCTGTTGGGCATGTGGGTGTGAACCCTGGAGCAGCAGCAGCCATTTGTCAACGAGGAGGAAAAGACCGGGAAAGCCAAAGACCTTAGCTTTGGGCCATTGAATCAGATTTCTCCTTACGTGATGTTTGATAAACCTCCTATTCTTCAAGACATTGTTTTATGAGACCCTGTTACTGACAAGTGAAAGCGATCCCTAACTAGTACCTAGAGAACACACCTCTGAGACCGCCTAAGGGGAGCCTCCCCGTCTGAGCCTGGTCTGAGACGTGAGCCTGGCTCTCCTATTCCTAAGTGAAGAAGTCCTGATCAGAAGAGCTGTCCCCATTCCCAGGTTCTCACCGCTCGTAAGTGGCAAAGCCAGGACTAAGCCAGTCTCATCTGGCTGCACATACTGTGGCTGAGACCTGAGTGAAGGAATTTGGAAACAGATTAGGTCTAACAGGTGGAAGACGAGCGGCCCCGAGCTGTTCGCACTCAGGTCTGCTGCCGGCTGGCTGGCGGCAGGCTGTTGTCCTGGAGTCTGGGAGGGAGCAGTGTGGCTCCTAAGGACCCCATCACCGACCGACTCCCTGGGAGGCCCCTCTGGCAGGCGGGCTCGTGGCCTGGCACCTCCTGGAGTGATGAATGTTGATGTGAGGTGCAGGGCAGCCGACTGGGGGGCAGCCACAGTGAAGAGGAGAAAGAGCCAGGACGGCCGGGGAGCGTGCAGACGGAGGCCCAGCACCCCAGGACTCTGACCCCGACAATCGGCTGCTGAGACTGAACACTCGGGTCCATGTAGCTGCCTCGTCTCCACCAGGGCTGGTGGACGTGGCCTCTGAGAGTGGCCTGTCCCTGTACATGGCGCCAGGTGCCTGGCCCCATGCCCTGCCGCTTCCGGGCTCCTGGTGTGTGGCAGAGAGAGGGGTTGGTGGCCATGGCGAGATGGGGATGCTGGCTTGCTCCTGCTCCATGTCCGCCCGTGGCCTGAGCCGCTGAGTTCCACGGGTGACGCGCATGCTCCCCGGCCAGCTCTGGAGAGGAAGGGGTGATACACCTGCTTCTGACAGAGACGAGGGGAGTGGGCTGACGCTGGGCCAGGGCTTCGGACCCTCCTGCAGTGGTCACCCGCACAGATGGAAAGGAGAGAAGGTGAGGGAGGGACTGAGGGAAGAGAAGGGGCGGGGTCCGGGAGCCAGGGGGAGGGGCAGTGGGCGGGTGCAGGCTGGATGGGTGACCACGGTCATTGGGGACGAGGGAGAGGGAAGGATGTGGGCTGGGCACAGGGACCACAGGCCCAGGAGCCACACGGCCTCTGGGCTGCTGGGGCCACAGGCCACGTGGATAAGGAAGAGGCTGTGGACGCTGCTGGGAAGGCCGAGCCTGCTCAAAGCTGGGCACGTGGATGGGGTGCCGCAGCCCCAGCCAGCGGGGGACAGCATCAGGAAGGCTGTGGCTCTGTGGACGGGCTCCCAGGCACACCCTACAAAAAGCACCTGCCCCGCCCGGTCCCCTTGGTCCACAGGCGTGGGCTTCCCCCAGAGACGAGGGGTCCCTCACGACAGCCAGCCTGTGGCTTCTCAACACCTCCCGCTCCAGGCTGAAACCAGTGCTGAGCTTGGTCCAACAGCCCTGGCTTCCTGCGCAGATGGCAGCCAGGCGTACCTGTGCTGGGCTTCCCTGTGCTGGGTTTTCCTATGCTGGGTTTACCTGTGCTGAGGTTTGCCTGTGCTGGACTTACCTATGCTGGGCTTACCTGTGCTGAGGTTTGCCTATGCTGGGCTTACCTGTGCTGGGCTTCCCTGTGCTGGGTTTCCCTGTGCTGGGCTTACCTGTGCTGAACTTATCTGTGCTGAGCTTCCCTGTGCTGGGTTTCCCTGTGCTGGGCTTACCTGTGCTGAGCTTACCTGTGCTGGACTTACCTGTGCTGAGCTTCCCTGTGCTGAGCTTCCCTGTGCTGGGCTTACCTGTGCTGGGCTCCCCTGTGCTGGGTTTACCTGTGCTGGGCTCCCCTGTGCTGGGTTTACCTGTGCTGGGCTTACCTGTGCTGAGCTTCCCTGTGTTAGGCTTACCTGTGCTGGGCTCCCCTGTGCTGGGTTTACCTGTGCTGGGCTTCCCTGTGCTGAGCTTCCCTGTGCTGGGCTTACCTGTGCTGGGCTCCCCTGTGCTGGGTTTCCCTGTGCTGGGCTTACCTGTGCTGAGCTTCCCTGTGCTGGGCTTACCTGTGCTGGGCTCCCCTGTGCTGGGTTTACCTGAGTTGGGCTTACCTGTGCTGGGCTCCCCTGTGCTGGGTTTCCCTGTGCTGGGTTTCCCTGTGCTGGGTTTACCTGTGTTGGGCTTCCCTGTGCTGGGCTTCCCTGTGCTGGGATTACCTGTGCTGGGTTTACCTGTCCTGGGCTTACCTGTGCTGGGCTTCCCTGTGCTGGGCTTACCTGTGCTGGGCTCCCCTGTGCTGGGTTTACCTGTCCTGGGCTTACCTGTGCTGGGCTTCCCTGGGCTGGGCTTCCCCGTGCTGGGCTTACCTGTGTGGCTTGAGCACAGTCTGGGTCTGACAGCCTCCAGATGTGGCTGGGTGCTTTGAGGGACGTGGGCTTGACCCCACCCACCCCAGGCGTCTCCCACACGACTTTCCACAGCTGGGTCAGGAGGAGTCGAGATTCCTTCATCTCCCAAATGGGGAAGTGAAGCCTCTGATCTCAGCAAAGCTGACCGGGACGTGTCCTGTGGAGGGGCCGGGCAGCCGAGCCCTGGTTAGACAGGACAGGTGGACGCAGCCTGCAGTGCCCAAGCGCTGTCAGTCATGGCCACTCTTGGGGCCAAGTGTCTGTCACGGTCACAGACCACATCTTGGAGGTTCTCAAATCACCTCCTTCCAGATCCGTCTCAGTATGGACCCCCAACACTGTCCCCTGGGGCTGCAGACCTGACCCATCCCTGTCCCTAGCAGGTGCTGGGGACCCTGCACCACCACCCAGGCCAGCCTCCAGTCCACTGAGCCTCCAGTCCACTTCCAGGCAGTGCTGGAGCCCCCAGCCTGTCCAGGAGCCCCGGGCTCTCAGCCAGCCCTGGGTGGGCTGGGTGGGGTGGGCCATCCCGGCTCAGGGCTGCTCCGTGGCTTTGTCTGCCTGCTGTCTGAAGGTCGCTGATCTCCAGGCAATTCTAAGGTAAGACGCCGGCTTAACCTTATTTGGTGACTTCTATTTTGGGCTTGTTCCACTAAGAAGCCGCCACAGCGCTGGCAGGCGTGGGCTGCCCTGAGGGCGCCTGGGGGTGCTGAACCCGCAGAACCTGCCTCGCCCCCGCCCCAGTCAGCCGCACCGCCCCTGCCTGCACCTCCTCCTCGCCCTGAGGTGGCCTCCTTGGCTCCCTGGATTCTATAGCGGTCCCTGGGTCCCGAGCAGGGTTTGCCTGCAGCCCCCCTTTAGATAAGGTCACCCTGTCTTTGGAACTGCGAAGTGGATAGATTAGATGAGGTCGTCTTTGTCATTAGAAAACTGGGGCCCTGTCGGCTGATGGTGTCACTCACAGGGCCACAGACCCAGGACCCAGCTCAAGTGTGCCCCACAAAACCCACCTCCGTCCAGGGCAGTCCCAGTCTATCGGAGCTATGAGAGGGGTCAAGGGACGGGCGATACCCACTCCCCTGCCCCACGCAGGGCCGAAAATCAAGGTACCCAAGGCCAGGGCTGGGCATCTGCTCAAGAAGTCTCCTGGGGACCAGTCTGCCGTCCGTCAGCCTAAAGTCCTTGGCCAGCAGGGGTTCCTACCCATCGCCGGGGACGTCCTGCCGCCGGCCAGCCCTGCCTCAGAGCTACTTTGGAATCACGAGCAGTACCCAGCGGAGGACCAACGCCCGGCAGCCTGGGAGAGGCAAGGGCCCTACGCCAGTCCAGCCAGGGCCCGGCAGCCGGCAGGGTGGCCTGTGCAGGGAGGAGCAATGATGTCCCCTGCCTCTGTTAGGCCAGGCCACGTCCTTCTGCCTGGCCTCTGCCCCGGGGGCAGAGGCTGAGCTGAGGCAGGTCACCAGCGGGAGGTGGGACCCAGGGAGGTGGGCTTGGGCCTGTGTTCCCTAAGGAAGTGGGCGAGGAGCACTCAGGAGGGAGCCTGTCCTGGAGTACCACCCGCCCCGGCAGAGGCCCAGGGAGCCCCAGGTCTGACCCTCACTGCAGCATCTGTCCCGGGAGGTGAGGTTAGGGTTAGGGTTAGGGTTAGGGTTAGGGATAGGGTTAGGGTTAGGGTTAGGGTTAGGATTAGGGTTAGCTCAAGGTTCCCACCCTGTGATGGCCTCAGAAATGGTCGGAATGGCCCCTTCCGGCCAGACACCTGAAGGCGGCCCTGGGCAGGGGCACAGCCTGGAGACATGCTGGCCACCGTCAGCAGTGGCTTCTGATCTGGACCCTAGAACTGCCCGCTGCTCAGCCCTACATCAGAGTCCTGCCTATGGAAGGGTCTGGAAGTTGGCGGCTTGTCCAGCCTTAGGCTTGGGTATGGGAAGGGCAGCATGTGTTTCTGGGGCTCCTGGGGGCCCAGTGTTACCTGAGAGCTCCCTCTGTCCCTTCCAGGTGGCCCCCAGAGCCGCCTCCTGGGTGTCTCCTGACATTTGGTGGCTCATGCCCCGGGGTCCTTCCAGGACAGCTGCAGAGGGTCCCAGGACAGCTGCAGAGGGTCCCTGGCATCCCAGGGTGCTGCACCTCCCTCACATGGAAGACTTGTGCGTACCTCCTCCGAGGTTCAGGGCCACCCAAGCAGAGGAGTCCCTTCTCTGTCAGAGAGGCAAGCTGACCTTGAGCAGACGGAGACAGGATCAGCCACCGTGGAGCTGCCTGCGGGTAGCGGATGAAGGAGTTCTGGGCCCGACGCTCGGGGTGGGGACTGCCGTTGACCCTGCAGCCTGCACCCGAGAGTCGTTAGTTCTCAGAAGGAGAAAGGAGGCAGAATGTGGGAGACGGATGTGCGGACCAGCTGGATAGTGGAAACACTTCACCATGCACACACCTATCGAAATGCCTGTTGCACAACTTCAGCATATATTTTGTGTCAATCGTGATGCCATAAAGCTGGGGGGGCAGATGAAATCAGATAAAGCAGCCAAGTGCTGATGACCCACCTGGCACATCCGTGGCAGCAATAAAGAAGCTGCCACTAGCAAGGTCACTGGCTTCGCCATGTCCTCTTCCTGACCACTGCCCTGGGGCCCTGGGAGTCTGGACTTCCAAAGTAAGACCCTCGCGCAGGCCGAGAGCCTGTGGCCCTCAGGAGAGATGGCACCGCGCTGCTTCTCCTGGCGGGGGACCCAGGGGCAGCAGGTGCTTGGCGGGTGGCAGGTCCCCAGAGTCATGAGGGGGTCAGGGGCAGCCCCTCCCATCTGGGGGCTGTGGGAGGCTGTGGGGCCTCTTCTGGGCATTGAAGTCTCCATCCCGGGGGCTCTGACCTTGCCTTTGCTGAGAACTACGTTTATTTTTATCTGTTATTTATTCTCCTGACTCATGAAATTGCACCCTTCAGGATGCCAGAGCAACATGTTGGTTTTTTTTTTTTTTTAAATTAGCAAAAATGCAGAAAGTGGATGAAAGATGGTTGGCTTCTTTTATCTTCTGAAATATGAATTTAAATACATTCACTTTATGATCCAGAGAGAAAGAATTAAATAAAAAGTAAACACAAAAAAATATCTAGCTCTTACTCCTTCAAACTTAAATCTAAAACACAGAACACAAGGCTCACCCATCCCAGGGGGCGTGGGGAAGGGCCTCTGGTGAGTGGGCAGCGTCCCTCCTCCTGGCAGGGGTGCTGCGCTGTCCTGCGAGGACAAGCTGGCTGAGGGCTGCCCCGGCTGGAGCCCACGCACCTGTGTCTGCAGCCAGTGGGGACCAGCTCACCGGAACGCGGGGAAGGCAGAGCCAGGGTGAGGAGGCTGCGGGGACACTCACACAGGCAGAGGCCCCGCACCGCCCGAGTCCCCACCAAATGCAGGCCCTGCAGGCCCAAGGCCACTGCTGGGGCCCAGCACTGGGTTTGACTCCAGCCTCGTGGTCAGGGCTCCTAGAGAGGCCAGGCCCCTGCACTGGGCTCTGTTCCCAGGGTCACGGGAGTCCAAGGGGGGAAGAGGGCATCTACCAACAGCCAAGAGGGGAGATCTGGGGCTCCTTCAGGACAGGTGGCAGTGAAGGGGTTCACAGGCAGGCTGGGTCCAGGAGCCGAGCCCCAGTGGTCAGGAGGAGAGGGGGCCAGTCTCAGTGAGTCACAGCTGGCGCGGGAGGGGTGCCCGTCTCGGAGAGCACGGAGCCCGCCAGCATGCTTGGCAAGAGACCACAGCTGCGACCACTTACTGAGGAGGAGACTGAGGTGGCACCTCTTTTAGGTTGTAGGGCGCTTCCTTCCTTCTTGCACGGAGAGAAGGAAGCTCTCCCTCTCCGCCTGCTGATGGAGATGAGGGCTGGAAGGGGCCACGGGACCCAGCTCCCTCCTCACTGCCCGCGGTGTCTCCTGGCAGGAAACGGATGAGTCCAGGAGGCCACCACACACCCTCGCTAGGAGGTGACGTGGGAGTGTGGCATCTACGGGCTGCACCACCGCAGGCGGGAGCTGTGGGAGGCGGGCCAGGTCGGGCGCCCTGAACGCCTCCGGGTGTCCCTCACCTCATCTGCACCAGGAAGGGACAGGCAGCAACCCTGGACTCCCACAGCTCTGGTGACGAGCGTGTCACACAGCCGGGGCATGGCAGAGCCAGAATGCAGACTCGGGCTGCCAGACCCGCGGGTGGGACGCGGAGCGGTCTCCCTGGAAGACGCCACATGGATTTCCAAGATTAACGGCATTAATTAGAAGTCCTGTATTATTCAGCTTGGTCGTCGCTGCTGGGCTCCGCATTCCAATGACACCAAGTTAGAGGAATTCCTCTGCATTCTGCTCCCACAGGACAGTGGAAGACCCTGGTCTCAGACCGAAGGTGGCAAGTCCTCCCAGGGAGCACGTCATGCAGGAGTCACCTCCCCACAAGGTCACAGCAGGACAGGGGCGAAAACCAGCCTAAAATGTCCCGCAGCCCTGGAAATGCTGGGAGGGAGGGAGAGCGTGTGAGCTGGCGCCAGAGTGGACCAACCACAGGCTCCACCCTGGGCTGTTGCTGCAGGGGACACTCCTCTGGACTAAAGTCACTCAGCGGCTGTCGCAGGCTTGGGAGGCCAACCCCCCCTCCCCGCTTCAACTTCTGAATTTTAAATGCGTCGAAGCCCCTCAGGGAAGTCCAGGCTGGGGGGAGGGGCTGCAGGTGGAGGGTCGGGGCGGGCTGGAGAGGACCCCTTCCACAGACGCGCTTCAGCCACAACAAGTCCCCTCCTGGCACTTGGTGCGTGGCCTGGCTGGACGTGGACAGCCCCAGCCCAGCAGCCTCCCCAGCCTGGTCTCCGCGCATGTGAACTTGGGTTGATGTGCTGCCGGGAGCTGCCCAGAGGGAGAGGGCACCCTCCACAGAGGGCACCTGCAGGCTGCGGTCGGGCCCCGCCCGCGGCACGGTGCCCTTCCCTGGCAGGAACTCCCTACCGCATGCCAAGTTTCTTCTCGAGGATGCCTGTGTCCCTGGGGCTGGTGGTGGGGCAGAGCTGGCCTGCACTGGGCACCCCGAGCTGCAGCCACGTGGTGCGAGGCGAGCTCAGGCACCCCGATGTCAGGGCACAAGGGCTCCAGCGGAGGTCACACAGACTCTCACCAACTGCCAGCCTGGGTCCTTCTCACCTGGGCGTGAGTCACCCAGGTCCAAGTGGGGACACGAAGGGACTGTGGCCCCTTCCCACTCACATCGCAAGGATGTGGGTGGTGGGCCCTCGGATACCACAAGCTGGGGTTCAGATTAAGAGGCAACGGGAGGAAAGAGGGGCAGTCGGGGAGCGAGCAGCTGGGGTGACCTGCGGGGAGAAAGGCAGGAACCTGCGCTCACAGGTTCAGGTCAGGCGAGCTGGGCCAGCAGGAAGGGGGAGTCCTGGGAGGTGGCATCCGTCCCCGTGGGCTGCCGACCGTGTCCCTCCTCTTGCCTGTGCAGGAGCCCAGCCCCCAGGCCCCTGGAGGTGTGGCTTCCGGAAGAGGTTAGGCTTAGCTGAGGTCACGAGAGCGAGCCCTGTGACGAGACCCGTGCCTTCCTCGGAAGAGACAGGCCGCTGGCTCCCTCCTCTCCCTGGGAGGACGCAGCAGAAAGGCGCCCTCGTAAGCCAGGCCGGGGGCCTCACCAGGGCCACCCTGCTGGCCTCCTGACCACGGACTGTGGCCTCCAGAGCACGAGACGTGACCCCCCTGGGCTGTGGTGTGCTAGGCCGACCCGACATGGGTGTGGACAGCTTCTGGAGAGGGGTATGGGAGGCCTCTGGAGGGGTGAAGGGAGAGGGCCCCCAAGGCAGAGCCTGTGGACAACAGCACCTCGGAGCTGCAGCGTGGGCAGCCTGGAGGCACAGGTGCTGCGGGCTTCCGGGGAAGGTGCAGAGACCACTTTCCCTGGGGCTCTGGGGGACACTAGAGTTGCCCAGGCGGAGGGATGGGGAGGGCTTGGGGGGAATGGGAGGGTCTGCAAGCTGTGGAAAGGGGGAGGGAAGGGTGCCCTTCAGCGGGGAGAAGCCCAGAGCCAGCCAGGTGGGCTGGGCCAGCAGCCTGCGTCTAGAGAGGACTTCAGGTCCACCACCCCTCCCGGACTCCCCGAGGGTGCCAGAGGCACCAGGCTCAGCACTAAGCAGGAGAGGCCCTGCAGAGCCCCGGCCTGGAGTGTGCGCCTCAGTGCCTGGCGCCTGCCCCGGAGCAGGGCCCCCACCACCCCGCCACGGCCCCCACCACCCTACCACGGCCCTCCACCACCCTGCCACGGCCCCCCACCACCCCACCATGGCCCCCTCGGGGGTTCCAGCCCAGGGCAGGAGAGTGGAAGCCAGAGGGCTGGCAGCCCCCTCCTGCAAAGCTGCCCTCTGGGGACAGACGTGAGGAGGCTCCAGAGTCTTCGCAGAAGGAATCTCCTATGGAGCACCTGGGTGTAGGATGCAGGCCGTGACCATTTCTGGCCCCAGCCCATGTTCTCACAGGAGGGTCCCAGCCCCCGTGTGCAGGAGGAACGATGTGGACCCCACCTTATTTCCACCCCAGATGGGCTGGACTGTGATAGGGAATGTGCATCCGGGTTCTGGTGGGCTGGCCGCCTGGCCGCCTTCCTTCCCAGCTTGCTCCCCTGGGGAGCAGGGACAATGACTGGAGCCAAGTGGTCTTAATCATTGCTGCCACACTAATTGACTCGCCCGAGGGGAGGGGGCTGGCAGATGCTTTAATCAGGAGTGGGGGCATCCGTCCTAATGGGGCACAGCAGCCACCCGCAGAGCCCGGGGCTGGGGCGCTTCATTAACAAGAGTGGAACAACCCAGCTTTGAACTTGAAATCACTGCAGAACCTGGGCTTCAAATACCAGAGACTCAGGCTTTTTTTTTTCTTTTTTCTTTTCTTTTTTTCCTATTCTACTAATAAGGAGCATACTTCCAAAGTTGTTTTATATCTAAAAAAAAATCCTTCTGGAATGTGGGCTCCTCTCTTCTGCAAGTTATAAAAACATGTTAATTCTTCAATGATGTGTGGTCCACCGGGAAGACAACCTGGGGACACACACTCAGTGACCTTCCTAAGACCTGGTGTGCCTCGTCGGCAAAGAGCACCTCTCGTGAGGCCAGAAAAGAGTTCGGGGGCTGAGCTCAAATAGGAAACCCGTCTGCAGCCACTGAAAGCTCAAGGGTCACGGCTCTGAACACGGGCCTGGAGGAGAGCTGCACCCTGCTCAGAGGTGTGGGAGCAGAACACTCAGGTTGACCTCGGAGGAACGTCCTAGGCTCAGGCTCACAGGCCAGCTGGGTTCCCAGGACAAACCCAGCCTGCAAGGCATGCCGGGGCTCTGCCGTCCACTCCATGTCCAGAGGCTCTGACAAGTTCTGCAGGGACTTGCCATGCTAGGGAGGGCTGGTGGGACAGTGTGAAGGAGAGCCAAGGAGCGACAGGCAGAGGGCCCCAGGTGGGCAGCTGGCCCAGGGTTCAAGCCAGAGTGGACTCAGGGACGATTCTGAAAACCTGGACCCTCCTGCGTGAGTCAGAGGCCGATGCCTCAAAGGATGGTTTTCATCTTACTGTAAAATGACCATTCAGATAAATGTCCATCCTGGGTGACCACACATCCAAGATGCACGAAGATCACCGCTGGGTGGGCTGGAGGGCTCTGGAGGTGGTCAGACCCCCATGCAGCTCCATCTCGGCAAGACGGCCCTCTGGGTCCCGCCAGCTCCTTCCCGCCAGCTCCCTCCCGCAGCCCCTTCTCCAGGGCCCTCAGGGTGGCGGCCAGCCTTCCTTACTCCGTGAGCCTTTTCCCAGCAGGAGGCCCTTGCTCTTGGCGTTCTGCACTAGGAAGAGGAAAAAAGTCAGTGAAGCACAGCTCTGGCCAGGAGGCCCTTGTCAGACACAGGGGACAGGAGGGTCACTGGGGGACAGAAAGGTCCCTGGAATGTGCCCTGCCGGGCCGGCATGCTGAGGGTACAGCTCAGGAAGCTGGGTGCCTGTGGGGCCTGGGCATTCCGTGTGCCTATTGGGACACAGTGACCGGGGCAGCACACTGGGTGGCCGTGAAGCTTGGCTTCTCACGGCTCTGGAGGCCCGCGTCTGAGAGAAGGTGCCAGAGGCTCCCCGAGCCCACCTGATGACCTCCTTGGAAGCCGTCTCCCAGTACAGTCACTAACGTTCGGGCTTCCACACAGGGATTTGGGGACTTCGATATTCAGTCCACAGCAACCCAGCAGGCCGGGCAAAGGCGGGCAAGGAGGTTTCCCCACGGTCACGGCGTGACTCAGGATGCAGACCGACCTTCTCGTGTGCACCTGCATATGTCCAGGCTGTGCCCAGGCCCCTGTAGGGAGGCGAGCTCAGCTGGGCCAACCCCACAGGCCGAAGGCGGGGGTGGAAAGAGGAGGCTGGGATAGAAGAGCCACCTAGGCCAGGCAGAGGAGCTGGCGTTGATCTCAAGGTGGCGGCCACGGCTGCAGGGACGCTCTGGGACGATTCAGAGACTGCGTGGATGTGCAGGTGGCCGGGTGGAAGGCAGGAGGAGCAGTCCCGGGGTGTGTGGGAGGGCATCGGGCTGCATGAGGGGTGGGGTCGTGTGCAGAGAGGCTGCACATGGTCTGCGGACGGTCCTCCAGCTGTGGACGGTCCTGCAGGGGAGGGGCCGGTATCTCTCGTCTTCCTCAGCCCTGCCTGGCCCATGGCCATCCCACCACCAGCTCTTTACCTGACGCAGCTGCCGGGACCACCCCTTCATTCTCAAAATCTGTTTGGGTGATCAATTAACAGCACTATCCATCTTTCAGCTCTGGAAACTAGACATTCACAGCTACTTTTGTGGTCCGCGTTTTGCTGAGGGTCGCTGGCAGGCATGGCGGTCTCTCTGAGGTCCTGAGGTGCAGCGTCCACCCTGGACAGGTGTGTGGGGAGCGCAGCTTTCTCGGGAGGCAGACCTCCAGCTGTGAGCCTCCGGGAGCACCTCTGATCTGACGGGCGCGCCACAGCTGGGGTCACCGCGTGGCTCTTTGAAGACAGACCCCCTTTCCGGTTTCCGTTCTCAGTCGCGTTCCCAGGCCGCTGCCTGGGCCTTTCCCTTGTAAGTAATCTGGATACTTTTACAATCTTCTCTTCCCTTGAATTTTAGGGCTCTTCCCTGATAAATAAAAACCATGGTACTTGTTTTTATTTATCTCTGTTGGGATTTATGGGGCTCTCGGTGTTCCATGGCTCAGGGCGTTCCTGAGCTCTGAGCCTTTGTCCTTGGCCATTATGTCCATGCCCTGTGTCCACTCTCCCTCTGCCCGCCTCCTCCGCTCCTCCACACTCTCCCAGAAGTCACCGCAGTGACTTTCCACTTCATCCCACTCCTCTGACTCTTCTCTTGGTGTTTTGCATGCCCGAGTCCCCACCGCTACTGTGGACATTAACTGGGACTCTCGTCCACTCTTCTTGTCCAAGTATTGAAGACTTTGGACTAAGGACCCACCGACGGCTAGGCTTGGCGGGTGAGACGCTCTGTTTCTGGAGCCCGTGTGAAGCTCGCCTGTCTTCTGGCCTGAGTCACATGCCTTTCCCACCCTACACAGACATGGGCTTCCTCAGCCATGTCCCCTCACCAGCCAGGTCCCCGGCTGCTGCTGCTGTCCACCGGGTGTTTTCCCCGCGACCCCTAACCCTTGGTCTGTTCTATTTGACGTCACTGCTTTCTCTGTTCCTAGAGAGCTGGTTCTGAGAAACCCTGTGAGGTCACAGGAGGTGGCTGGTGAGGATGTGTCTGCCCCCAGGGTGCCCGGCAGTGGTGCCACCTTGGAACGGAGCTTCCCGTTTCCAATGGTTCCTCCTGTTTGGTTCCCAGGCCCCTGGGAACATGAGCCCTGATTCCCTGGGGTGGTGTTTTCTTTCCTAGCGCCTGTTTCCAGGAGGGGTACCGTTTTCACAAGGTCCCAGTGACAGGTCCCCTGCAGTCCTCACAGTCCAGCCCCAGGCCGCCGGGGCCAGAGTGCATCGTGGAGGCCATGAGGCCCTCAGCCTCTGCTCACGGCCTGGTGCTATAGGGCTTTCCTGACCTCTTAACGCTCCATGGGACTCTGGAAACACTGACGTGGAGTCCAGCCCAGCCTGCTGGCTTGCAGGAGGCTTCCGGGTGAGTTACCCACCAGTGCCCAGACCACAGGCCCCTCTTGGTGAGGCTCACTCCTTCGCCAGGATCCTGCCCACATGCCACTCAGGTGCAGAGACCGTAGCTTTTCCAACTCAGAGCCTGCTGCGCCCAGCTGGGCCCCTCAGGAGCCTGACGTCCAGACACCAGCATGTCCTCTTCCTTGTCCCCGTGTGCTTCTCCGCTGCTCGGCAGGCAGTATCTGAAGAGCTTCTCCATCGTGCTGAGAACCTGAGACTCAGCAAGTCCAAGTGACCTGCTGGCACCTGGATTTCTTCTTGAGACCTGGCTTTGGCTGGCTCTGCTTGGGTGCACAGAGCTTCTCCTGGGTGCGCGTTTATGTCGCCAGCTGAGCTGGTGCATAATAAATCGCAGGCCTCGGGTTTACAGCCCATCGCTGCTCATTCCTCACCACTTTTAACACAGAGCTGCTACTGCGTTTGCCTTTGGAGGAAAAGTTCTTGGAAACTTCCTGAAAAGTTTCGGCAGGCTTTGACAGAGGAATAAAATTTGATGAGCAATGCAGGGGATTTAAAATGGACCATCATAGTCAACGACTTTGACCAGGACTGGCAATTGCGCGTCCTCATCTCCTCCAGGTCTCTGCTCAATTTCACCTCGTCAGCTAGCCCTTCCCTGATGGTCCTGCTTCGAACAGCAATCCCGCCCCGACCTTGGAGCTCTCTGCGCCTCTCCTCTGCTTTATTTTATCTGTAGCTTTACCAGTCTCTGACATGCTGTATATTTTGCCCGTTGTCCCCCTGGAATGTCAATGTCACGCCACTGGAGGACTTGGCTGGATGTTCAGTGGTGTGTGTGTGAGGCTGAGACCGATTCCTGGAGTAGAGAATTTAATAAATGAGTGGGGAAAACAAGTCTGGCCTATTCTTTTCAATCTTCCAACTGAGAGTTGTACCTACCTTGTGAGGTAAGCAAGGAGATGTCCGAGTGGTGAGCACACCCGACTGGACAGCAGCAGACCTAGCAGCTCTGGCGGCTGGGCTTCACCCCTCTGATCCTCTGGCCCTGGGCGGGAAGACCCTCACGGCCTCTTGTGGCTCTGACGGGCTGCCTCTCCAGTCGTTGCTCAGTCAGGAGGTGGTCGTGGCTCCATAGACACTGACGCTGCTATAGTTTGGGTCTGGAATGTCCCCTGAAGGCTCACTTGTAAAGGTTGGGTCCCCAGCTTCTGGGGCTGCTGGAGGCAGTGGAGTCTTTAGGAGGTCGGGCCTCGTTGGAGGAAGTAGTGTAACAGGGGTACGCCCTGGAAGGGCGTATTCGTCCCAGCCCCACTTTCCCCTCTCTTCTGGCTTCCTGGTTGCCAGGAGGTGAGCCCCTCTGCTCCAACACACCCTCCCCACCACAGTTCCTGCCTCGACACGGCCCAGAAACAATGGAGACAGCAGACCATGGACTGGAAGCTCTGAAATCTAAAATCTGAACCCAAATAGATCTTTCCTCCTAACTTGTTTTTCTCAGGTCTTTTTTTTTGTTTGTTTGTTACAGCAATGGACAGCTGACTAAAGTAGATGCCCAGGCAAGAGTGGGTGGTGCTAGCACCAGACTTTGTGAGCAAAATGGTGGCCAACAGGAAAGGCAGCAGGTGCTTCCCCTGGGTGTGCTGCCGAGGCAGGGTGGGGACACCTGTGGTCAAGGGAAGCCAGTTCGTCCGGGAAGGATCCTAGTCATGGTTCTGCCTGTTTATTGCTGTGGGTGATGTAACGTACCTTTCCTGACCTAAATTTTCCAACCTGTAATCTGTTGGGTGGTTTTGAGACTTGAGCTGCTGAGTGATCTGGGGACTTCTTGCCTCAGGATACATTTTTATCAACTTGTGGACAGATTTCCTCCATTTTCCTCCTTTGGGTGTGCATGATGATTTCTGTCCCTATCACTCTCTTCCAGTCAGGATTTGCATCCACGATGTCACTCTCTGTCTTTACTCACTGCTGACCCTTGTACAGAAGTGCACACACACACGATAGTTCTGTGAAGTCACTCGTAGAAGACCCCAGATTTTCTCCACTACTACTGATCAGGTTGAAAATTATAACAGCCACAGGTCAAGGGTTCACAGTGGCAGACAGCACACTGAACACATCACATTCAGTATCCGTGCCAGCTTTCACAGGACACTAATAGTTTGATATTATTCTCATACCCACTCAAGTGATGAGAAAATCTAGCCCATTATAAATGTTATGGAAGAACAAGTCCCTCTTTGATGTTCAGAGGCTCTGTCCTAGACTCCCCAAATAAATTCCTTTTCCTAACATCAGCCATGCATACAAGGGCCAGCTTTATGGCTCAGGACAGCTCTTGGTGGCCTGAGGGCCGAAGCAAAGGAATACAGAATGTCCAATGCAAAAGGGCTTCTCAGGCGTGTTTTTCATTCTGGCTGGTACAACAGAATAAACACTTCGGCAGGATTGGCTTTAAGAGTACTATGGGAATTTGAAACTGTCAAAATAATAAACCAAAATGTATCAGTATTCATTATTTGTTCTCACCCTCCAAAACCCACATGTTCAACCTTATAGGTTTTCTCAAACACCAGTCATTTGAAATTCCCAGCCAGAGAAGGAGCCAAGGAATGACAGGTCTAAAAATGAGTTGCAAGCCACGCACATGCATCTACACGCACATGTATGCACACGTGCACACACACAGGCATTTGCTTGGCTGGGATCTGGCTTGGGACCTTTGGTTTGTGAGAACAGATGGGCAAGCGACCCGTGATGGGGAGGACCGCTGTCCTTCATTGCAGGGATGTCACCGTGGAGATTTTGCAGCACGTCCAGCTGGGCCTCCTGTCCTCGATACTCAAATCCCGTTTGCAAGTGTGAAGCCCTGTCTGCAAATGCTCATCTCCCTGTGGGTTGCAAGGACTTATTCCTCCTGGAACTTTGCGTTATGCAGCTGAGTTCTGGAACCTCCTGTGTTCTCCAGAATCTGAGTGTCCGTGCTGTGTTCTTGGGGCAGCAGGACTGGCGAAGCACGTGGGAGGAGTCTGGGGAGCTCTCCAGGGTGCTGCTGCTCCTGCTGCCACAGAGACGGTAGATCAGAGGGTTACAAGAACGCCATGCCAACTAAGGCTCTCGTCATCTCCTCCTATTAACCCTGTGTTCTCAGACTGAGTGGTTCTGGCAGAGGCTGACCTTCTTGATACTATATAATAAGTCCAAAATATTCTCTTGGTCAAAATTCTAAACCTCCTGCCCAGCTTTGTCTCTCCCACACTCAGCAAGTTCGTCCTTCTCTGGTTTGGGGGAGAGGCTGACTTCCCTGACCTTCTGTGCCATTCTAGGTCTCTTCTAGCACAGTGCCTGCTTCTACATAAACTCAAAAACATCTGTCGAGGGCTGGGGTTGTGTCTCCGTTGGTAAAGTGCCTGCCTCGCAAGCACAAGGCCCTGGTTCAATCCCCAGCTCTGAAAGAAAAAACAGGAAAGAAAAAAAAGAAAAGCATCTATTGAACTGGAATCCCGCTTATGAGAAATACAGGTGGTCATCTTAGTTACCAAGTCCAGGTGCAGGAAATGCCATCAGGGCTGCGCGTAGAGGATGCTGTTATTCCCCAGGGAGGATGGCCACCATCGGCTACCCTCAAGTCCTCCAAATGCCACTGCTCGCCTCTCTGCTCCCTTGGGGCACCTTGGTGGGCCAGTGGGGACCCAGCCTGGGATGCCCACACCTTGGTGCTGGGGCCTCAGGTGGATCACTGTCTCCATGGCAACCTCCTCTGTCACTCTCCCTTCCCGTCAGCCCTTAGAGAGAGACTTGGATGCACCAGGTTTAGGTTGGCTGAGGGAAAGCTCTCTCCCTCCATTTTCTGAATATTTGAAAAGAAAATTAAGAGCCTCTGAGTAAGCTTTTCCACTGCCATAACCAGACGACCTGACGAGAACAACTTTAGAGGAGGAAAAGTTCATTTGGCCAGTTTCAGAGGCCTGAGTTCATGGTTGGCCAACTTCGTTTCTCTGGGCCCAAGTAAGGTAGAACATCAAGGTTTCCGCCTTGATGAGGAGGAAAGCAGCTCAGGACGTGGCACCAGGGAGCAGAGAGAGCTCTGCTCACCAGGGGCAAAGTCTAATCCCCAAAGGCACACCCCAGGGACCCGGCTCCTCTAGCCACGCCCCACTTGCCACATCAGGGATTAATGCACTGAGTAGGATCATTTCACCTCTTACCGTCCTGACATTGCCCCACACGTGGGCTTCTGGGGACAGCTCATGTCTAACCATGGCAGAGACGTATGTAAGTGTTTTCCCAGCTGAGTCTGAGAAACCAGTGAGGAGTCCCACCCCGAGTCAGGGAGGTGGTCTGTGACCCCAGAAGAGCAGCCACACCTCCCTGGGCAGCAGGATCGTGGGAACACTACTGGGGATGCTATTATTTGCTAGTGTGTCTCAGGGAAAATGCTTCATCTTCCCCCACAACCCACAGTCCCTTACTCCTTGTGGCTTGGCCCCAGGTATTAAAGCGACTGCACTGCCCGTGTCCTGGCCTTTCCGAGGAGGTCTTCTGCAATCCCAGACCCTGTGCATCGAGGGCACACAGAGGGCAGACTTCCTTGCCACTGGGGACATCAGTGCTGCTTGGGGGCAGAGACCGTGGGGACCTGGAGGTCTCTGGGGCAGAGGCTTGCTCTGAGGCTGACCCTGGATGGATGGTTCCACAGTGGTGGCTCTACTGGCCGGTCGTGAGGATGGGAAGGCAGTCTGAGGGGTGCCCCGGGGCAGAGGAGGGCCCGCTCTGTGCTCACGTGGGTCATGCTCCTCTCGCTGCAGCCCCCTGCAGCATCGGCCCCAATACTGCATGACATTGATCTGCCTCATGACGAACTGCAAGTCAGGGCATGGCACGCGGGTGTGCACGTGCCTGCAAGCTTGCACACCCCCTGGCTGCTCACAGACACCCGTCGCCCAGAGCAAAGCCTCTGCGGGTCAGGTGATTTGTGCTGTTTACAATCGTGTTTACAATGCAGCGGATTTGTGCCTGAGGTCTGTCTGCTGAGCTGCGGCGTGAGTCCCTGGGCTGCTGAGGAAACAAGCTTACTCAAGGAAACAGAGACAGAGAGAAAGGGGCAGGGGGGCAGCAGCAGCCGAGGGAAGGGAGGCTGCCATTCCACGGCTGCACCTTTGCACTCAGGTCCTCAGCCGGAGCCCTGAAGCTGTGTCCCCTCCTGGTGCCCAGGAGACTGTCCATCTTCAAATGACCAAAGAGCAAATGCCACCAGGTTTACTCATGTTGGGTGGAGCAGGGAATGAGCTGGGATCCGTTGGGAGATAAATTCCTGAGGGATCAAGGCCTCCACTCCCTATTTACCTACTGCCATGGTTTTCTGTTCTCTCCAAGATCTTGGAATCTTGAAAGATGGGGGTGGATTCAGCAGTGCAGCCCGTGATGGGAGAGGCAGGTCAGTTTAGGAAGGGCGTCGGCCACTCAGCTGCAGGCCATTGCATCAAGGGGACACTGTGCTTGTTAGGACTGCACGAACAGCCCTGACCTTGGTCCTCTGGGGGAGCAGGGAGGGTCTCCAGGCGTGGAGAGGAGCTGGCCTTGCTCGGGCAGACTGCCAGCCGTCTACTCTGTTCTAAGATTCACTCTGGCGTAGAATTCACATAAAGGTTGATTTAAGTGAGAGGGAACATTTATTACTAACTTATAAAACGGGAAGCGAGAACCAATGGGCCCTTCAGCCTCTTCCACATCTAAGATCTAAGCAGTGACCTCACTGCTCTGTGATCTGTGCTTGGGGCCATTTCCTCTCACTACCACCCCTAGAGGGTAACAAGTACAGGTCTTGGGCTCCTCTAGTCCATTCACCTGTAGCCTGTCCATTCATCTGTTCATCCACCCATTGGTCCATCTACCCAGACAATCTGCCTCCACCCACTCACCTATTCTTACCTTCATCTTTACTCCCATCCACCCCCCACTCATCCATCCATCCATCTACCCATCTATTCATTCACCTACTTACTCATCCATCCATCCTCTGCCCACCTGCCCACTCATCCATCCATCCATTCATCCCTCCACCCACCCACCCACTCATCCATTCATTGATCCATCCATCCATCTGTGACCCCTCCCTGCCTCCACCTATTCACCTATTCTTCCCTCCCTCCTTACTCCCACCCACCCACACACTCATCCAACCATCCATCTGCCCATCCACTCATCCATCCATTGATCAATCCATCCATCCACCCATCTGTCATCCATGTTAGGATTGATCAATCTGTCCCTCTGCACACCCGTTCATCCATCCTTTGCTCAATCCATCTGTCTGCCCATCCACTAATCCACCAGTGATCCATCCCCTTCCACCCATTCACCACCTACCTGCTCATCCATCTTCCACCCATTCCACATCTACCCAGCTCCTTTCCATCCTCCGTCTACCCTCCATTCACCCACGCGTACTTCTCTCACCTGTCCTTCCCTCCCTTCTTTTATTTATCAGGAAGCCAGTCACACTGAGTCCACTCTACCCACCTGGGAATGTGCAGGGTGGGATGGGAAGCATGTGTCCCTGTCCCTCTCCTCTACAAACAGCCGTTTATTTTGAAGACAAGTGTGATTTACAGTCAGTGCTTCAAGTTGAGCCCCTGCTTGGTCGCTCCTGAGCCAAGTCACACGAGGTCAGGGCGCAGGTCTGGGACTCTGGTCGAGGCCAGAGCAGTGTTAGCCTGGGTGATCAGGTCAGCCGTGTTGCCTGCAGCCTCCCTAAGTGGCCTCCACACCCCAACGAGGTCAGTATGTGTCCAGGGAGCCCTCGCCCTCGGAGGCTGTGGGGAGTGCAGCACTAGGCTCTCTGGGCTCACTCAGGCCCAGGGGTCAGCTTCCGGGCCTGGCCCTAGTCAGGCTGCATCTGGTCAGACGACCCCAGGACCCTTCTGGAACAGGAGTGGGTGGGAGGCTTGTGGGGGCGCCCTTGAGGAGCTGGAACACCACGTGAGCCGGGCTTGCCTTCTTCAGATCAGAGCTGCAGATGAGATCCGCATGGCCACAGCCTGGTCTGGGCCCTCGGCCTCATGCTCAGTCTGCAGGCCTGGCCAGTCTCGCTTCTGCATGTCCTGCTGGTATGCAGAGCAAGGACACAGCGGGGCCAGCAGCCTGGGCTCCTCTTCCCGTCTCTGTCTACCTCAGCAATAAACCCTCTGAATCCAGTGCCCTCACTGACCAGGGCTGGGCCTGCCCCGCCACCTCCCCTGCATTTGTAGAGTTCCAGGACTCGACTCTGTCCTCCTGGCCAGGAGTCCTTCCTGTTTTGCAAGGCCTCCTTCCTCACACCGCAACCTTCAGTTAATTTCACTCCCCCTAATTTCTACAGCACTAAATCAATACTCAATGACTGAGTCCATCGTCTGATCTTCCCGGGCTTTAGGGATCACACAGAGTTGACCCCCTGCCTCTTCAGCGAGAGGACAGCGCTCTCCTTCCTGCTGACCGACTGTGATGTCTGTCTCTGCAGGTTTCCTAGAGACGTCTCACCGAAGATCAGTCTCCGTTAGGCTTGAGGGACGCCTTTTACTTATTTATTTACTTTCTATCTCCCCAAACCATAGTACATTTTTTGGCAAAGAGTGGGGCTCAGATGGTCAGTTTCATTAGTTTGAGCTCTTGACCTTGACCCCAGTGTTCTGTCGCAGCCCAGCCACGCCTCTTCCTGGGCGCTGGTACTTCATGCTCCTTTGGGCTCTGCTCTTGTGACTTGAGCAAGCCTTACCTTGTCTCCACACTGAGTCCCTCAAAACACAAACGGATTTTTGTCACTCTTCAAAACGAGCCGAGGTCACCAATCAGTGACTCCATATTTTCTTTCCCCAAGCTGCTGACCCCAGCCCACCAGAAATAGTCGCTTGTATACAGATACATTTCATCTCCAAACATTCTCCGGAGCTTACTCTCTGACCACAGATGCACTTCCTGTATTAAATGACAACATAAAATACACAGCCTTTCAGAAGGTGGCAGCAGGTCCTAAATCTCAGAGCACCGGGGGGCGTAGGGGTGGGGTCAGGACCAGGATGCCTGTGTGGGCCTGGCGGGAGGGCTTGGGGGAAGAGAGCTACCCCAGGGAGTGGGGCAGGAGGGGCCTGCCAATGCCCACCAGGTCCCCGGGGCTGTGAGGCCGGGGCACTCAGAGGACCAACTCCAGAGCTCGGGTTGGGCTCTGGAATTCCCTGCGATGATCTGGGTGGCAAATTGTCCCCCAGCCCCCGTGTACGCGGACCCTAAACCCCACGCGTGAGTAAGTAACCAAAACAGGCACAAGTCCGTGACGTCACCAGTGTGCTAAGCAATGCACAGAAGCCTACTGTGTGCACAGGATGTCAGCTGGGGCCTGGGTCACCTCTCAAACCCCCGAGGCTCCGCCGTCTCCACCTCTGTCCTGGGAGATCACACAGCAGGGCAAAGCCAGCCAGGCAGATGCGGCAGAGGGCCTGTGGGACGTTGTGCGGGCTGCAGCCAGGCCTGGACTGGCAGAGCCCCTGGTGCTGGGCTCAGGGGTGGACAGTGGGCCCCGGAGCCTCTTGTGACTCACATGCACCCTCTACTCCCCTTTGGTGACCCAGGAGGTGCATTTCCAGGTCGCTTCTGCTGGAGGCTCGTTCCCCGGGTTGTCTCTGTGGGAGTCTGTTTGTTGTTTCCTTTGGAAGCCGGGCTGTCATTTTAAATTAAATTGCTGCCGCTGTGGTTTCGTCACCATGTGCCTTGATTCATGTGAATCCAATTGCGCTCCCCTTGGGAGGCTGCTTAATGTGGTGTCAGAGTTGAATAAATAATAACCAGACCCGTCAGGGTTCCCACCTCCGCGGCTGGAGAGAGGTGCTGGTGGGCCTGCTCCCGAGCCCGTGTGGGCCCGAGCGAGGCGGCGACTGTCCAGCCTGCCTGCTCCTCGGCTTCCCAGCCAGCCAGAGCTCGCCAAGGTAGCACACGTGGGGTTTGAGTGTTCATCAGAGACTGGCCCTTGGGATTTGGTGCGACCGCAGGAAGGGCCCGGCTGCTGGCCTGCCTGGAGGACACCAGGATGAGGATCCTAGGAGCCCAGGCTGAGCTGGACATCAGCTCCAAAAACAGGGGAAAAGAGTTCCTTTGGCTTCTGTTACCTGTCTGTCACGCCCAGAGGCAGAACCCTGGGCTGCTCCGGGCTCTTTTGAGGGGTGAGGGGCAACCATGGGCCATGGGAGGCCAAGGGGACAGGCGCCCACCTCCGACTCTAGGTACGCAGCAGCCCAAGCCTGAGGGCAGCTGCAAAGCAGCCCAGAGAGGAGGACCCCACAGCAAAGGTTTGTGGGGTGACAGGAAGGGCCTGACTCAGGACACAGGAAGCAAACTTCCAGATCTGCTCTCCTAATGGCCAAAGTTAACAAATGATTCCTGGTTTTTGATAATGGAGGTCATATATAGCCTACAGAGAGCTCACTGCCCCCAGCCTGCAGTTGCCTAGATCTGCCTCCCTGTTCCTGGCACATAATCCACTTTTGCCCCACAGACTTCCATCCACTGGGGAGTTGGGAGAGATCGCTGCCCCCGAGCAGAAGCAAAGACCCTGAGAGAAGATCCAGGTGCGCCTCCCGCTTCCGCTCCTGAGGGGAAATTCCCAGCCCGGCCCTGCCTGAGCCTCGGGGAGGGGCTGTGAGCCCGAATGGCAGGCAGAACCTTCGGGGGAAAAGCAGCCCATGGTGACAGTGAAGGCTCACCTTCAGGGGCACCTGGCAACCTGCAGGCTTAAAAGCTGACACAGCCCCTGGGCTTCACGCCTCGCTCTTCCCATCCCAAGATAAGCAATCGCACGATACCAAGACATAGTCTCTTCAATCACTTAAAAAAAGCAAAACAACGGAGGCACCATCGTGGCTTGGACCTTGAATGTCCTCCTGCAGCCCGGGTTTGAGTCCCACCTGGGCACTCCTGGGAGGTGCGGGGCCTGCAGGGAGGAGAGGGTCCCTTCTCCTCTTCTCCTCCCAGCTGCTCACTGCCTCCGCCCTGGCGTCCGCCTCAGCTCAGGTCTGAACGCAGTGGGGCTGGAG